>NC_090924.1:953836712-954148482 GCF_040938575.1 Ambystoma mexicanum | reverse complement strand
CTGTGAGTTCATATACTAAGGGGATAATGTTGAGTATGGAGGGGCTGATAAATAATGCATGGAATCACTTAATATGGAGACTTAAGAATGTAGACAGGTTTAACTTCCATTATTATTATTATTATTATTATTATTATTATTATTATTATTATTATTATTATTATTATTACTGGTCTCTATGGAAGTCTCTGCAAGGAGGAGATAGTAGATATATTATCTGCCCCCCTCCCTTCTCGTCCAATTACTGTTAAGGAAATGTGCATCAAACCCATGGTTTCACGTGAAGGAACATCCAAAAGCGAAACTTTGGCAATATAGTCTAGGAAATAAAACACCTGAGACGCCAACTAGCAGCTCTTAAAAATAAAAGTGAACTTTCCGGGATATTGCCTTAGAAGGAAGGCCTTAAAGCAGATCTACAAAACTGTGTTGATAGGAAACAAAGCAAGACTCGATCAAACTGGCAGGAAAACAATGTTAAATGTGCTAATATCCAATGATTCTAAGCTTTTTAGAAGCTTATGAATGAGGACCATGGGCATCAAGAAATGAAACAACTAAATCCCATTCTTGAGCATGTCTGGGCAAAATATCTACATGACCTGTAAGGCGGGATGCATGAGGGTGTGTGTTACCCATTTCAACTAAATAGTGAAACATGGGACATAAAGATGTATATTGAGGCCATCGAAAACATATCTAATTAGAAAGGCCATTGCCTCCAGGGCAGACAGCCCAGATGGATTATCAAATCATGTCTTTAAGGGGGATATTGCTCTACGGTCCCACATTCTTTTTACCTTGTTTCAAAACATGTTTAGTATGAAAACAATACTCGAATCTTATAAAACATCTTTCCTCATCCCCGTATTCAAGAAGGGTGATAGGATGCAAGCTAAAAACTATCGCCCGATAACTCTTGTTGACGTTAGTATCAAAATCTTTTCAGCCATAATTTTGAAGGTGCTCAGCAAATGGTCTGAGTGTATGAACAGATTGGATAGAAACCAATCCATATTTCGACAGGGTTTGGGTATTCAATTACATAGATATCTCATCTCATTACTTCTTGAAATTAGGAAGGTCGAAAAATCCACTTTGTACATAGCATACATTGACCTCACCTTCGTCAGAGTTAAACGAGATATTCTCTGAAGAAAGATGAAGGATTGGACAATTCCAGATAGCATTATGGAGGTTTTGATTTCTTTTCACCCAAACACCAATGTAAGGGTGTGACTAGATTGGAATGGTCATATGTCCAAGGCTGTGGATAACAGATTGGGCCTCAGACAGGGCTTTGTCTTAGCCCTTGCACTTTTGAATGTATACCTGTCAGACCTAGAGGACTACCTAAACGGAGACAGAACTTTTTCCCCTCGCCTTTGGTTAATTTCCTATAGGTTACCTCACCTATGCAGTTGATTTGGCCATTCTAGATCAGAAGCCCATTGGCCTTCAGCATATCCTAGATGCCCAAATGACATGCATGAGGAATCATGAACTGGAAATGAATACCCAGAAATCCAAATTCATGATTTTCACTAAATGAGAAAAAATATACAGTTCAACTGGAACTTAGATTGTGAGGTAACAGAGACCATAGATCATTATGTCTAACTGGGATATACAATATATAATCGTTTTACCTGCTGGACGAATGATTGTGATATTCTCTTGACTTTATTAGATTGAAAAAGTGAGATGCTCATACTCGATCCCCTCAATGTAAAGCAAGCCTTGTGAGATATTAATCTTAATGTTAAAGGACATTTGTACCGCGCTCTATCACCACCAGAGTGGTCCCCTGGCGCTCGGGCGGCTCTGAAAGAGGAAGGGAGGGGGGGGTTGTGGGATGAAGCTGGAAAAGTGCAAGAGAGCAGTGATGTGCTGTTGGTGGCCTCAGCACTTTGGGTCCTTTGGCTGGGCCTTCGTGTTTGCGGCTGGTAGTCATTGTGTACTGTTGTGCGAGTCTGTGTGTTTTTGTTATGTTGTTGCAATGTAGTGAAGTTTGTGAGGTTTGTTATGCTGTAGGTTTGTGGTTGTGTCTGGTTTAGAGTTTGAGAGGTGTATGCAGAGGAGTGAATTGTTAGTGCAATTGGTTAGTTGGCATCTTTATCCTGAATTGAGGTGCTGGGTTTCTGTAATCTCCCCAGGTGGGGTTCGGGAGCACCCCTGCGCCTCTGTTCAGATATGGGTCCGTCCGGCCTTCAAGGTCCCTTTCACCTCTGGTCCCCTCCTCCCCCAGCCTCCCTCACAGTGCAAACTGTCTTCCCTTCCCACTCGTACGGCTAGTTCACCTGCCAATGCCCACAGCTCAGATAGTGTGGTGATTGCCAATATCCTGATAATTCCACCACACTGTGGTACCTGTTGGCAACTAAGGGGCGAATGCTGGTGTTGGGAGGGATTAGGGTGGGTGGTTGATTCTGTCTTTGTGGGTGTCTCCTGTGTTCTACTCTAACCGGCATCCTTCATCCCGGTGCCGTGGGAGCCTCTTCACATAGGCAATTGTCCACAGTCGGTACTGGGAGTTGTCCGTGTGCACTCCAGTTTAGTCATCCCTTTTTCTTTCTGTTTCTGTTTTCAATTTCAGTCTGTGGTGTTGAAGAGCCAGGTTTTTAGTAATTTCCTAAATTTTAGGTGATTTTTGGTGATCCTTATTTCTTTTGGGATGTTGTTCCAGGTTTTTGTGGCTAAGTGGTAGAAGGAGGTGCCTCCAAGTTTCTTCTTGAGCTATGGTTTGGGTTCCAGGCAGATTTCGTGGCTCGACCTGAGGAGTCTCGTTGGCTTGTAGATTGCTATTTTCTTTTGTAGGAATTCAGCTCCTTGTCCACTGATTGCCCTGTGCGTTATGCTCATTGTTTTGAAGGTCATGCAGTGTTTTACTGGGAGCCAGTGTAGTCTTTTTAGGGCAGGAGTGATGTGTTCTTTTCTTGATCGTTTGAGGAGTAGTCTGTCTGCTGCATTTTGGATCCGTTGTCGTTTCTTCAGGAGGTATTCTGGTATTCCGAGGTAGAGGCTGTTTGCGTAGTCGATTCTTGGCGTGATGAGGGCGATGATAGTGAGTGTTTTGTGTGTGAAGGAGAGGAAAGGTAGGATTTGTCTTGCTGTGTGGAGGAAGAAAACACATTTCTTGACTGTTGCATTTACTTGTGGTTCTAAGGTTAGTGTGTTGTCCATCAGGACTCCCACATTTTTTACTACCTTAGATGGTGATGTTGCGGTTCCCATTTCCTTTTGCCATGGGATGGTGGTTTCGTTCTCTTGGTTTTTGGTTATGAACATGATTTCTGTCTTTCCTGGGTTGATTTTCAGATTGATCAGGACTGGTGTGAAACCAGAGATGATGTAAATAAATATATAGTCTCTATAGCAATGTGGTTTATAAAGAAAAACACTTTAATAGAGTAGAGTACAAAAGATTTCCATGTCCCAAATGGTAATCTAGTATTCTTAGATTTAGACTGAATCTACTCCCAATGAAGGAAGTGGTGGGAGCTAGGACACATGTCTTAAGAGCAAATCAGAAATGTACGTTTTGTACAGAAGACTGGGAAATTGAGACCTTGGAACATTTGCACGCTGTTTGTCCTAAAAACTTTATACGAGACATACATATTTTAAGAGGTTTTTAGAGGACATAAATATATATGCACATTTGCACTTTTGGATAAAGATATTGGCAGGGAACCAAATATTTCTAATTTTAGCTGAATTGAGATGTATTAATGAAATCTTTAATTTGATTGAAGTACTCAGAAATACCATGGACGTACTCAGAAGTACTGTTTACTGCGGGCGGGTGCTGCGGGAATTCGAGTGCTGCTGTGGAACTGTGGCTTGGAGAACACCCTGGTCCGGACTGTTCCTTTTGAGTGCCTGGAGCCATCAGGACATCTTTTTCTGTTACACCATTTGCCTGGACTTGAAAAACAGAAGGTGACTGATTATATATGGATGCTCATGAAATGTAACGTTGCCCTAGTTTGAATCCATACGTCGTGCTCACGTTCTGCTCACGTCTGACCTAGGCTACACACGTCATGCTCACTCGACTGCACAAACTGGTCATTGATACAATGTGTTATAACGTACACTAACACACATAATTTTTTTTTTGAAGGTGTGTCCACAACACGTAATCCCGCCCCTCTGACGTGGTGACGCCTTCTTGGGCGGCTTAAATATCGTGGACCCAACGCACCCGCGCGCACACCGTGGAAGTACTCAGAAGTACTGTTTACTGTTCACAGTGCCTGGCACGGGTCGCTGAGGTCTCTTGCATGTGGGAAACTGCTGGGGTACTAGTGCTATATGGCACTCCGTGACTCCAACAGGGTAATTTCGCAGAAAAGTGTCGCAAGCGGCTGGCGCAGAGTGTCCGCGTGCGATTGTCTGCGCCAGGCACGTGCGTCAAAACCGATTTCCGCGCACAGCGTATTCATGGATTTTAGGCTCCCAAACCAGCCGTGGCCAGAGTATCGCAGCGACCCTGCAGCAGCGCCAGTAACGCCCCCAAGAACGCCCTCGCGCAAGGAAAAGCCATCAAAATCGCTAAATCATCGCAAAGGGCTGCGCTAACCCTGGACCAGTTTACAGGGCTGCCAAACAAGGAACACAAAGTGGGTAACGTACATATCAGGGGTACGCGGGAAGTTTTACATGCGATTAGCCAGGGTACGTGTATGACAGTGGTATGCGTGAAGTTAAACACGCGATTAGCCACGGTACGTGTATTACAGGGGTACGCAGGAATTTTCACACGCGATTTGGCTGGGTACATGTATGAGAGGGGTACGTGTGAAGTTTTACATGCGATTAGCCAGGGTACGTGTATTACAGGGATGCGCGGGAATTATCACACGCAATTTGGCTGGGTACGTGTATTACAGGGGTGCGCGGGAATAATCACACGCGATTAGGCTGGGTGGGTCCTCACAGGTGTTCCCTGTACACCCTCCACGGCCCCTGCAGACAGCCCACAAAACAGGGGACTACCCTGCACACCTGCTCATGTCTACCACCCCTCCCAGCAGTGTGGGGCACCCTCCACCAGGCCCCCACTCATGTCTCCCACCCCCCCCCAGCCACCATGGGCAGCCTCCACTAGGCCCCCACTCATGTCTCCCACCACCCCCACCCCCCAGCCACCATGGGCAGCCTCCACCAGGCCCCCACTCATGTCTCCCACCACCCCCACCCCCCAGCAGTGTGCGGCACCCTCCACCAGGCCCCCACCATGTCTACCACCCCCCCACCCCCCAGCCACCATGGGCAGCCTCCACCAGGCCCCCACTCATGTCCCCATCACCCCCACCCCCAGCAACCATGGGCAGCCCCCACCAGGCCCCCACCCATGTCTCCCACCCACCCCCACCACCCTGCCACCATGGGCAGCCTCCACCAGGCCCCCACTCATGCTCCCTATCCCCCCACCCCCCAGCAGTGCAGGGGCAGCCCCCACCAGGCCCCCACCCATGTCTCCCACCACCCCCACCCCCCAGCCACCATGGGCAGCCTCCACCAGGCCCCCACTCATGTCCCCTATCACCCCCACCCCCCAGCCACCATGGGCAGCCACCAGCAGGCCCCCACTCATGTCTCCCACCACCCCCACCCACCAGCCACCATGGGCAGCCCCCACCAGGCCCCCAATCATGTCCCCTATCACCCCCACCCCCCCAGCCACCATGGGCAGCCCCCACCAGGCTCCCACCCATGTCTACCACCCCCCCACCCCCCAGCCACCATGGGCAGCCCCCACCAGGCCCCCACTCATGTCTCCCACCCACCCCCACCCCCCAGCAACCATGGGCAGCCTCCACCAGGCCACCACTCATGTCTCCCACCACACCCACCACCCCCACCCACCAGCCACCATGGGCAGCCCCCACCAGGCCCCCACTCATGTCCCCTATCGCCCCCACCCCCCAGCCACCATGGGCAGCCCCCACCAGGCTCCCACCCATGTCTACCACCCCCCACCCCCCAGCCACCATGGGCAGCCCCCACCAGGCCCCCACTCATGTCTCCCACCACCCCCACCACCCCAGCAGTGTGGGGCACCCTCTACCAGGCCCCCACCCATGTCTCCCACCACCCCCAGCCACCATGGGCATCCCCCACCAGGCCCCCACTCATGTCCCCTATCACCCCCACCCCACAGCAGTGCAGGGGCAGCCCCCACCAGGCCCCCACTCATGCCTCCCACCCACCCCCACCCCCCAAGCCACCATGGGCAGCCTCCACCAGGCCACCACTCATGTCTCCCACCACCACCACCCACCAGCCACCATGGGCAGCCCCCACCAGGCCACCACTCATGTCTCCCACCCACCCCGCCCCCCAGCCACCATGGGCAGCCTCCACCAGGCCCCCACTCATGTCTCCCACCACCCCCACCCACCCAGCAGTGTGGGGCACCCTCCACCAGGCCCCCACCCATGTCTCCCACCACCCCCACCCCCCAGCCACCATGGACAGCCCCCACGAGGCCCCCACTCATGTCTCCCACCCACCCCCACCCCCCGGTCACCATGGGCAGCCCCCACCAGGCCTCCACTCATGACTCCCACCTCCCCCACCCCCCAGCAGTGCAGGGGCAGCCTCCACCAGGCCCCCACTCATGTCTCCCACCACCCCCACCGCCCAGCCACCATGGGCAGCCTCCACCAGGCCCCCACTCATGTCTCCCACCACCCCCACCCCCCAGCAGTGTGGGGCACCCTCCACCAGGCCCCCACCCATGTCTACCACCCCCCACCCCACAGCCACCATGGGCAGCCTCCACCAGGCCCCCACTCATGTCCACTATCACCCCCACACCCCAGCCACCATGGGCAGCCTCCACCAGGTCCCCACTCATGTCTCCCACCACCCCCACCCCCCAGCCACCATGGGCAGCCTCCACCAGGCCCCCACTCATGTCTCCCACCTCCCCCACCTCCCAGCAGTGTGGGGCACCCTCCACCAGGCCCCCACCCATGTCTACCACCCCCCCACCCTCCAGCCACCATGGGCAGCCTCCACCAGGCCCCCACTCATGTCCCCTATCACCCGCACCCCCCAGCCACCATGGGCAGCCTCCACCAGGCCCCCACTCATGTCTCCCACCACCCCCACCCACCAGCCACCATGGGCAGACCTCACCAGGCCCACACTAATGTCCCCTATCACCCCCAGCCCCCAGCCACCATGGGCAGCCCCCACCAGGCTCCCACCCATGTCTACCCCCCCCCCCAGCCACCATGGACAGCCCCCACCAGGCCCCCACTCATGTCTCCCACCACCCCCACCCCCCCAGCAGTGTGGGGCACCCTCTACCAGGCCCCCACCCATGTCTCCCACCACCCCCACCCCCCAGCCAGCATTGGCATCCCCCACCAGGCCCCCACTCATGTCCCCTATCACCCCCACCCCCCAGCAGTGCAGGGGCAGCCCCCACCAGGCCCCCACTCATGTCTCCCACCCACCCCCACCCCCCAGCCACCATGGGCAGCCTCCACCAGGCACCCACTCATGTCTCCCACCACCCCCACCCACCAGCCACAATGGGCAGCCCCCACCAGGCCCCCACTCATGTCCCCTATCACCCCCACCCCCAGCCACCATGGGCAGCCCCCACCAGGCTCCCACCCATGTCTACCACTCCCCACCCCCCAGCCACCATGGGCAGCCCCCACCAGGCTCCCACCCATGTCTACCACCCCCCACCCCCCAGCCACCATGGGCAGCCCCCACCAGGCCCCCACTCATGTCTCCCACCACCCCCACCAACCAGCCACCATGGGCAGCCCCCACCAGGCCCCCACTCAGGTCTCCCCCCACCCCACCCCCCCAGCAGTGTGGGGCACCCTCCACCAGGCCCCCACCCATGTCTCCCACCACCCCTACCCCCCAGCCACCATGGGCAGCCCCCACCAGGCCCCCACTCATGTCTCCCACCACCCCCACCAACCAGCCACCATGGGCAGCCCCCACCAGGCCCCCACTCATGTCTCCCACCCACCCCCACCCCCCAGCCACCATGGGCAGCCTCCACCAGGCCCCCACTCATGTCTCCCACCACCCCCACCCCCCCAGCAGTGTGGGGCACCCTCCACCAGGCCCCCACCCATGTCTCCCACCACCCCTACCCCCCAGCCACCATGGGCAGCCCCCACCAAGCCCCCACTCATGTCTCCCACCCCCCCCACACCCCAGCCACCATGGGCAGCCCCCACCAAGCCCCCACTCATGTCTCCCACCAACCCCCACCCCCCAGCCTCCATGGGCAGCCCCCACCAGGCCCCCACTCATGTCCCCTATCACCCCCACCCCCCAGCAGTGCAGGGGCAGCCTCCACCAGGCCCCCACTCATGTCTCCCACCACCCCCACCCCCCAGCCACCATGGGCAGCCTCCACCAGGCCCCCACTCATGTCTCCCACCACCCCCACCCCCCCAGCAGTGTGGGGCACCCTCCACCAGGCCCCCACCCATGTCTACCACCCCCCCCACCCCCCAGCCACCATGAGCAGCCTTCACCAGGCCCCCACTCATGTCCCCTATCACCCCCACCCCCAGCCACCATGGGCAGCCTCCACCAGGCCCCCACTCATGTCAAACCACCACCCCCACCCCCCAGCCACCATGGGCAGTCTCCACCAGGCCCCCACCATGTCTACCACCACCCCCACCCCCCCCCAGCAGTGTGGGGCACCCTCCACCAGGCCCCCAGCCATGTCTACCACCCCCCACCCCCCAGCCAGCATGGGCAGCCTCCACCAGGCCCCCACTCATGTCCCCTGTCCCCCCCACCCCCAGCCACCATGGGCAGCCTCCACCAGGCCCCCACTCATGTCCCCCTGCCCACAGGCCCTGGCAATCCTCAAGCATGGGCCTCATGGCCAGCCACCACAGCCCAAAGACACAACCAAGTATTACATGCGCCCATGATACTACTCCAATGGAAACAATGTAAATCAACACATGTGTCACATTCACACACAATGGTTGCAAGTGAACCTGAAAACCCATATCATGACATGCATGAAAACAATGAGATGAAACCACACATTGAAGAATTAAAAAATCCAAATAATGTATTAATAACAACAGTAATGGCAAACAAAATTAAACAAAATACACAAGTAAAAAAAAAAAAATTAAGCTGGCTGTCCCTTTTCAAATTAAAATCAATAAATGATAATCCAAAAAAAATTCTTCCAAAGTTCAACTCCATAAAAAGGAAATGAAGGGAAAAAAGAAACAGAAAACCATTGCTCCATGGGAAAAAATGTTCATAGTAAAAAAAAATTCCTAAGTACAACTATGTACAAAGTATTCAGGGTCCATCATCCCAACAGAAGAAATGAAACCTACCAAAAAACCTATCTAAAATGGGACTATATACAAAAGGTGGAGCAGTGTCCGTTGACTCCAAATAAAAATAAACTATAAAGGAAACCTATCACTAAATAACTATATACAATGGCGGCGGGCCAGTCCAGCGGCTCACTTAGTGGTGTTCCGGGCCAGAGCATCATCGAACTCCTCGTCTATGTCCCGGAGGCGGTCCTGTTCCATGGCCCCGAGGTTCCACAGGGACGCTGACATGTTCACCTCCAACTCCCTGCGGATTGCCTCGAGGCACTCGGCCCGCCTCAGGGCCCTCCGCATGGAGTTCTCCACCCTGACCATCGTGAGCCGCGCCTCTTCTGCCCGCCACCGCTCCGCAACTATGGCGTGGCCCAACCGCTGCCACACGGAAGACACTTCCCGTCCAGGGTCCTCCTGCCCTCCGGCCGATGCCTGCCCCTCCGATGTTGAAGGCCCCGAGCTATTGTGGCTCCCACCTACAGCCTCCTGCTGCTGCAGCTGCTGCTGTCCATGTGCCCTGTCCGATGGTGCCTGCACATCCTCCTCCAGCTGGGGTGCAGTCGTTGATGTGGCCACCCCGCTGGACGTCCGACTCCCGACTGTGGCAGGGATCTGTTGTCCACCAGCCTGGCCGCACGGTCGGAGGCAGCTCGCAGGGCACCCAGGTGACACATGGGTGGGAAGATGGCATGGAGGACGACTGGGGCATAGGGGGTTCCGTGGAGGAGGGGGTCGGAACAAGGTCCAGGAAACGGAGGAATCCAGCCCTGGTGAGCTGTCCCAGTGGGTCAACGCAGTCAACGAGCCATGCGAGAAGACGTGCAGACTCATCATGAAAAGACTGCAGGTCAGCTCGCATGGCCCGTTGACGCAACGCCACCCCACCCTGGACAGGCTCAACCTGGTGCAGGATAGCCATATCCGCAGGGAGAGGAAGGCCAGGTCTTGTAAGCCAATCCCCTCCCTGAGAACGGGTCTGGAGGTAGGCATCCCCGCTGGTGCAAGATGATGCAGTGACAGGAGCAGGGACAGGATTGCACACAGGCACCTCTGCGGTGGCCTGTGCTGCCTCCTGTCCCAGATCCTGCACTGCACCACTAGCACCAGTGGAATCCCCACCTCCAGACCTCGCCTCTGTCGCTTGCACGGCCTCCTCCTCCTCCAAACCCCCCACCAACCTGGATGACTCTGTGCCATCTTCCTCTGTTGGGCCCTGTGGGGTCCCAGCTGCCCCTTCTGCTGCCGAGGAGTCCAACTCCAACCTCCACCTCTTGGACCTCCCCTCGGCAGCTGCGGCCTGGGACACGGCACCGGACTCCTCACTCCCCGACGAGATCAGAACCTGGGAGGGGATCCGGGCCTTGCGTCTCCGGCTGGTGGTGCGACCCCTGCCGCTGTGCTCCACAGCACCTTCTCCGCCCTCTTCATCAGTTGACGCTGCAGACAGGGAGAAAGAAAAGACAGGCATCAGGGCACTGTCCACTGGACTCATACACACATGACAGTCATACATGAGTGGCATTGGTAAACCTCAGACATGGCATCACAATCCCCAACACACATGTCATTTCAACTTGCACACATGAGCCATACCACAGGCATATTGCAACAGCCAGCACCATCCATTCACATACAACAGCATGAGCAGCCAAAGGTCATCCACACATCACATGCAACATAGGGAGTACACTACACATGCACACACACCACCAAACTTGCATGCATGTGTACACCTTCGCCAACTGTCGCAGTGTTCCGATCGACATCCATGTCACACCTGACAATCATTCCTCCACATCCTATGCCATGCAAGCCCACACACACAAGCACCATCCATGTGTCACACATGAGACCCCTCGCATGTGTCACCCTCATGGCCCTGTACACCCCCCCCTACTTGCCCACATAAAAATACATGTTCAACCTGCACACTCCTGGCACACCACACGCACAGCTTACAATCAGTATGCATGTACACTTACCGCTCGACTCCAGACGGGTCTGCCTCTCAAGGACCTGGACGTGGAGCGCTGGGGATATGCGTTCCAGGACCCTCATCTGATCTTCCGACAAGTCGCCCCGGCACCCCTTAGCATCCGCTGCCTTCAGGAGGCGCCGGGTCTTGTTGAGGGTCCTGGACCTCAAG
Organism: Ambystoma mexicanum; assembly: GCF_040938575.1. Classification (NCBI taxonomy): domain Eukaryota; kingdom Metazoa; phylum Chordata; class Amphibia; order Caudata; family Ambystomatidae; genus Ambystoma; species Ambystoma mexicanum. The sequence goes on along the minus strand of NC_090924.1, from coordinate 954,136,974 downwards.
TCCTCCCAGTGCTTCCTGACATGTTCATAGTCGCGGACTGCCACCTCCTCCGCGTTGATGGCAGTCACGATGTCCATCCAGATCCGAGTCCGTCCTTCCTTGTCGGTGCGCAACCTTCCGAAGAGGGCATCATACTGCCCCAGGACATGCTCCACCAGGACACCAACTTTGGTGGCAGTGAAGCTAGTGCCCCTCTGCCTCCTTGGCCGGGGGTTGCCACTGGTGCCAGATGTTGCAGTGCCCGACATGGCAACCCCAGAGGCAGGAGTGGGTGGGCAACTGGGTCCTGGGGCTGGGCTGTGGGGCGATGGAAAAGCAGTCGGGAGTCTTCGGTTCTAGCAGGGGTGGTCACAGCAACAGCGCCCCTGGCTGATGTGCAGGCAGCAAATGGCAGGGCACGTGGGCAGCAGGCAGTCAGGCAGCAGCAGATGGCAGGTGGGAGCGTGCTCAGGGCTCTGGGGGGCAGTAATTCGGCCTTCTGGGCAGGAGCGTGGTCTTCCGTGTGTGAACGCGTGGCCAGCTTGATACGGAGTGATTTTGCATGTGAAAATCCAGCACGTCTGCGTGTAATTCGAGGAAAGGCCCTTAGCGGGTAAGCGCGTCAGCACACTTCTGTACATTCATTGGCCCAAAGGCCACCAGCGTATGCGCGTCTATGAAGTCACGTGCATGTTGAATATGGCACACGTTTGAAATGTTGCGTGTTAAAAAAATGAAAGACACGTCCGAGTGTCAAAGCGTGTAATTGGTGGAAATGGCCTTAGCGCGTACACGCGGAAGAGACAAAGCATGTAATTGGTGGAAATGGCCCTACACGCGGAAGTGACAAAGCGTGTAATTGGTGGAAATGGCCCTAGTGCGTACACGCGGAAGTGACGCTGGATGTGTGGGCCTGCATAAAAGGTACGTGTAGAACACCATTTCCTTGTACGTGCTTTTCGTGGAGAGCGAGTGGGTGAAATCTGTACTTATTGTCGTTTCACACGCGATTTACTTCACAGCGTTTCAAGTTCATACTCCCTGTTACCTCTGTCAGCTTTTTCTCTTTTTTTCTTTTTCTGGTTTTCCTGGTCCTGTTCCCTCAAACAGCGTTCCCTTCTACTGTTGTCCTGTCTCCTCAGACAGCGTACAATTCTTCTTTTGGCCGGGGTGTTGCCAACGGGCACACGCGCTTCTTTTTCACGCTCTTTTTCCTGGCAGACGGTGAGTCACGCATGTATCTAACATCTGTGCTTCCCCTGTGTGTAGCCTACCCCTTCAGAGGTCATTCTAGGCTGCTTGTGACACGCATACGTTCATTCTTGTTTTACTGGGTGCCACAGCGTAGTGCAGGTTTTTTTTCCACACACGTGGTCTAGGAGGGGTTGCGTGTCCGTCATCTCCCTTTTTTGGGCTTCCTGTGCGTTGCGTGACCCGTCATCTTTCCCCAGGGGTCACATTCAGCCTTGCTAGAGCACTAGGGTACAATTACCATCTGGTACCCAACCCCTTTGACCCCCAATTGCCCAGGACAATAGTTTACAGCTACTCCCATACGCACATTAACATCAGTGCCATGGTTGGAAGGCGAGGAATCCGTAAGGGTGGCAAAGGTGGACGAGCCACAAGTGATGGCCGTGGTGGATCTGGTAGGGGACGTGGTCGTTACTTGCAGGGTGACCCTGTCCCCCCATGTGTGGAGGACCAGTCAAGGGCACCCATAATCCCCCCCCACCCCCCCTGGTTGAGGCTGATGTGGCTGACACCATCCATGCTCAGCCCTTGTTGGACCAGCCCATTGTGGCACCAGACCTGGCTGACTCCATGGCTGACTTCCAGGTCAGCAGGCCTATGACACGTGCGCTGGTGCACGTTGATGTCATCAGGCCACGTGGATCAGGGGCAGCAAGGTCATCTGCTGCCCCAAGTAGGCAGGGTGGAGAGGCTGCAGGGGCAGCTGCGGCTCCATCCACCCCAGCTCTCACACACCCAGCCAGGACAGTGTCGGTCCTAGTCCATCCTGCTGACATTCCCCCTGACACCATTACACTTGAGTCAATGCCTGCACCAACTCCCATGCTGAGTGTACAATTCCACACTCCTGATACAGAGTCCACCAGGGCTCCTGCCCCTAGTGTCCAGAGCGGCGTAGGACACTCAGAATCACCACCACCTTCCAAGCGGAAGAGGCAGAGTGCTCGTCCGGCACAGGCTGATGCCCCAGACACGGCTACACAGTCCGGCCCGTCGAAGAAGCCCAGCTTCACGGATGCCGAACTGAATGTACTTGTCGAGTATGTGTCCGCACATGATAACGAGATGGTCATTGTTGCAGGATCCAAGACCACACCTGCACAACGCCAGGCACACTGGCAGACCGTTGCGGACATCGTAAGTGCCCTTGGAATCGTGAGGCGCACAGCCAATGATTGCTATAAGCGCTGGAATGACCTAAAGCGCAGGGCAAAGAATAAGCTGGCCTCAAGTCATGCCGCAACTCTAGTGACTGGAGGTGGGTCTCCAGTAGAAGACATGGAACTCACTCCACATGAGTCAGTCGCTGGGACCTACGTCACGGAGGAACAGATCCAAGGCGTGGGAGATCTGCCTGATTATGAGGCATTGTCCGGTGAGTGCACATGCATGTGTGTGTCATCCATGTGCATGGTGTGTGTGTGAGGGCTTCTGTTTGTGTGCCAGGCGAGGGTGTGTCCGCCTGAGTCGTTTGGGTCAGCCATGTGCTTAATGCAATGCATTCTGCGCAGCAGCATTTGGCCATAGCAGTATCCCTTCTGCCAACAGTAGACATCTAGCCCAACAGCACACCAGTTACCCTTGAAGTGTCACCTTGCCACAACATTGTTGCTTATTTTTCTCTGTTCATTCAGGCAGATTGTTTGCATTCCACCACTTTTAGTAGGCATTTTTCAGTCCTCTAGTCACATGTCTGACATGGCTATGGTAAAGTGGAGTGACTTTGTTACCTGGATATCATTTGTTTAGACATGTCCCTGTGCAATCGGACCATTTTGGAATGGCAGCTCCAGGTGAAAAATCAGGCCTGTTTGAATTAGAAAAGCTATTACATGAGGGAACTGGACTGAATGAATAAGTGCTGCCCTCCTCTCCATCTTCACTCAATAGCAATGGTACATGCCATCTGTGTGATGGCATGTGTATTTCACCTGGCAATCACAGGCCAATGTGTGATGTAACTGGCAGGCAGCATGCAGAAAATGTGTTCATCTTCGATCTTGGTGTCATCAGTGTGTGCCATTTGCCTACCCTTCATACGCCTTGAGGGTGCATGCATGGGAGGGTTTTAGTCATGTGGGACATGTGTCAATCAAGTACTGGTTCTGTTGCTTCTCAGCCCTCATTGTGTGCCATGGTGCTAATGCCTGTTTCCATTTGTTTGCTTTTATGTCTTTGCAGGGGAAGACCCACCTGATACTGCTGGGGTTGTGGAGATGGTGCAGACCCAGGAGGGGTCTGAGGGCCGACCGACCACCAGTGAGGGATGTGGTGTGGTGGTGGGTGAGAAGCCACAACTGCTGCAGGTCGTGCTCTCAAGGGGTGTCTCTGGCTGCACCTCCCCCGAGCTGTACTCAGGTGTTGATTCGGATGATGAGACCTACGTGCCGTCGCAGGTGAGTGTTCCTGGGAGGGATTCTGTTCTGTCCCACCCACCTGCACCAGGGTCAGAACCCTCAATGGGGATGTCAGTGTTGGCAGGTACGCCTTTGGTGGTTATGGATGGAGGGTCACACTCCGCGACATCTGATCCTGTTCCTGGGCCAGCAGATCAGAGGTGGAATGCAGTCCTGCAGCCTCAGGCAGTGCCGGCACAGCAAGGCGCAGTTCGCCTTGCCCCAGACAGGTGTGGTGCCCGCCGACGCGGTGGCCGTACGCCACCTGGCAATACCGCATGGGAGCAATCCATTTACGGTATGGCAACCCAACAGGCAGCATCATCAGAGATGATGGCTCAGGCCATGGATAGGGTGGCCATTTCCATTGTCCCCCCCGAAAGGCTGATGGAGCGACTACAGCAGGCAACCGACTCCATCTGCCAGTCCCACAGGGAGGACATGTTGGCGTCCAACAGGGACAGGCGGGCGACACTGGCGACTCTGCAGGAAGCCATCTCCATAGAGTCCCAGGGCCACAGGGAAGCCCTGAGGCTGGAACTCCTTCACCTCAGGACGACTCTTGTTGAGCTTGAGGCTTCAACAAACCGAAGGACAGAACAGCAGCTGGAGCGTCTCTCCCGTACGCTCTCAGCTGAGATGCAGGCAACTAGGGCGGAGGTCCGGGCATCCCGTGAGTTGTTGCATGGGGACCTCCGCACACTCATCCTCCAGAACGAGACCTACCACACCCGCATGCTTGCAGCCATTGAGGAACAGACTAGGGCCTTGCGTGGGCTACCTCCCATAGTGCCACCACCTCCGGATGCAGCTGCACAGGGTGATGATAGCGACAGCAGTGATACTCCCACAATAGGGTAGCCGTGTGGGCCATGAGCCCATGGAGGTGTTTTTTTTTCGCAAGATCCACACAGGTGGGTTTTGGTGTGCACCCTGTCCTCGCACCTCTTGGGTGGCCTCCCTAACCCCCCGGGCCCATTAATGGCCATTTTTTTTTTTTTAATCATTTTTTTTTTTGGGACAGTGTGTTGCCTTGTGTGGCTCCCGTGGGCATACGCTGCATTGTGGCGGGGCACATGCAGGCTTGTCATGTATTTGGTTCAGATGCTTGGGTTTTTGTCACACACACCCCTCCTGCTTCCCGTTTCCATGGGCTTGCAAAGGGGGTGCCCAAGTGACATTGACGTACATGGTGACATTGGACTACCACTACATGTGTGGGTAGTCTAGTCAATACTGTGTATACATTCCTAGTGCATATTACTGTTGTGTTGTACACTGCATGTTGCATTGATGTGTAACTCATCATCCATGTCTACCTCCTAATTTGCAGGTCCTTTCCTCATGTCTACACAAGGCCCTCTACTTTGGAGATGGGGTCCATGTTGGCAGCAGTGCACCTACAACTCTACATGGCGGCAACACTGTACAGTTGGAAGTGGTGGGAGTGCAGGCATTTCCAGGTAGTGAGACTACTGATTCCTTACATTCGTAATGTCATGTTAATGGTAGTTTTGAGGGTCAGTAGCTGATAAGTGTTATTGCTAAATACCTGCTCAAGTGTGTTGTTGGTCCTGCATTACTGTGAGCATTTCAGGTGTCGCGAGTTTCAATTAGGGACACTGTACTTTGTGACACTTGTGTCATGTTGTGGGTATTACTTTGTTTACCTGCACATAGCATGACATGGCTTAGTGTGTCGTGTGGCGGTGCTGGGGATGGGTTGGGTGACATGGCACTGTCCTCATGTTGCATTTTGCAAGTGGGTATTCATTTTAGCTGCATGAATGTGTTTTTTCACGAAACTGCATTGGTGGTGTCTGTGTAGGTAGGGATGCACACATTGTAACACTTCCAGGTGAACAATCTCAGGCTGATATGGTTTTGACGGTTGATTCTCCAGACATTCAGGATCAGTGTCAGGTTGAGTCATCATTGATTGTCAGATGGTATGTGCCAGGGCAGTGTGCACTCCACAGGGGTGTGATTTCTATGTGAAGTAATTAGCCACTAGCTGTGTACGGGCTGCCTCCCCCGTGCCCTTTCCCCTCCCATGCGCAGCAGGCCTGCATGTGGTTGGGGATGTGGGGGCACCACCATGTCCACGGCCAGGCCCCGGCGTGTTGCAACGTTGTGCAGGACGCATGCTGCCACTATGATCCTGCATACTACTGGGGAAGCGTATAACAGCTGCCCGCCAGAACGGTCAAGGGAGCGAAAGCGTGACTTAAGCACTCCGAATGTGCGCTCCACTATGTCCCGGGTTGCAATGTGGGCTGTGTTATATCTTACCTCGGGTGGCATGGTGGGGTTCCAAATTGGCGTCATCATGTGGGGCTGAGAGGGTAGGCACTGTCCCCTGTGGAGGTGGTGATGGGTATCATTGGTGGGGTTGTGACCTTGCTCAGTATCTGACATGCATGCATGTGCAGTGGCATTCATACTCACCAAGCAGCCATGTATCGCCATGCCGCCCAGCTTCTAGGTCCCGGCTTAGGGTGGACATTCGGTAAATGAAGCTGTCGTGGGTGGACCCGGGATAGTTGGCATATACTGAGGTGATGATTCCCTTGGCATTACATACTACCTGCACGTTGATGGAATGCCAGTGCTTGCGGTTCCTATATATGTGATCAGATGCCCTGGGGGGACGTAGAGCCACATGGGTGCAGTCGATGGCACCTAGCACTTTGGGGAATCGTGCCACACCGTAAAAATCCAGGGCGGCAGCATGCCTTTCTGCAGGTGTTCTGGGCACGTATATGTGCCTGCGGACTGATGGGCGTGCAGTGATGATGTTCAAGACCTGGTGTAGGCAGCGTGACTGCGTGGCCTGTGACACCCCACCCACTATGGCACTTGTCCGCTGAAATGATCCAGTGGCTAAGAAGTGCAGTACATTGAGGACCTTCTCCAGGGGGCTGAGTGCTTGGGAGCACACGGTGGGTGATGTGAGGTCATCCTCCCACTCACTCACCAGGCCCAGTATTATGTGTGGTGGAAACCTGTACCTCCCATACACATGGTCATCAAGCATCCCGAAAAGGCTGGTTCTGGGTGTGAAAATTCTGGCCCTGACTGTCCTCCTCCTCCTCCTTTGGTAGCCCACGGCCACTGCTGCTAGGAACGGTATATTCATCCTGGCGTCTGTGCTTGTTAGTTTTTTGCGCTCAAATTTATGTGTCGCGGGTCGACGTATGCCTGCTTCCTACTGGCGTACGTGTTTCTTTGCGCGTGTTGTAGGCGAGCGTGTGAAACTTCCCGTGCACCCCTGAAATCCAGTACCCAGGCCAATAGCGTGTGGAAATTTCCACGCACCCCAGAATACACGTGCGCTGATGTACTCGCGTGTGTAAGTGCCTGCGCACCCCTGAAATACACGTACATAGGCCAATCGTGTGTACGCGCACTTTTGTCCAATTACACGCGATGACACTCTGACGTGCAGTCTTTCCACGTGTGCTCCGTCATCACATGCTATGAGGGAAACACCCGTGCGGGTCACAGACGCGCTTACGCGCTGAGGGCCTTTGGTCCAATAGAATCGCGTATGCGTGCTGACGCGCTTACGTGCTAAGGGCCTTTCCTCGAATTTCACGCTGACGTGCAGAATTTTCACGTGCCAAATCACTCCATATCAAGCTGGCCACGTGAAAACACACGGAAGACCACGCTCCTGCCCAGAAGGCCGAATTACTGCCCCCCAGTGCCCAGAGCAGCCTCCCACGTGCCATCTGCTGCTGCCTGCCTGCCTGCCTGCTGCCACCGTGCCCTGCCATTTGGTGACTGCACATCAGCCATCTGCAGGGATCCAGTTGCTGTGTCCACCCCTGCTGGAACAGAAGACTCCCGACTGGGATAACATCGCTCCACAGCCCAGCCCCAGGACCCAGTTGCCCACCCACTCCTGCCTCTGGGGTTGCCATGTCGGGCACTTCCACATCTGGCACCAGTGGCAACCCCAGGCCAGAGGGGCAGAGGGGCACCAGCTTCACTGCCACCGAAGTTGGTGTCCTGGTGGAGCATGTCCTGGGGCAGTATGATGCCCTCTTTGGATCGTCCCGCGCCAGCAAGGAAGGACGGGAGAGGATCTGTGCCGACTGTGTGGTTGCCATCAACGCGGAGGGGGTGGCAACCCGCGACGTCCAGAAGATCAAGAAGCGCTGGGAGGACTTGAGGTCCAGGACCCTTGTGAAGGCCCGGCGCCTCGTGGAGGGAGCCGGGGCCGCATGAGTTCCATCCAGATGAGGGTCCTGGAACGCGTACGCCCAGCGCTCCACGCCCAGATCCTTGAGAGGGAGACCCGTCTGGAGTTGAGCGGTAAGTGGCCAAGTATTGCTGTGTGAGACAGGGCATGTTGCGGTGTGATGGTTGTCTGATACTTGCCTGTATGTGTGACATAGGCCATGTATGCATGTATGTGTGCAGGGACATCATGGAAATGCATGTGCGACCAGTGATGTGTGAACCACATGGTTTTTGCATGTGTTTAAATGCGACATGGGGAGCCCTATGCAGATTTTACACATGAGAGCATGCCAGTCTCTGTTCCTGGACATGGGTGGGGGTGAGGGATCGGTGCTGATGCCAGGTACATATATGGTAGCCATGTCTGTGTGCCTGACCTGCGTGTCTGTGACTTGTGAATGCCATGGATGCATGACACATGTGTGTGACAATGCACAGATTCACTGATGCAGCCTAGTTATCCTTGTATCCGCTGTGTTTGGGGTGTATGAGGCCAGATGGATGTGACTGAGGTAAAGTGTGTGCATGTGATAGGCATGACCCATGATGCATGTGAGTTCCATATCATTGTATGTTTCAAGAGTCCATTGACATGTATGGAAATGTCCATGGCATGCACCATGCCTGTTACTGTGTGTGTTTTGCCTGGACTGACCCATGTGTTGTGGAGGGACATGATGGAAGTGTACTTTGACAGTGGTACTCATCTGCTATTGCTTCCTGTCTAGGGGACCATTGTACAGTACCCTGATGCTTGTGTTCTATGTCTCCCTCTACGCAGTGGCTAGTGAAGAAGAGGGCGGAGACGGCGCTGTGGAGCAAGGCGGCGGGGATGCCCCCACGGCTGCAGCGGAAGGGGTGGGTGAGCCCCCACAGGGGCCTGCTACGGCGGAAGACGGTGAGGAGCCATCCAGGTTGGTGGTTTCCACAGAGGAGGAGGAGGCCGCCACTGAGGCACACATGGGGCCTGGTGGGGGCATCCCTGCTGGTGCAAGTGGTGCAGTCCAGGGGCAGGGGCAGGAGGCAGCTCAGGTCACCGTGGAGGGGCCTGTGCATGTCGCTGTCCCTGACCCTGTGAGTGCACCTCCATGCACCAGCAGGGATGCCCCGTCCCAGGCCCGTCCGCAGGTAGAGGGGATGTCCATGTCACCTGACTCCCCTCCACCTGTGGACGAGGGGACCCGTGGCCGTATGGAGAAGGTCCTGATTGGGGTCGCGATGCGCGCGGGTGCAATTTGTGATGACGTGCGTGCTTCCCGGGAGGAGCACGCACGTCATCACGAAGAGCACCGTGCCGACGTGGCCCAATTGGGATGTTCCATGTTTGAGGGTTTCCTGCATGTGTCGGCCAATCTGGCGGCCCTCTCCTCCTCTGTGGAGGCTATACGCCGGTCGTTCTCCTTGCCGTCTTCCGGCCCAGATGCCACCAGGGCTCCCTGTGGACCTGCCCTGACCAATGCAGCCAGCTCGGTGGGGATCCCATCCCTGCCACAGTCGGGAGTCGGAGGTCCAGCAGGGGTGGACACCACAGCAACTGTACCCCAGCAGATGGAGGATGTGCCGGCATCATCAGGCAGGGCGCGTGCACGACGGCGTCGGTGGATTCCATCAGCCTGGATGCCGTCGTGCTGGCAGAGGCAGTTGCGTCGGAGGCAGCAGCAGAGTCAACGTGGGAGGCATCATGGCTCAGTGCCATCAACATCGGAGGGGCAGGCATCGGCCGGAGGGCAGGAGGACCCAGGACAGGAAGTGTCTTCCGTGTGGCTGCGGTTGGGCAAGCAGATAGGTGCGGAGAAGCGGCGGGCGGAAGAGGCGCGGCTCACGATGGTCAGGGTGGAGAACTCCATGCGGAGGGCCCTGAGGCGGGCCGAGTGCCTCGAGGCAATCCGCAGGGAGTTGGAGGAGCAGATGGCATCGTCCCTGCAGACCCTCTGGGCCATGGAACAGGACGGCCTCCGGGACATAGACGAGGAGTTTGATGATGCCCTGGCCCGGAACACCACGGAGTGAGCCGCTGGACTTGCCTGCCGCCTTTGTATATAGTTCTTTAGTTTTAGGTTTCCTTTGTTTCTTCTTATGATTTGGAGTCGATGGACACTGCTCCACTTTTTGTACATAGTTGCATTTTAGTTAGGGTTTTTTGTAGGTTTCCTTTGTTCAGTTGGGCTCATGGACCCTTGGATGTTTTGTACATAGTTCTTCATTGGATTGTTTTATTTATTTATTTTTTATTTATTCACCATGGAGCAATGGTCTTTGCATTTATTTTTCTCTCTCGGATTGATTTTATTTTTAATGTGACTTTGGACAACATTTTTTTGGATTTGGATTTGTAGTTTTGATTTTTTGGGACGGACATGCAGCTTATCTTTTTTTCATTGCCATTGTAGTTTGTTTCATTTCATTTGCATTCAATTTGTTTTAATACAATTTTGTTTTCATACTTCACTGTGTGGTATCATCTCATTGGTTTCATGCATGTCATGTTGGGTGTTTTCCCATTCAATTGCAACCATTGTGTGTGACGGACATGGGTTCATTTGCTTTATGAACATTGGGGGTGTAACATGTAATTTCCATTTCCATGTGGGTGAATGGGTTACTTGGTAGGGCCTTTTGGCTGTGGAGGCTGACCATAACGCACATGATTGGGGATTGTGAGGACCTGGGTGCAGGGGACATGAGTGGGGGCCTGGTGGTGCTGCCCCTGCTTTGCTGGGGGGTGGAGGTGATAGGGGGACATGAGTGGGGGCCTGGTGGAGGGTGCCCTGCACTGCTGGGGGGTGGGGGTGGTGGGGGACATGAGTTGGACATGAGTGGGGGCCTGGTGGAGGGTGCCCTGCACTGCTGGGGGGTGGGGGTGGTGGGAGACATGAGTGGGGGCCTGGTGGAGGGTGCCCCTGGATGCTGGGGGGTGGGGGTGCAGGGGGACATGAGTGGGGGCCTGGTGGAGGGTGCCCCTGCACTGCTGGGGGGTGGAGGTGGTGAGAGACATGAGTGGGGGCCTGGGGGTGCTTCCCCTGCACTGCTGGGGGGTGGGGGTGATAGGGGCCATGAGTGGGGGCCTGGTGGAGGGTGCCCCTGGATGCTGGGGCGTGGGGTGGTGGGAGACATGAGTTGGACATGAGTGGGGGCCTGGTGGAGGGTGCCTCTGCACTGCTGAGGGGTGGGGGTGGTGGGAGACATGAGTTGGACATGAGTGGGGGCCTGGTGGAGGGTGCCCTGCACTTCTGGGGGGTGGGGGTGCAGGGGGACATGAGTGGGGGCCTGGTGGAGGGTGCCCTGCACTGCTGGGGGGGTGGGGGTGCAGGGGGACATGAGTGGGGGCCTGGTGGAGGGTGCCCCTGGATGCTGGGGGGTGGGGGTGGTGGCAGACATGAGTTGGACATGAGTGGGGGCCTGGTGGAGAGTGCCCCTGCACTGCTGAGGGGTGGGGGTGCAGGGGGACATGAGTTGGACATGAGTGGAGGCCTGGTGGAGGGTGCCCCTGGATGCTGGGGGTGGGGGTGATAGGGGACATGAGTGGGCGCCTGGTGGAGGGTGCCCCTGGATGCTGGGGGGTGGGGGTGATAGGGGAAATGAGTGGGGGCCTGGTGGAGGGTGCCCCTGGATACTGGGGGGTGGGGGTGGTGGGAGACATGAGTTGGACATGAGTGGGGGCCTGGTTGGACATGAGTGGGGGCCTGGTGGAGGGTGCCCCTGGATGCTGGGGGGTGGGGGTGCAGGAGGACATGAGTGGGGGCCTGGTGGAGGGTGCCCCTGGATGCTGGGGGGTGGGGGTGCAGGGGGACATGAGTGGGGGCCTGGTGGAGGGTGCCCCTGGATGCTGGGGGGTGGGGGTGCAGGGGGACATGAGTGGGGGCCTGGTGGAGGGTGGCCCTGGATGCTGGGGGGTGGGGGTGATAGGGGACAAGAGTGGGGGCATGGTGGAGGGTGCTCCTGGATGTTGGGGGGTGGGGGAGCAGGGGGACATGAGTTGGACATGAGTGGGGGCCTGGTGGAGGGTGCCCCTGGATGCTGGGGGGTGGGGGTGATAGGGGACATGAGTTGGACATGAGTGGGGGCCTGGTGAAGGGTGCCCTGCACTGCTGGGGTGTGGTGGTGCAAGGGGACATGAGTGGGGGCCTGGTGGTGCTGCCCCTGCACTGCTGGGGGGTGGGGGTGCAGGAGGACATGAGTGGGGGCCTGGTGAAGGGTGCCCTGCACTGCTGGGGGGTGGGGGTGGTGGGAGACATGAGTTGGACATGAGAGGGGGCCTGGTGGAGGGTGCCCTGCACTGCTGGGGGGTGGGGGTGCAGGGGGACATGAGTGGGGGCCTGGTGGAGGGTACCCCTGGATGCTGGGGGGTGGGGGTGCAGGGGGACATGAGTGGGGGCCTGGTGGAGGGTGCCCCTGCACTGCTGGGGGGTGGGGGTGGTGGGAGACATGAGTGGGGGCCTGGTGGTGCTGCCCCTGCACTGCTGGGGGGTGGGGGTGATAGGGGACATGAGTGGGGGCCTGGTGGAGGGTGCCCTGCACTGCTGGGGGGTGGGGGTGGTGGGAGACATGAGTTGGACATGAGTGGGGGCCTGGTGGAGGGTGCCCTGCACTGCTGGGGGGTGGGGGTGGTGGGAGACATGAGTGGGGGCCTGGTGGAGGGTGCCCCTGGATGCTGGGGGGTGGGGGTGCAGGGGGACATGAGTGGGGGCCTGGTGGAGGGTGCCCCTGCACTGCTGGGGGGTGGAGGTGCTGGGAGACATGAGTGGGGACCTGGTGGTGCTGCCCCTGCACTGCTGGGGCGTGGGGGAGATAGGGGCCATGAGTGGGGGCCTGGTGGAGGGTGCACCTGGATGCTGGGGCGTGGGGGTGGTGGGAGACATGAGTTGGACATGAGTGGGGGCCTGGTGGAGGGTGCCCCTGCACTGCTGAGGGGTGGGGGTGGTGGAAGACATGAGTTGGACATGAGTGGGGGCCTGGTGGAGGGTGCCCTGCACTGCTGGAGGGTGGGGGTGCAGGGGGACATGAGTGGGGGCCTGGTGGAGGGTGCCCCTGGATGCTGGGGGGTGGGGGTGCAGGAGGACATGAGTGGGGGCCTGGTGGAGGGTGCCCCTGGATGCTGGGGGGTGGGGGTGCAGAGGGACATGAGTGGGGGCCTGGTGGAGGGTGCCCCTGGATGCTGGGAGGTGGGGGTGATAGGGGACATGAGTGGGGGCCTGGTGGAGGGTGCTCCTGGATGCTGGGGGTTGGGGGTGCAGGGGGACATGAGTTGGACATGAGTGGGGGCCTGGTGGAGGGTGCTCTGCACTGCTGGGGGTGGGGGTGGTGGGAGACATGAGTTGGACATGAGTGGGGGCCTGGTGGAGGGTGCCCTGCACTTCTGGGGGGTGGGGGTTAAGGGGGACATGAGTGGGGGCCTGGTGGAGGGTGCCCCTGGATGCTGGGGGGTGGGGGCGCAGGGGGACATGAGTGGGGGCCTGGTGGAGGGTGCCCCTGGATGCTGGGGGGTGGGGGTGGTGGCAGACATGTGGGGCCTGGTGGAGAGTGCCCCTGCACTGCTGATGGGTGGGGGTGCAGGGGGACATGAGTTGGACATGAGTGGGGGCCTGGTGGAGGGTGCCCCTGGATGCTGGGGGTGGGGGTGATAGGGGACATGAGTGGGGGCCTGGTGGAGGGTGCCCCTGGATGCTGGTGGGTGGGGGTGATAGGGGACATGAGTGGGGGCGTGGTGGAGGGTGCCCCTGGATACTGGGGGGTGGGGGTGGTGGGAGACATGAGTTGGACATGAGTGGGGGCCTGGTTGGACATGAGTGGGGGCCTGGTGAAGGGTGCCCTGCACTGCTGGGGTGTGGGGGTGCAGGGGGACATGAGTGGGGGCCTGGTGGTGCTGCCCCTGCACTGCTGGGGGGTGGGGGTGCAGGAGGACATGAGTGGGGGCCTGGTGAAGGGTGCCCTGCACTGCTGGGGGGTGGGGGTGGTGGGAGACATGAGTTGGACATGAGAGGGGGCCTGGTGGAGGGTGCCCTGCACTGCTGGGGGGTGGGGGTGCAGGGGGACATGAGTGGGGGCCTGGTGGAGGGTATCCCTGGATGCTGGGGGGTGGGGGTGCAGAGGGATATGAGTGGGGGCCTGGTGGAGGGTGCCCCTGCACTGCTGGGGGGTGGGGGTGGTGCGAGACATGAGTGGGGGCCTGGTGGTGCTGCCCCTGCACTGCTGGGGGGTGGGGGTGATAGGGGACATGAGTGGGGGCCTGGTGGAGGGTGCCCTGCACTGCTGGGGGGTGGGGGTGGTGGGAGACATGAGTTGGACATGAGTGGGGGCCTGGTGGAGGGTGCCCTGCACTGCTGGGGGGTGGGGGTGGTGGGAGACATGAGTGGGGGCCTGGTGGAGGGTGCCCCTGGATGGTGGGGGGTGGGGGTGCAGGGGGACATGAGTGGGGGCCTGGTGGAGGGTGCCCCTGCACTGCTGGGGGGTGGAGGTGGTGGGAGACATGAGTGGGGACCTGGTGGTGCTGCCCCTGCACTGCTGGGGGGTGGGGGAAATAGGGGCCATGAGTGGGGGCCTGGTGGAGGGTGCCCCTGGATGCTGGGGCGTGGGGGTGGTGGGAGACATGAGTTGGACATGAGTGGGGGCCTGGTGGAGGGTGCCCCTGCACTGCTGAGGGGTGGGGGTGGTGGAAGACATGAGTTGGACATGAGTGGGGGACTGGTGGAGGGTGCCCTGCACTGCTGGAGGGTGGGGGTGCAGGGGGACATGAGTGGGGGCCTGGTGGAGGGTGCCCCTGGATGCTGGGGGGTGGGGGTGCAGGAGGACATGAGTGGGGGCCTGGTGGAGGGTGCCCCTGGATGCTGGGGGGTGGGGGTGCAGAGGGACATGAGTGGGGGCCTGGTGGAGGGTGCCCCTGGATGCTGGGAGGTGGGGGTGATAGGGGACATGAGTGGGGGCCTGGTGGAGGGTGCTCCTGGATGCTGGGGGTTGGGGGTGCAGGGGGACATGAGTTGGACATGAGTGGGGGCCTGGTGGAGGGTGCTCTGCACTGCTGGGGGGTGGGGGTGGTGGGAGACATGAGTTGGACATGAGTGGGGGCCTGGTGGAGGGTGCCCTGCACTTCTGGGGGGTGGGGGTTAAGGGGGACATGAGTGGGGGCCTGGTGGAGGGTGCCCCTGGATGCTGGGGGGTGGGGGCGCAGGGGGACATGAGTGGGGGCCTGGTGGAGGGTGCCCCTGGATGCTGGGGGGTGGGGGTGGTGGCAGACATGAGTTGGACATGAGTGGGGGCCTGGTGGAGAGTGCCCCTGCACTGCTGAGGGGTGGAGGTGCAGGGGGACATGAGTTGGACATGAGTGGGGGCCTGGTGGAGGGTGCCCCTGGATGCTGGGGGTGGGGGTGATAGGGGACATGAGTGGGGGCCTGGTGGAGGATGCCCCTGGATGCTGGGGGGTGGGGGTGATAGGGGACATGAGTGGGGGCGTGGTGGAGGGTGCCCCTGGATACTGGGGGGTGGGGGTGGTGGGAGACATGAGTTGGACATGAGTGGGGGCCTGGTTGGACATGAGTGGGGGCCTGGTGGAGGGTGCCCCTGGATGCTGGGGGGTGGGGGTGCAGGAGGACATGAGTGGGGGGCTGGTGGAGGGTGCCCCTGGATGCTGGGGGGTGGGAGTGCAGGGGGGCATGAGTGGGGGCCTGGTGGAGGGTGCCCCTGGATGCTGGGGGGTGGGGGTGATAGGGGACATGAGTGGGGGCCTGGTGGAGGGTGCTCCTGGATGCTGGGGGGTGGGGGTGCAGGAGACATGAGTTGGACATGAGTGGGGGCCTGGTGGAGGGTGCCCTGCACTTCTGGGGGGTGGGGGTGCAGGGGGACATGAGTGGGGGCCTGGTGGAGGGTGCCCTGCACTGCTGGGGGGTGGGGGTGCAGGGGGACATGAGTGGGGGCCTGGTGGAGGGTGCCCCTGGATGCTGGGGGGTGGGGGTGCAGGGGGACATGAGTGGGGGCCTGGTGGAGGGTGCCCCTGCACTGCTGAGGGGTGGGGGTGCAGGGGGACATGAGTTGGACATGAGTGGGGGCCTGGTGGAGGGTGCCCCTGGATGCTGGGGGGTGGGGGTGATAGGGGACATGATTGGGGGCCTGGTGGAGGGTGCCCCTGGATGCTGGGGGGTGGGGGTGATAGGGGACATGAGTGGGGGCCTGGTGGAGGGTGCCCCTGGATACTGGGGGGTGGGGTTGGTGGGAGACATGAGTTGGACATGAGTGGGGGCCTGGTGGAGGGTGCCCCTGCACTGCTGAGGGGTGGGGGTGGTGGGAGATATGAGTTGGACATGAGTGGGGGCCTGGTGGAGGGTGCCCTGCACTTCTGGGGGGTGGGGGTGCAGGGGGACATGAGTGGGGGCCTGGTGGAGGGTGCCCTGCACTGCTGGGGGGGTGGGGGTGCAGGGGGACATGAGTGGGGGCCTGGTGGAGGGTGCCCCTGGATGCTGGGGGGTGGGGGTGCAGTGGGACATGAGTGGGGGCCTGGTGGAGGGTGCCCCTGGATGCTGGGGGGTGGGGGTGGTGGCAGACATGAGTTGGACATGAGTGGGGGCCTGGTGGAGAGTGCCCCTGCACTGCTGAGGGATGGGGGTGCAGGGGGACATGAGTTGGACATGAGTGGGGGCCTGGTGGAGGGTGCCCCTGGATGCTGGGGGTGGGGGTGATAGGGGACATGAGTGGGGGCCTGGTGGAGGGTGCCCCTGGATGCTGGGGGGTGGGGGTGATAGGGGACATGAGTGGGGGCCTGGTGGAGGGTGCCCCTGGATACTGGGGGGTGGGGGTGGTGGGAGACATGAGTTGGACATGAGTGGGGGCCTGGTTGGATATGAGTGGGGGCCTGGTGGAGGGTGCCCCTGGATGCTGGGGGGTGGGGGTGCAGGAGGACATGAGTGGGGGTCTGGTGGAGGGTGCCCCTGGATGCTGGGGGGTGGGGGTGCAGGGGGACATGAGTGGGGGCCTGGTGGAGGGTGCCCCTGGATGCTGGGGGGTGGGGGTGCAGGGGGACATGAGTGGGGGCCTGGTGGAGGGTGCCCCTGGATGCTGGGGGGTGGGGGTGATAGGGGACATGAGTGGGGGCCTGGTGGTGCTGCCCCTGCACTGCTGGGGGGTGGGGGTGCAGGAGGACATGAGTGGGGGCCTGGTGGAGGGTGCCCTGCACTGCTGGGGGGTGGGGGTGGGGGTGGTGGGAGACATGAGTTGGACATGAGTGGGGGCCTGGTGGAGGGTGCCCTGCACTGCTGGGGGGTGGGGGTGCAGGGGGACATGAGTGGGGGCCTGGTGGAGGGTACCCCTGGATGCTGGGGGGTGGGGGTGCAGGGGGACATGAGTGGGGGCCTGGTGGAGGGTGCCCCTGCACTGCTGGGGGGTGGGGGTGGTGGGAGACATGAGTGGGGGCCTGGTGGTGCTGCCCCTGCACTGCTGGGGGGTGGGGGTGATAGGGGACATGAGTGGGGGCCTGGTGGAGGGTGCCCTGCACTGCTGGGGGGTGGGGGTGGTGGGAGACATGAGTTGGACATGAATCGGGGCCTGGTGGAGGGTGCCCTGCACTGCTGGGGGGTGGGGGTGGTGGGAGACATGAGTGGGGGCCTGGGTGAGGGTGCCAATGGATGCTGGGGGGTGGGGGTGCAGGGGGACATGAGTGGGGGCCTGGTGGAGGGTGCCCCTGCACTGCTGGGGGGTGGAGGTGGTGGGAGACATGAGTGGGGGCCTGGTGGTGCTGCCCCTGCACTGCTGGGGGGTGGGGGTGATAGGGGCCATGAGTGGGGGCCTGGTGGAGGGTGTCCCTGGATGCTGGGGCGTGGGGGTGGTGGGAGACATGAGTTGTACATGAGTGGGGGCCTGGTGGAGGGTGCCCCTGCACTGCTGAGGGGTGGGGGTGGTGGGAGACATGAGTTGGACATGAGTGGGGGACTGGTGGAGGGTGCCCTGCACTGCTAGGGGGTGGGGGTGCAGGGGTACATGAGTGGGGGCCTGGTGGAGGGTGCCCCTGGATGCTGCGGGGTGGGGGTGCAGGAGGACATGAGTGGGGGCCTGGTGGAGGGTGCCCCTGGATGCTGGGGGGTGGGGGTGCAGAGGGACATGAGTGGGGGCCTGGTGGAGGGTGCCCATGGATGCTGGGAGGTGGGGGTGATAGGGGACATGAGTGGGGGCCTGGTGGAGGGTGCTCCTGGATGCTGGGGGTTGGGGGTGCAGGGGGACATGAGTTGGACATGAGTGGGGGCCTGGTGGAGGGTGCTCTGCATTTCTGGGGGGTGGGGGTGGTGGGAGACATGAGTTGGACATGAGTGGGGGCCTGGTGGAGGATGCCCTGCACTTCTGGGGGTGGGGGTGCAGGGGGACATGAGTGGGGGCCTGGTAGAGGGTGCCCTGCACTGCTGGGGGGGTGGGGGTGCAGGGGGACATGAGTGGGGGCCTGGTGAAGGGTGCCCCTGGATGCTGGGGGGTAGGGTTGGTGGCAGACATGAGTTGGACATGAGTGGGGGCCTGGTGGAGAGTGCCCCTGCACTGCTGAGGGGTGGAGGTGCAGGGGGACATGAGTTGGACATGAGTGGGGGCCTGGTGGAGGGTGCCCCTGGATGCTGGGGGTGGGGGTGATAGGGGACATGAGTGGGGGCCTGGTGGAGGGTGCCCCTGGATGCTGGGGGGTGGGGGTGATAGGGGACATGAGTGGGGGCGTGGTGGAGGGTGCCCCTGGATACTGGGGGGTGGGGGTGGTGGGAGACATGAGTTGGACATGAGTGGGGGCCTGGTTGGACATGAGTGGGGGCGTGGTGGAGGGTGCCCCTGGATGCTGGGGGGTGGGGGTGCAGGAGGACATGAGTGGGGGCCTGGTGGAGGGTGCCCCTGGATGCTGGGGGGTGGGGGTGCAGGGGGACATGAGTGGGGGCCTGGTGGAGGGTGCCCCTGGATGCTGGGGGGTGGGGGTGAGAGGGGACATGAGTGGGGGCCTGGTGGAGGGTGTTCCTGGATGCTGCGGGGTGGGGGTGCAGGAGACATGAGTTGGACGTGAGTGGGGCCCTGGTGGAGGGTGCTCTTCACTGCTGGGGGGTGGGGGTGGTGGGAGACATGAGTTGGACATGAGTGGGGGCCTGGTGGAGGGTGCCCTGCACTTCTGGGGGGCGGGGGTGCAGGGGGACATGAGTGGGGGCCTGGTGGAGGGTGCCCTGCACTGCTGGGGGGTGGGGGTGCAGAGGGACATGAGTGGGGGCCTGGTGGAGGGTGCCCCTGGATGCTGGGGGTGGGGGTGCTGGGGGACATGAGTGGGGGCCTGGTGGAGGGTGCCCCTGGATGCTGGGGGGTGGGGGTGGTGGGAGACATGAGTTGGACATGAGTGGGGGCCTGGTGGAGAGTGCCCCTGCACTGCTGAGGGGTGGGGGTGCAGGGGGACATGAGTTGGACATGAGTGGGGGCCTGGTGGAGGGTGCCCCTGGATGCTGGGTGGTGGGGGTGATAGGGGACATGAGTGGGGGCCTGGTGGAGGGTGCCCCTGGATGCTGGGGGGTAGGGGTGATAGGGGTCATGAGTGGGGGCCTGGTGGAGGGTGCCCCTGGATATTGGGGGGTGGGGTTGGTGGGAGACATGAGTTGGACATGAGTGGGGGCCTGGTGGAGGGTGCCCCTGCACTGCTGAGGGGTGGGGGTGGTGGGAGACATGAGTTGGACATGAGTGGGGGTCTGGTGGAGGGTGCCCTGCACTGCTGGGGTGTGGGGGTGCAGGGGGACATGAGTGAGGGCCTGGTGGAGGGTGCCCCTGGATGCTGGGGGGTGGGGGTGCAGGGGGACATGAGTGGGGGCCTGGTGGAGGGTGCCCCTGGATGCTGGGGGATGGGGGTGATAGGGGACATGAGTGGGGGCATGGTGGAGGGTGTTCCTGGATGCTGGGGGGTGGGGTAGCAGGGGGACATGAGTTGGACATGAGTGGGGGCCTGGTGGAGGGTGCTCTGCACTGCTGGGGGGTGGGGGTGGTGGGAGACATGAGTTGGACATGAGTGGGGGCCTGGTGGAGGGTGCCCTGCACTTCTGGGGGTGGGGGTGCAGGGGGACATGAGTGGGGGCCTGGTGGAGGGTGCCCTGCACTGCTGGGGGGGTGGGGGTGCAGGGGGACATGAGTGGGGGTCTGGTGGAGGGTGCCCCTGGATGCTGGGGGGTGGGGGTGCAGGGGGACATGAGTGGGGGCCTGGTGGAGGGTGCCCCTGGATGCTGGGGGGTGGGGGTGCAGGGGGACATGAGTGGGGGCCTGGTGGAGGGTGCCCCAAGATGCTGGTGGGTGGGGTTGGTGTCAGACATGAGTTGGACATGAGTGGGGGCCTGGTGGAGAGTGCCCCTGCACTGCTGAGGGGTGGGGGTGCAGGGGGACATGAGTTGGACATGAGTGGGGGCCTGGTGGAGGGTGCCCCTGGATGCTGGGGGTGGGGGTGATAGGGGACATGAGTGGGGGCCTGGTGGAGGGTGCCCCTGGATGCTGGGGGGTGGGGGTGATAGGGGACATGAGTGGGGGCGTGGTGGAGGGTGCCCCTGGATACTGGGGGGTGGGGGTGGTGGGAGACATGAGTTGGACATGAGTGGGGGCCTGGTTGGACATGAGTGGGGGCCTGGTGGAGGGTGCCCCTGGATGGTGGGGGGTGGGGGTGCAGGAGGACATGAGTGGGGGCCTGGTGGAGGGTGCCCCTGGATGCTGGGGGGTGGGGGTGCAGGGGGACATGAGTGGGGGCCTGGTGGAGGGTGCCCCTGGATGCTGGGGGGTGGGGGTGATAGGGGACATGAGTGGGGGCCTGGTGGAGGGTGCTCCTGGATGCTGGGGGAGGGGGTGCAGGAGACATGAGTTGGACATGAGTGGGGCCCTGGTGGAGGGTGCTCTGCACTGCTGGGGGGTGGGGGTGGTGGGAGACATGAGTTGGACATGAGTTGGGGCCTGGTGGAGGGTGCCCTGCACTTCTGGGGGGCGGGGGTGCAGGGGGACATGAGTGGGGGCCTGGTGGAGGGTGCCCCTGGATGCTGGGGGGTGGGGGTGGTGGGAGACATGAGTTGGACATGAGTGGGGGCCTGGTGGAGAGTGCCCCTGCACTGCTGAGGGGTGGGGGTGCAGGGGGACATGAGTTGGACATGAGTGGGGGCCTGGTGGAGGGTGCCCCTGGATGCTGGGTGGTGGGGGTGATAGGGGACATGAGTGGGGGCCTGGTGGAGGGTGCCCCTGGATGCTGGGGGGTAGGGGTGATAGGGGACATGAGTGGGGGCCTGGTGGAGGGTGCCCCTGGATACTGGGGGGTGGGGTTGGTGGGAGACATGAGTTGGACATGAGTGGGGGCCTGGTGGAGGGTGCCCCTGCACTGCTGAGGGGTGGGGGTGGTGGGAGACATGAGTTGGACATGAGTGGGGGCCTGGTGGAGGGTGCCCTGCACTGCTGGGGTGTGGGGGTGCAGGGGGACATGAGTGAGGGCCTGGTGGAGGGTGCCCCTGGATGCTGGGGGGTGGGGGTGCAGGGGGACATGAGTGGGGGCCTGGTGGAGGGTGCCCCTGGATGCTGGGGGATGGGGGTGATAGGGGACATGAGTGGGGGCATGGTGGAGGGTGCTCCTGCACTGCTGAGGGGTGGGGGTGGTGGGAGACATGAGTTGGACATGAGTGGGGGCCTGGTGGAGGGTGCTCCTGGATGCTGGGGGAGGGGGTGCAGGAGACATGAGTTGGACATGAGTGGGGCCCTGGTGGAGGGTGCTCTGCACTGCTGGGGGGTGGGGGTGGTGGGAGACATGAGTTGGACATGAGTTGGGGCCTGGTGGAGGGTGCCCTGCACTTCTGGGGGGCGGGGGTGCAGGGGGACATGAGTGGGGGCCTGGTGGAGGGTGCCCCTGGATGCTGGGGGGTGGGGGTGGTGGGAGACATGAGTTGGACATGAGTGGGGGCCTGGTGGAGAGTGCCCCTGCACTGCTGAGGGGTGGGGGTGCAGGGGGACATGAGTTGGACATGAGTGGGGGCCTGGTGGAGGGTGCCCCTGGATGCTGGGTGGTGGGGGTGATAGGGGACATGAGTGGGGGCCTGGTGGAGGGTGCCCCTGGATGCTGGGGGGTAGGGGTGATAGGGGACATGAGTGGGGGCCTGGTGGAGGGTGCCCCTGGATACTGGGGGGTGGGGTTGGTGGGAGACATGAGTTGGACATGAGTGGGGGCCTGGTGGAGGGTGCCCCTGCACTGCTGAGGGGTGGGGGTGGTGGGAGACATGAGTTGGACATGAGTGGGGGCCTGGTGGAGGGTGCCCTGCACTGCTGGGGTGTGGGGGTGCAGGGGGACATGAGTGAGGGCCTGGTGGAGGGTGCCCCTGGATGCTGGGGGGTGGGGGTGCAGGGGGACATGAGTGGGGGCCTGGTGGAGGGTGCCCCTGGATGCTGGGGGATGGGGGTGATAGGGGACATGAGTGGGGGCATGGTGGAGGGTGCTCCTGGATGCTGGGGGGTGGGGGAGCAGGGGGACATGAGTTGGACATGAGTGGGGGCCTGGTGGAGGGTGCTCTGCACTGCTGGGGGGTGGGGGTGGTGGGAGACATGAGTTGGACATGAGTGGGGGCCTGGTGGAGGGTGCCCTGCACTTCTGGGGGTGGGGGTGCAGGGGGACATGAGTGGGGGCCTGGTGGAGGGTGCCCTGCACTGCTGGGGGGGTGGGGGTGCAGGGGGACATTAGTGGGGGCCTGGTGGAGGGTGCCCCTGGATGCTGGGGGGTGGGGGTGCAGAGGGACATGAGTGGGGGCCTGGTGGAGGGTGCCCATGGATGCTGGGAGGTGGGGGTGATAGGGGACATGAGTGGGGGCCTGGTGGAGGGTGCTCCTGGATGCTGGGGGTTGGGGGTGCAGGGGGACATGAGTTGGACATGAGTGGGTGCCTGGTGGAGGGTGCTCTGCACTGCTGGGGGGTGGGGGTGGTGGGAGACATGAGTTGGACATGAGTGGGGGCCTGGTGGAGGGTGCCCTGCACTTCTGGGGGTGGGGGTGCAGGGGGACATGAGTGGGGGCCTGGTAGAGGGTGCCCTGCACTGCTGGGGGGGTGGGGGTGCAGGGGGACATGAGTGGGGGCCTGGTGAAGGGTGCCCCTGGATGCTGGGGGGTGGGGTTGGTGGCAGACATGAGTTGGACATGAGTGGGGGCCTGGTGGAGAGTGCCCCTGCACTGCTGAGGGGTGGGGGTGCAGGGGGACATGAGTTTAACATGAGTGGGGGCCTGGTGGAGGGTGCCCCTGGATGCTGGGGGTGGGGGTGATAGGGGACATGAGTGGGGGCCTGGTGGAGGGTGCCCCTGGATGCTGGGGGGTGGGGGTGATAGGGGACATGAGTGGGGGCGTGGTGGAGGGTGCCCCTGGATACTGGGGGGTGGGGGTGGTGGGAGACATGAGTTGGACATGAGTGGGGGCCTGGTTGGACATGAGTGGGGGCGTGGTGGAGGGTGCCCCTGGATGCTGGGGGGTGGGGGTGCAGGAGGACATGAGTGGGGGCCTGGTGGAGGGTGCCCCTGGATGCTGGGGGGTGGGGGTGCAGGGGGACATGAGTGGGGGCCTGGTGGAGGATGCCCCTGGATGCTGGGGGGTGGGGGTGAGAGGGGACATGAGTGGGGGCCTGGTGGAGGGTGTTCCTGGATGCTGGGGGGTGGGGGTGCAGGAGACATGAGTTGGACGTGAGTGGGGCCCTGGTGGAGGGTGCTCTGCACTGCTGGGGGGTGGGGGTGGTGGGAGACATGAGTTGGACATGAGTGGGGGCCTGGTGGAGGGTGCCCTGCACTTCTGGGGGGCGGGGGTGCAGGGGGACATGAGTGGGGGCCTGGTGGAGGGTGCCCTGCACTGCTGGGGGGTGGGGGTGCAGAGGGACATGAGTGGGGGCCTGGTGGAGGGTGCCCCTGGATGCTGGGGGTGGGGGTGCTGGGGGACATGAGTGGGGGCCTGGTGGAGGGTGCCCCTGGATGCTGGGGGGTGGGGGTGGTGGGAGACATGAGTTGGACATGAGTGGGGGCCTGGTGGAGAGTGCCCCTGCACTGCTGAGGGGTGGGTGTGCAGGGGGACATGAGTTGGACATGAGTGGGGGCCTGGTGGAGGGTGCCCCTGGATGCTGGGTGGTGGGGGTGATAGGGGACATGAGTGGGGGCCTGGTGGAGGGTGCCCCTGGATGCTGGGGGGTAGGGCTGATAGGGGACATGAGTGGGGGCCTGGTGGAGGGTGCCCCTGGATACTGGGGGGTGGGGTTGGTGGGAGACATGAGTTGGACATGAGTGGGGGCCTGGTGGAGGGTGCCCCTGCACTGCTGAGGGGTGGGGGTGGTGGGAGACATGAGTTGGACATGAGTGGGGGCCTGGTGGAGGGTGCCCTGCACTGCTGGGGTGTGGGGGTGCAGGGGGACATGAGTGAGGGCCTGGTGGAGGGTGCCCCTGGATGCTGGGGGGTGGGGGTGCAGGGGGACATGAGTGGGGGCCTGGTGGAGGGTGCCCCTGGATGCTGGGGGATGGGGGTGATAGGGGACATGAGTGGGGGCATGGTGGAGGGTGCTCCTGGATGCTGGGGGGTGGGGTAGCAGGGGGACATGAGTTGGACATGAGTGGGGGCCTGGTGGAGGGTGCTCTGCACTGCTGGGGGGTGGGGGTGGTGGGAGACATAAGTTGGACATGAGTGGGGGCCTGGTGGAGGGTGCCCTGCACTTCTGGGGGTGGGGGTGCAGGGGGACATGAGTGGGGGCCTGGTGGAGGGTGCCCTGCACTGCTGGGGGGGTGGAGGTGCAGGGGGACATGAGTGGGGGTCTGGTGGAGGGTGCCCCTGGATGCTGGGGGGTGGGGGTGCAGGGGGACATGAGTGGGGGCCTGGTGGAGGGTGCCCCTGGATGCTGGGGGGTGGGGGTGCAGGGGGACATGAGTGGGGGCCTGGTGGAGGGTGCCCCGGGATGCTGGTGGGTGGGGTTGGTGGCAGACATGAGTTGGACATGAGTGGGGGCCTGGTGGAGAGTGCCCCTGCACTGCTGAGGGGTGGGGGTGCAGGGGGACATGAGTTGGACATGAGTGGGGGCCTGGTGGAGGGTGCCCCTGGATGCTGGGGGTGGGGGTGATAGGGGACATGAGTGGGGGCCTGGTGGAGGGTGCCCCTGGGTGCTGGGGGGTGGGGGTGATAGGGGACATGAGTGGGGGCGTGGTGGAGGGTGCCCCTGGATACTGGGGGGTGGGGGTGGTGGGAGACATGAGTTGGACATGAGTGGGGGCCTGGTTGGACATGAGTGGGGGCCTGGTGGAGGGTGCCCCTGGATGGTGGGGGGTGGGGGTGCAGGAGGACATGAGTGGGGGCCTGGTGGAGGGTGCCCCTGGATGCTGGGGGGTGGGGGTGCAGGGGGACATGAGTGGGGGCCTGGTGGAGGGTGCCCCTGGATGCTGGGGGGTGGGGGTGATAGGGGACATGAGTGGGGGCCTGGTGGAGGGTGCTCCTGGATGCTGGGGGGAGGGGGTGCAGGAGACATGAGTTGGACATGAGTGGGGCCCTGGTGGAGGGTGCTCTGCACTGCTGGGGGGTGGGGGTGGTGGGAGACATGAGTTGGACATGAGTTGGGGCCTGGTGGAGGGTGCCCTGCACTTCTGGGGGGCGGGGGTGCAGGGGGACATGAGTGGGGGCCTGGTGGAGGGTGCCCCTGGATGCTGGGGGGTGGGGGTGGTGGGAGACATGAGTTGGACATGAGTGGGGGCCTGGTGGAGAGTGCCCCTGCACTGCTGAGGGGTGGGGGTGATAGGGGACATGAGTGGGGGCCTGGTGGAGGGTGCCCCTGGATGCTGGGGGGTAGGGGTGATAGGGGACATGAGTGGGGGCCTGGTGGAGGGTGCCCCTGGATACTGGGGGGTGGGGTTGGTGGGAGACATGAGTTGGACATGAGTGGGGGCCTGGTGGAGGGTGCCCCTGCACTGCTGAGGGGTGGGGGTGGTGGGAGACATGAGTTGGACATGAGTGGGGGCCTGGTGGAGGGTGCCCTGCACTGCTGGGGTGTGGGGGTGCAGGGGGACATGAGTGAGGGCCTGGTGGAGGGTGCCCCTGGATGCTGGGGGGTGGGGGTGCAGGGGGACATGAGTGGGGGCCTGGTGGAGGGTGCCCCTGGATGCTGGGGGATGGGGGTGATAGGGGACATGAGTGGGGGCATGGTGGAGGGTGCTCCTGGATGCTGGGGGGTGGGGGAGCAGGGGGACATGAGTTGGACATGAGTGGGGGCCTGGTGGAGGGTGCTCTGCACTGCTGGGGGGTGGGGGTGGTGGGAGACATGAGTTGGACATGAGTGGGGGCCTGGTGGAGGGTGCCCTGCACTTCTGGGGGTGGGGGTGCAGGGGGACATGCGTGGGGGCCTGGTGGAGGGTGCCCTGCACTGCTGGGGGGGTGGGGGTGCAGGGGGACATGAGTGGGGGCCTGGTGGAGGGTGCCCCTGGATGCTGGGGGGTGGGGTTGCAGGGTACATGAGAGGGGGCCTGGTGGAGGGTGCCCCTGGATGCTGGGGGGTGGGAGTGCAGGGGGACATGAGTGGGGGCCTGGTGGAGGGTGCCCCGGGATGCTGGTGGGTGGGGTTGGTGGCAGACATGAGTTGGACATGAGTGGGGGCCTGGTGGAGAGTGCCCCTGCACTGCTGAGGGGTGGGGGTGCAGGGGGACATGAGTTGGACATGAGTGGGGGCCTGGTGGAGGGTGCCCCTGGATGCTGGGGGTGGGGGTGATAGGGGACATGAGTGGGGGCCTGGTGGAGGGTGCCCCTGGATGCTGGGGGGTGGGGGTGATAGGGGACATGAGTGGGGGCGTGGTGGAGGGTGCCCCTGGATACTGGGGGGTGGGGGTGGTGGGAGACATGAGTTGGACATGAGTGGGGGCCTGGTTGGACATGAGTGGGGGCCTGGTGGAGGGTGCCCCTGGATGCTGGGGGGTGGGGGTGCAGGAGGACATGAGTGGGGGCCTGGTGGAGGGTGCCCCTGGATGCTGGGGGGTGGGGGTGCAGGGGGACATGAGTGGGGGCCTGGTGGAGGGTGCCCCTGGATGCTGGGGGGTGGGGGTGATAGGGGACATTAGTGGGGGCCTGGTGGAGGGTGCTCCTGGATGCTGGGGGGAGGGGGTGCAGGAGACATGAGTTGGACATGAGTGGGGCCCTGGTGGAGGGTGCTCTGCACTGCTGGGGGGTGGGGGTGGTGGGAGACATGAGTTGGACATGAGTGGGGGCCTGGTGGAGGGTGCCCTGCACTTCTGGGGGGCGGGGGTGCAGGGGGACATGAGTGGGGGCCTGGTGGAGGGTGCCCTGCACTGCTGGGGGGTGGGGGTGCAGGGGGACATGAGTGGGGGCCTGGTGGAGGGTGCCCCTGGATGCTGGGGGGTGGGGGTGCAGGGGGACATGAGTGGGGGCCTGGTGGAGGGTGCCCCTGGATGCTGGGGGGTGGGGGTGGTGAGAGACATGAGTTGGACATGAGTGGGGGCCTGGTGGAGAGTGCCCCTGCACTGCTGAGGGGTGGGGGTGCAGGGGGACATGAGTTGGACATGAGTGGGGGCCTGGTGGAGGGTGCCCCTGGATGCTGGGGGGTGGGGGTGATAGGGGACATGAGTGGGGGCCTGGTGGAGGGTGCCCCTGGATGCTGGGGGGTGGGGGTGATAGGGGACATGAGTGGGGGCCTGGTGGAAGGTGCCCCTGGATACTGGGGGGTGGGGTTGGTGGGAGACATGAGTTGGACATGAGTGGGGGCCTGGTGGAGGGTGCCCCTGCACTGCTGAGGGGTGGGGGTGGTGGGAGACATGAGTTGGACATGAGTGGGGGCCTGGTGGAGGGTGCCCTGCACTGCTGGGGTGTGGGGGTGCAGGGGGACATGAGTGAGGGCCTGGTGGAGGGTGCCCCTGGATGCTGGGGGGTGGGGGTGCAGGGGGACATGAGTGGGGGCCTGGTGGAGGGTGCCCCTGGATGCTGGGGGATCGGGGTGATAGGGGACATGAGTGGGGGCATGGTGGAGGGTGCTCCTGGATGCTGGGGGGTGGGGGAGCAGGGGGACATGAGTTGGACATGAGTGGGGGCCTGGTGGAGGGTGCCCCTGGATGCTGGGGGGTGGGGGTGATAGGGGACATAAGTTGGACATGAGTGGGGGCCTGGTGAAGGGTGCCCAGCACTGCTGGGGGGTGGGGGTGCAGGGGGACATGAGTGGGGGCCTGGTGGTGCTGCCCCTGCACTGCTGGGGGGTGGGGGTGCAGGAGGACATGAGTGGGGGCCTGGTGGAGGGTGCCCTGCACTGCTGGGGGGTGGGGGTGGGGGTGGTGGGAGACATGAGTTGGACATGAGTGGGGGCCTGGTGGAGGGTGCCCTGCACTGCTGGGGGGTGGGGGTGCAGGGGGACATGAGTGGGGGCCTGGTGGAGGGTACCCCTGGATGCTGGGGGGTGGGGGTGCAGAGGGACATGAGTGGGGGCCTGATGGAGGGTGCCCCTGCACTGCTGGGGGGTGGGGGTGGTGGGAGATATGAGTGGGGGCCTGGTGGTGCTGCCCCTGCACTGCTGGGGGGTGGGGGTGATAGGGGACATGAGTGGGGGCCTGGTGGAGGGTGCCCTGCACTGCTGGGGGGTGGGGGTGGTGGGAGACATGGGTTGGACATGAGTTTGGGCCTGGTGGAGGGTGCCCTGCACTGCTGGGGGGTGGGGGTGCAGGGGGACATGAGTGGGGGCCTGGTGGAGGGTGCCCCTGGATGCTGGGGGTTGGGGGTGCAGGGGGACATGAGTGGGGGCCTGGTGGAGGGTGCCCCTGGATGCTGGGGGGTGGGGGTGATAGGGGACATGAGTGGGGGCCTGGTGGGGGGTGCCCCGGGATGCTGGGGGGTGGGGGTGATAGGGGACATGAGTTGGACATGAGTGGGGGCCTGGTGGAGGGTGCCCTGCACTGCTGGGGGGTGGGGGTGGTGGGAGACATGAGTTGGACATGAGTGGGGGCCTGGTGGAGGGTGCCCTGCACTGCTGGGGGGTGGGGGTGCAGGGGGACATGAGTGGGGCCCTGGTGGAGGGTGCCCTGCACTGCTGGGGGTGGGGGTGCAGGGGGACATGAGTGGGGGCCTGGTGGAGGGTGACCCTGGATGCTGGGGGTGGGGGTGTAGGGGGACATGAGTGGGGGCCTGGTGGAGGGTGCCCCTGGATGCTGGGGGGTGGGGTGGTGGTTGACATGAGTTGGACATGAGTGGGGGCCTGGTGGAGGGTGCCCCTGCACTGCTGAGGGGTGGGGTTGGTGGGAGACATGAGTTGGACATGAGTGGGGGCCTGGTGGAGGGTGCCCTGCACTGCTGGGGGGTGGGGTGCAGGGGGACATGAGTGGGGGCCTGGTGGAGGGTGCCCCTGGATGCTGGGGGGTGGGGGTGCAGGGGGACATGAGTGGGGGCCTTGTGGAGGGTGCCCCTGGATGCTGGGGGTTGGGGGTGATAGGGGACATGAGTGGGGGCCTGGTGGAGGGTGCCCCTGGATGCTGGGGGGTGGGGGTGGTGGGAGACATGAGTTGGACATGAGTGGGGGCCTGGTGGAGGGTGCCCCTGCACTGCTGAGGGGTGGGGGTGGTGGGAGACATGAGTTGGACATGAGTGGGGGCCTGGTGGAGGGTGCCCTGCACTGCTGTGGGGTGGGGGTGCAGGGGGACATGAGTGGGGGCCTGTTGAAGGGTGCCCCTGGATGCTGGGGGGTGGGGGTGCAGGGGGACACGAGTGGGGGCCTGGTGGAGGGTGCCCCTGGATGCTGGGGGTGGGGGTGGTAGGGGACATGAGTGGGGGCCTGGTGGAGGGTGCTCCTGGATGCTGGGGGGTGGGGGTGCAGGGGGACATGAGTTGGACATGAGTGGGGGCCTAGTGGAGGTTGCCCCTGGATGCTGGGGGGTGGGGGTGATAGGGGACATGAGTGGGGGCCTGGTGGAGGGTGCCCCTGGATGCTGGGGGTGGGGGTGATAGGGGACATGAGTTGGACATGAGTGGGGCCTGGTGGAGGGTGCCCTGGATGCTGGGGGGTAGGGGTGCAGGGGGACATGAGTTGGACATGAGTGGGGGCCTGGTGGAGGGTGCCCTGCACTGCTGGGGGGTGGGGGTGCAGGGGGCCATGAGTGGGGGCCTGGTGGAGGGTGCCCCTGGATGCTGAGGGGTGGGGGTGCAGGGGGACATGAGTGGGGGCCTGGTGGAGGGTGCCCCTGGTTGCTGAGGGGTGGGGGTGCAGGGGGACATGAGTTGGACATGAGTGGGGGCCTGGTGGAGGGTGCCCCACACTGCTGGGGGGTGGGGGTGCAGGGGGCCATGAGTGGGGGCCTGGTGGAGGGTGCCCCTGGATGCTGAGGGGTGGGGGTGCAGGGGGACATGAGTTGGACATGAGTGGGGGCCTGGTGGAGGGTGCCCCACACTGCTGGGGGGTGGGGGTGCTGGGTGACATGAGCAGGTGTGCAGGGTAGTCCCCTGTGGTGTCGGCTGCCTGCAGGGGCCGTGGAGGGTGTACAGGGAATACCTGGGAGCACACAGCCAAATCGCGTGTAGAATTTCCCGCGTACCCCTGAAATACACGTACCCAGCCAAATCGCGTGTGGAAATTCCTGTGCACGTACCCTGCCAAATCGCGTGTGGGACTTCCCGCGCACCCCTGAGATCCACGTACCCAGCCAAGTCGCGTGTGGAAATTCCCGCGCACGTACCCGGCCAAATCGCGTGTGGAACTTCCCACGCACCCCTGAAATCCACGTACCCTTCCAAATCGCGTGTGAGACTTCCCGCGCACCCCTGAGATCCACATACCCAGCCAAGTCGCGTGTGGAAATTCCTGCGCACGTACCCGGCCAAATCGCGTGTGGAACTTCCCGCGCACCCCGGAATACACGCACACGTTATTTTTCAGTCAGCGGGTGTCCGTGTTTGTGGGTACCCCTTTGCACGTCATTTGTCCTGGAGGGCCACAGTATAGGACATTCATCATAGCTGCATATAGCTGCTATTTGTTGGCGCACCTTTTGGCACACATTTATTACAGGCGCAGAGACGCTACCGCCTGCTTTCTTGCGGCGGTCGTGTTTGTGCCTGTGCGCTGGTTTGACCGTGCGCTTTTTTGCCCTATTCGATTCCATGAATACGTGTTGTAGGCGAGCTTGTGGGCGTTCCGCGCACTTGCACCCTGTACTTCCCCTGTGACGCCCACATTTTGGCAAGTTGTTCCCCATTCCGAGTGTTACGCCCCGTGTTCCGCCTACTTTTGTTGTGTGCGCCGCGCTATGTGCGATTTTCGCTGTGGCCTGTGCAATTTTCGCTGTGACCTGGTGCACGCCGTTAGATGGCCTGTGCGCCAACGTGCGCCGCGCACTTTTTAAGCGCACATCCGATGGTTTTCTCGCGCACGGCCTTCCATGAATCGATGTGCGCTGCTTTTCGTGCGATTTTCGCACTTGCACTGCGATTTTCGCTATTCCACTGCGAATCGCACGTTTTTGGCCACTTGCGCCACGCTAATTATTCCATGAATCGGCCTGCAAGTGTGGGTAGTCAAGGGGGCTATGCCCACTTTTGAGAAGTTACTTATGGGTGAGTACTGGACCATACCTAACAGATGGTAATGAGCAGGGTTATATTCTGTTAAGATCTGATCTTCTCTTTGATTTACATACCTTAAATGTCTGTAGGAATTGTAGCGGGTAGTCCATGTATACAACAAGCATTGGACGGTGTTATGTAGATTTATTTATTTTACTTCTGAGGGCGGAAAATAATAGTGCTTGTTTCGTATATTCGACGGAGTGTAAGAGGGTATCTGACACTGTATGTGACTATAAAAATTGCCCTATGTGGTAAGGTCTCACGTTCCTTGTGGATTTTGCCGCCATTGCTCTCGACTGTCCAGGGTTCTATTGTCTACTTACTGGAGCATGGTTGGCACACTTCGCAATGGAAAGTTGGTTAGACCTATTCAAGTAACTAAAAAAAGGTATTCCTTGGCAAAACCTGTTTTTGTGTTTAATATGGACCACCTGTCATCGGGAGGCCAGCAGTTTGATCCTGCTAAAAACACAACAAAAGGTTATAATGAATCATATGTACAATTACCTCCTGTAAATGGTATGGCAAATTGTACGGGTGAAGCCTTTTCATCTAAAGTGGAAGAGACTGTGGGGGACAAGCATTTAAACACAGGCTTACCCGCCGTATCCTCCAAGAAGAGCTTGTTAAGTATACAGGAGAATTTGGGTAGATAGTGGGGCAAATAGAAGAGGGAGCAAAATCTAAAATGCGGGCTGACACATCCCTGCTGGCTCCGGTGGTCAGGGCAGAACTCGACAGAAGGGTCAGGCTGTCAAAAGGGCCATCTATACCTATTAGGCCCAGAGATGGGGGCTTTGATAATGTCCATTTGCATGAACCGAACAAGGAGGCTCCTTTCTCCCCCCTGCCTATTTCCATGTCTGGTAAAAAAATCTGTGACACCAATTTTGGGGCTAAGGAAAAGGAGCCACTCAATGGGGATTTTGTGGGGCAGGGGAGCCTGGCGGCTAATCAGATTAGATCTTCCAGTCCGGCTTCCCATATGTCCTCCATATTGAATCAGTCTTTCGGAAGTATCGATCCCCTCATAGGTCCGTTATTTGATGGAATCAATCTTGAGGATACAGCCTCGACATTTGCCATGTTTCCAGTATTAACTAGGATTCTGAATCTTCTGGATAAGGGTCACGAACTGACCCATTTAGATATTCAGGAACTCAGATCCATATTACTGGTTAATACAGATAAAACCTGCAAAATAGAGGGCTATCTTCTGGCAATGGAGAAATGTGGACAGATGGGGGGGCATGACAAAGTTCAAACGCGCATATTCTGCCATGATCAGACAGTGCAAACAGATTGTGAGACTGGGGTGTGCCCCAAATCCTATGCAGAGGCCCTCACACAAGGGAACAAGGGAACAAGGAGACGCTGTCTGCCGCTCTGAGTTGCCTGGCTGAACTTAAAGCTTTGGTGATCTCCAATGGTGCACAGATTATAAGTCTAAGGGAGAATATTAAACTAATCCACACAAATTTTGCAAGATTGGATGAGAAGCTGACAATCAGTGAAAATGCCTCTGAGGTCCTGCAGACTGCCCACGAAGCAGATAGTCCATCTGCACTCTTAAGGGCACTAGAGGAAGGAGGAGATCCGGACGGTGAGGATGGGGTAGCCAGAGATATGGATTCCTCTACAGAATATCCAATTGATTACAACATACAACCTTCTCGAAGGGAGAAAAAAATGAGAGCCAGGGCCATTAGGCGCAGGGTGGCTAGGGCACATTGTGCAATTAAAACCCCCCCCAAAAAAAGCAAGTACCTACCTGCACTAAAAATGTCCAATACCAACTCTAATCTGAAAGATATATGTGGACTTTCCGTCGAAGGTGGCATTGATCTATCTCAACTCGACGAGGAAAGCAAAAAAGCCCCAGAATTGAAAGAATTAGGGACCCCAAAAAAAGCTAACCAGGTACGGCCTGCCAATCAAGTTCAGTGCCCTCCAAGTTTATTAGAACCTGAAGAGGGCGATTTTGGTTCAAGCATCTGATACTTTGACTGACACCATGACCCATAAGGGAAATGCACAGATCTGCAAACAAATAAAAAAAAAAGCACTAAATAAAAACGAACAAATACTGGAAGAGAAACAAGCAGGGGGAAAATTCGTGCAAGGCACCAGAATTGGCAATGATGTGTCATCTACTATAACAAATCATATAAAGAAAGCAAAATGTAACAAAAAAACAACGGTTGCGAATGACAAGAGGGACATTAAGCTTTTCTTTACTCCACAAACTAAAAGCTGCTTATCTAGCAGTGAGGAGATCAAGAGCACTTTACCAGCTTTAAAAATCACTCCTTCAAAACACGTATTGAGAAATCAATCCCTTGCTTTGCAAGAGAAGGTCAAGGTTGGGGATGCACCCATGGGAGTGTTAAGGGGAGTGGGGTCCTCTACAAATACAGGGGTGAGAACAATGGAAAGGGAAGCCCTTATATCAGGAAATATGATGGGAAGGATCGCTGTGGATGAAACTGCCATGGCACCCATCCTGGTTCCAAGTGAGGACATTAAAATCTTGGTTAAACAGGCCTTAAAGAACTTGCTTGAAGATTCTAGTAGGCCACGTGCAACATTCCCAGCTACCTACTACTGGATGGAGGTAAGGCATCAACCTACTGGAAAAAGGATAATACAGAGGAGTGATTAGGGACAATAAAGCACCTGAACCCATTCAGGATTGGAATACAATAGGCAAACATCAATTTGAGGTAGAAACCACTACAGGGTTGGGCCGAGACACAAACAACTTGACCCAGAGCTCTGAGGCCCTTTGAGGCAGGGGGATGATGCTAGGTCTCAGTTTTATCTCCATGTCCCCGTAACTCAATCCTGCCAGGAACCCTTTAAATCACAGCAAAATCGGATGTGTGAGCAGCAGGAAATGAGACATAGCTCTGAAAGAAATATGAACGATAGGGGGGGGGAATGTACAGTCCACATAAGTCCATTAAACATTCTATGATTCTATTCATTGCTTTGGCTTTGATTTAGAACCATTTAACAATCAACTGATTAGCCGAGGAGTTGAGGTAGAGGGAAGTTGTACGGTGGACGCCACCTCACACACCTATTTAGAGGGGGCGGAGGGTGCAACCACACAAAATCAAACCCAAGAAACTGACCTAAAATGGCTGGCCCAAACGCTGAGTGATTCATTAGCTAAGATCCAAGCGTTGAATGTGAATCTATAGACCTTGCTGACATTCTCAGTGATATCCTGGAATTCTCTGGGAAATAAAGGCCTTAAAATGAAGTCTGATAGCTTGAGTTATCTAATGGAGGCCAGTATTTTCTGTCTTCAGGAAACTTGGGCACTTTCTCCCCTCCACTCAACATCAACTCAAAAGGGAGAGGAATCGTGCGATTCGGAGTTTAATGAAAATCCCGTTCACTCTTCAGTTGGGAGAAATGATCAGAAAAGCTAAAAATAAATGGAGATCCAAAGTACGCACATTGAACGCAAACATTGTACAGAAGGATGCAGAAAATATATTGGAGGCGCTATCCAAAACTAACACGTAACAAGTAAGAGTACAAGGGGTATGCATCTCCTTGGCTGTTTGGGAAGGGCATTTCGGCTCCTTATATAGTCCTCCGGCTTCAAATTGGTTGGTCCCGGACGAGATTTCCTCATGTCAGTTGAACATCCCTTTCATATTGCAGGATGTACAAAGGTTAATCTCTAGAAACTCAACATCTCGTGCACCGGGACAAAATATTCTTGCCAATGTTGTTTTTAAGGGCAGTATGATTTCGTGGGCCACAATTATGTTCTTATTGTTTAAGGATATTGTTATATCGAAGGTTTTTCCAACTACCTGGCATATGTCATTTGTTGTACCAATCTATAAAAATAGCGATAGGTCCTTACCATCTAGTTACAGACCTATCGCCCTGCTTGATGCTAATTCTAAGATCTTCGCGTCTCTAGTCCTGGAACACATCCACACGTGGATGGATGAAGAGGCAGTACTATCACCCCAGCAATTTGGCTTTAGGAAGGCGGTAGGAACTGATGCAGGAGGGCTTTTATTGACCATCATGCAGCACCAGACCAGGCAAAGAGGTAGCCATCCAATATACTTGGCGTCAATAGATCTTTGCTCCGCTTTTGACTTAGTTGATAGAGCCACGTTGTGGCGCAAATTGTTTGCCCTAAACATGCCTGACCAGCTTTTAGCTATCCTATACCATCTCCATGTAGAAACTAAGATTAGGATACGTCTCAACACTGAGGGAACTCTCTCAGAGGAAATCAGTACACATAATGGTCTGAGACAGGGGTGTATATTTGCGCCAACTATCTTTCATTTGTATCTGTCAGATGTTGGACCGCATCTGGAAGAGGCATCCTTTGCCGCCCCAAAAGTGGAGGGCACTAAGATTGTGTGGACCGCCCATGCGGATGACGTATTACTGTTTGATATAACTCCCTTAGGCCTGCAACGAGTCTTGTCTTCATTTAAGAAATACACAGTGGACAATGCATTAGCTATAAATCACTCCAAAACATTTGTCATGCGATTAAGCTACAAGAAGAGCACAATTAAATTTGCGTGGTTCTTGGATCAGGCCAAACTTTCAATATGCCATGCTTTTCGGTACCTCGGTTACCCTATCTTTGAGAGTTTCACCAAGGTAAACCTGTGCAATTATTTGGATCAAAATATAACTCCACTGATTTCCCAATTACTCAAAATTGACAACAAGTATGGGAAATTTTCGATGTTACCATGTTTAAAAATGTACCGCAGCAAGTCTATTGCTCAGTTTTGCTATGGGATGGAACTGGTCCCGTCATGGTTTAGGAGTGAATTTCCAAAATATGAGGCACGTTTGTTAAGGTCCTTGATCTGGTACCTCCAAAAGTGTGTTCCACTTGCGGCAATACGCCACAAACTTGGGTTATATTCTCTCTCAAGTATAATTCTCTGGCGTAGAGTATTGCTTTTTAGGAAATTGCTTTTGAGTAAGGACTCCAGCCGTTATGGAATCCTGGGTTGGTGCTTGGTTGCTGGCAAAGACTCTTCGGTGGTACTGCAGGATTTGGAGAGGGAGGTACAGGGAATCCTGGCTGAAGTAGGGGTTTCAAAAGAACTGCTTATTAGCAATCCAACTAAGGTTAAGATACTTTTGCAACATGTAGACTGGAATTTGACGGTCAATGTAATTCAAAGTAAAAAATTATATGTGCATCTGGTCGGTAATAATAAAAAAATGGCTACAACAGAACCGTACCTCATAAAATTCCCCAGCAAAGGGCACAGACAGGAATTCATGCAATTTCGCTTTAATGTGCTGGCAACTGGACAAATTATGAGTATAAGGCAATGTTTGTCTACCTCCACGGTAGAATGTTGATTTTGTAATCTAGACATGAGGGAAGTAACTTTGCAACATCTGTTGACCCAATGTGTAGGATTAAGACAAGCACGCATTGATTATTTCATTAATTATGTGCCCTACCCAGAGAGTGTTCATTTAGAAGCGCTCTGGTCAGACATGCTGCATGGTTCTATGGTAAAACTGCAATTGGCGGTTCTACGTTTTCTAAAAACTAAATGTGAAATACAGGGAGGAATGCTGGGTAGAAATGTTGGCTGCTAAATATGTGGAGATATGTAATACGAAAATTAATGAAGGAAAGGAAAAGTTATCAGATATACAATATTGTTTTTGTGTTTTTGTTGATCTATCTGTATATAATATGCATTTTGGTATATTTCATGGATTTTATGTAATGTAATTTTATGATCTTTTAGTATGAGATTTTAACATTTTGTAAATGTTACTGTGTAGCCAAAACAAATTTTAAAAAAACATTGATTGAAGGGATTGCAGACCATGCGGATCCCAGTGATAGAATGAAAAGCTATGTATGAATTGTTGATTATTTACTATTTCTCTCTTAGCACACATTCTTGATGAAGGCTATGCAGAATCCCTAAATTAATCAATTTTAGTATAAGTGAGATGAAGACTATGAATGATGAGTCTCTTTAAGTATGGTCATAAGTATTGTTAATATTTGTAGTATGAATTTTTGTCTATAATTGTGGTATATATTTATATGTGTTTTCATATAGGTGTTTTTTGTATTTTGTTTGTTAATGTGTAAGATGTGTGAGTAAATCAAATGCACAATAAAAAAGAAAAAAAAGGTATTGGGTGTTCAACTTCTGCTCTTTAAAAGGAAGTATCTGGCTATTTGCTCCTCATATATGAAAAAGAAAGCATGTTTATATTGGTGTCAACAACCTTATCAAGTATACATCCTTGCATACATCTAGCCTTTATACACGGTTTATTGTTTAATTTAATAAAGAGCAATTTGAGGTTTGTGGGTGCTAAAAGTAATATTGATGTAAGAATCTTCGCATTAAGATCCTTCCAGTTGTTTTTCTTGATCCTGTTCTGAAAAGGTTGTAGAATTATAAATTAACACATTTGATAAACTTGCAAGTGTATCATGGAAGTTACTAACAGTGCCGGGGGCTTAGTATGCTCAGAATACAGTAGACATGAATAATGATCACAGTTCAGACTTTTAAGGAAGTGGCTAAAGGCCAAGCTGGTTCATAAAAAAAAAATCAGAATGGTCTTAACAAAGACTAGAAAAAGCTATTAAACATTTTTTTTTCTCAACCTGTTCATGAGGGTACTGTGCAGCATAAATGAAGGAAGCCGCTGAATTCACTGGACAACTCTTACAGATGATTGTTGAATCATTGTACTCTTGCAAGAAATGTCTTTGGCTTAATTGAATGAGAGATTCCACACTACTGAAAGAAGAAGTATTGAATGATGCCTTCTCCACTGCCATCAATGGCTAGGGCCAAATACGAATTTTAGTTTCAAACTATATTTTATGATTTAGATAAAAGGTCAAGAGGTCAGATGTCTATATTTTAACAGGGCTTTGGTGAAGTAATGGTTTGAACAGTGTTGTTTTATGTTGAGATCTAGGCCCAGCATCTGAACAATATATGGTCAACATATGTATGGAAATATTGTTCATGCACATTCATACCATCAATGATTTTTACAATCTAGGAAAAATAACCAGCAAGTAGGATTCTATAATAATAGGGACACCAGTCTCCCAAGATACATATTGGTTGGAAATGGCCCCAATTAGTCTTGTTCTCATATGGACATTTCAAAGCTATGGCAGGGATAACTGAACCATCTATGCCCAGGGGCAACACTTTGGCTCTTTTGTGGAACCCTGGATTGTATAGGTGAGGTGTACCTGCTGTAATTTCTGAGGGACTACTGTAGCTGTTTCCCTTATTACGGGTTACAATCTTTACAATCCTATCTTTTGAAAGACATAACTTGTCACCTCCCTTTCTTTGTGGTACATATATCTCTGAAAATCAATGACATTTATGCTACATATATCTCTGACAATCAATGACATTTGTGATGTCATCTTTGATGTCTTGGGTGTTAGTCTTAGCAGTGTACACTGGGGTTACGAGGTAAGGTTGTTTAGCTTACCAACACTGGCACATTTCTGGGGGTTTTTGATTTTACTTATAACCATAATGTCCCTTTAACAGAGTTTTTTCACTGAATTCCATAGGTTTTTATTAGGGACAATTGACTTCATTACAAGTTTGGCGGTAACCCTGCCAGTGCTACCAGTGGTAACCCTGCCGGTGCTACCGGCTGGTTGCTGCTGGACTTGCAAGATTTAATGGCGTCTGGCTTGGCAGTAACCCTCGGGGGATTACAACCCTGGTGTTCTGGGAAGTCTGGTGCCGGTACATTGTAAATCCCCATTCCCATTGAGTCCAATAGGACTCAATGGGAATGGCCACCACAGAAGCGCCAACACTGTTAATAACGGTGCCAGTGTTTCCCTGAAATTCTGCAGGTGGGTTCGTTCCGCCTGGCAGGTCTGACCCTGGCGGTCGGGACGGCACCCGCCCGCAGTGTCATACTGTGCTGGTCCGATAACAACGGTGCTGGTAGGCTTACCGGCACCGTTGTTACCGGACCAGCACAGTCATAATGAGGCCCAATATTAGCTGGTACCTAAATTCTCCAAGATTTCAAATAGCATATTCAACAATATCTATATTTAACAAAACATAGCACAGGTATGCTTATATTTTTTTAAGTAATTTTTTAAAACACACATATATATATATATATATATATATATATATATATATATATATATATATATATATATATATATATATTCAGTAAAAAAAACTTTGTTAAGGGACGTTATGGTTAAGTTGCGCTACTAAAAACCTATGAAATTCATAGAAAAACACATTGTTAAAGGGACGTTATGGTTCCAAGTAAAACCGAAAAACCCCTGAAATTCGCCAGTTATGGTAAGCTAAGCCACCATAACTCGCGCCACCACTGTGCACTGCTAAGACTAACACCCAGGACATCAAAGATGACATCAGAAATGTGGTTGATGACATCATATGTGTATTTATTTTTAATGAAAAGTTTGTACAAGAGGTTCTCATTGTAATGTTGATATAAAAGTGTCAAGGGCCATTGGAATAAATATCATGAGGTACATAGTGCATTAAGCAATGCAGTGTTACAAATAACATGCTATTATGAAGTTATTTGGTATACTAAGATACTCATGTAGAAACATAGGCATTGTGTGGAGCATACATGATGGAGGTGCAATATTAATAATCTTGCCATGTTGAACAGTAAAATGATAAATGCTTTCTTAGTAGAGTTTTGCGTACTGTGAAACATTTAATAAGTAGCTAAAAAACCCAGTTACTTCATAATTGCAATATTGCAAACAAAACAGAAACAGACAACACTACATAGAAATATGAGCATAAACAGGGAAAATGAAGTAAACAAAAAAGCACCGGTATTACCAGAAAATCTTGATAACCTAACTGATTATCTTAGTGTACAGAAATGATGGGGCTGCTTTAAAGCTACTACTTCCCTATGTACAAGTATCACATAATGTGAATGAACCCTAAGGAAAGTAGTGTTAATACAATGTATACAAATATGACCATATCCAGGGAAAGTAAAATAATAAAAAAACAGAAGAACTATAAAAAAGTGATGATCACCTTACTGATCATCTTCATACATACAAACTATTGCTGTCTTCGAAGTCTGTCTTTTCCCCTATGTATATGTTTCATATGCTGTGAGTGAACCCCAAGTGAATTACTGTAAGAACATATTTGACGTATAAGTCTACAAATATAGTACTCTTTGAATTTTTAGTTTCTGACTGTTATACATATGTCAGTAAAGGAAAAAAAGAGGAAGCCAGACATGTGATGTCATCAGTGATGTCATCAATGACATTTATGATGTAATCTTTGATGTCCTCATTGTTAGTCTTAGCAGTGCACAGTGGTGGCGCGAGTTATGGTAGATTAGCTTAGCATAACTGGTGAATTTCAGTGGTTTTTCAGTTTTACTTGGAACCATAATGTCCCTTTAACAAAGTTTTTTTCTCTGAATTTCCTAGGTTTTTAGTAGCGCAACTTAACCATAATATCCCTTTAACAAAGTTTTTTTACAGAATGTCATAGGGTTTTAGTAGCGCACCTAACCATAACACCCCTTAACAAAGTTTTTTCACTGAATTTCATGGGTTTTTAGTAGTGCAACCTAACCATAACACCCCCTTAAAAAATTTCTTTCACTGAATTTCATAGGTTTTTGGTAGCTCAACCTAACCATAACACCCCTTTAACAAACATTTTTCATTGAAAATAGATATAGATAATATAAATTTGATAAATGTTTTCTAGGATTCCCTTAGTTTATATACATACAACATAGAACATACTGAACCCCCTAACTCTGCTAGTGGTTCTGATGTCCGTGGACTATTCGCATGTCCGCGGACAGACTCGACTAACATCAATACTATCCAAAAACTCAAGGGGTATCTTACATTGTTGTATCATGCAATAGAAACACTGAACAAGTTGAAAAAGCGGCACATAAACACATTACATTTAAAAATAAATAAAAAGTGGGAACTGTATATGTAAGACATCTACTGCCCATTTAAATAGCATTTGCACCAGAATTGAATATACCAAAACAAAATAAATATACCTCAATATAATTACCTCACAGAAACTGCACAGCAAAAAGCAACAGCAGACCTACATAGCAGTAACAGCAAAACTCACCAAGAAACTAGTAAGTACACTACATTTATTTTATATATTTATAAACTTTCTGTATTAACTACACTAAAACTAATATATATATATATTTTTACACTGAAATGTCCAGTACTTTGGAATGGCTGGAAGAAAATTTCCCACGGGATGAAATGAGTGAAGACAGTGATACTAATGGTAGCCGCAACATTTCTCTATATAAGCCAATTAATACCCATTACTTTATGTGTACTTAACGTAGAACACCCACACACATTCGTATACACTCTTGGGCCCAACGAGTAACACGGCTGTCAGTAACTGTCCACCGCACGTGTGTCGCACTTTTAATTAGTTCGGGGACTGGAACACTGTCCGTAGAACATCCGCGGGCATGCGCACAACCAACCCTGCGCATTAACAGGGTAATTCATAGAATTCAGCGTACAAGTGGCGCACGCGGCTGGTGCACAGTGTGTGCATGCGACTTTCTGCGCCAGCCGCGTGCGCTAAAATCCATTTCCGCGCACAGCATATTCATGGATTTTAGCATCCCAAACCAGCGGTGGCGCAGAGTAGCGCAGCGACCCTGCAGCAGTGCCAGTTACGCCCCCAACCCCTCCCCGTGCACCATGCATAGCGCACAAATCCCGTACATGGCGCACAGGCCCCGAACCACAAAAACGCCAGTAAAACTCCCCGCGCACCCCTCCGAATATATGTGCACCCAGGCACGGGGAGTTTCCCATACGATTGGCCCTGTGCGAGCGGGGTAGGTGGGGTGCGTGGGAAGTTTAACACACGATTGGCCCTGTGTGAGCGGGGTACGTGTGTTACTGGGGTGCGCGGGAACTTTAACACATGATTGGCCCTGTGCGAGCAGGGTATGTGTGTTACTGGGGTGCGCGTGAACTATCACACGCGATTGGCCCTGTGCGAGCGAGGAACGTGTATTACTGGGGTGCGCAGGAGGTTTCACATGCGATTGGCCCTGTGCGAGCGGGGTATGTGTGTTACTGGGGTGTGCGGGAGGTTTCAGGCGCGATTTGCCCTGTGCGAGCGGGGTACGTGCATTACTTGGGTGCGCGGGAACTATCACATGCGATTGGCCCTGTGCGAGCGGGGTACGTGTGTTACTGGGGTGCATGGGAACTTTCACACGCGATTGGCCCTGTGCCAGCGGGGTCGTGTGTTACTGGGGTGTGCGGGAACTTTCACATGCGATTGGCCCTGTGTGAGTGGGGTACGTGTGTTACTGGGGTGTGCAGGAGCTTTCACATGCGATTGGCCCTGTGCGAATGGGGTAAGTGTATTACTGGGGTGCGCGGGAACTATCACACGCGATTGGCACTGTGCGAGCAGGGTATGTGTGTTACTGGGGTGCGCGGGAACTTTCACACGCGATTGGCCCTCTGCAAGCGGGTTACTTGTATTATTGGGGTGCGTGGGATGTTTCACACGTGATTGGCCCTGTGCGAGCGGGGTAAGTGTGTTACTGGGGTGCGCGGGAGGTTTCACACGCGATTGGCCCTGTGCGAGTGGGGTACTTGTGTTACTGGGGTGCGCGGGAACTATCACACGCGATTGGCGCTGTGCGAGCGGGGTACGTGTGTTACTGGGGTGCGCTGGAACTTTCACACGCGATTGGCCCTGTGCGAGCAGGGTACGTGTATTACTGGGGTGCACGGGAAGTATCACACGCAATTGGCCCTGTGCGAGCGAGGTACGTGTGTTACTGGGGTGCGCAGGAACTTTCACACGCGATTGGCCCTGTGCGAGTGGGGTACGTGTATTACTGGGGTGCGTGGCAGGTTTCACACATGATTTTGCTGTCAGAGCAGGTTATGTGTATCCAGTATGGTGCGTGGGGACTCCTACATGTCAATTGGCAGTGTGGGTCCTCTCAGGTGTCCCCTCTACCCCCTCCACAGCCCCTGCAGGCAGCCCACACCACAGAGGACTACCCTGCACCCCTGGACATGTCCCGCAGGCAGCCCGTCCACCATGGCCATGCCCCCAGCCAGGCCACGTGTCACGTTGCACTAGTGATCACCAACTCATGTACCCCTGCACCCCCACCCCCATCAGTGAGTGGCACCTGCCAGCAGGACCCCACTCATGTCCCCCAGCACCCCCACCCCCCATCAGTGAGGGGCACCTGCCAGCAGGCCCCCACTCATGACCCCCAGCACCCCCAGCAGTGAGGGGCACCTGCCAGCAGGCCCCCACTCATGTCCCACTCATGTACCCCAGCACCCCCACCCCCCATCAGTGAGGGGAACCTGCCAGCAGGCCCCCACTCACATCCCCCAGCACCCCCACCCCCATAAGTGAGAGGTACCTGCCAGCAGGCCCCCCCTCATGAGCCCCAGTATCCCCACCCCCAGCAGTGAGGGGCACCTGCCAGCAGGCCCCCACTCATGTCCCCCAGCACCCCCACCCCCCATCAGTGAGAGACACCTGCCAACAGGCCCCCACTCATGTCCCACTCATGTCCCCCAGCACCCCCACCCCCCATCAGTGAAGGGAACCTGCCAGCAGGCCCCCACTCATATCCCCCAGCACCCCCACCCCATCAGTAAGGGGTACCTGCCAGCAGGCCCTCCCTCATATCCCCCAGCACCCCCACCCCCCAGCAGTGAGGGGCACCTGCCAGCAGGCCCCCACTCATGTCCCCCAGCACCCCCAACCCCCAGCAGTGAGGGGCACCTGCCAGCAGGCCCCCACTCATGTCCCACTCATGTCCCCCAGCATCTCCACCCCCCATCAGTGAGGGGCACCTGCCAACAGACCCCCACTCATGTCCCCCAGCAACCCTAACCCCCATCAGTGAGGGGCACCTGCCAGCAGGCCCCCAC
Source organism: Ambystoma mexicanum (assembly GCF_040938575.1). NCBI lineage: Eukaryota > Metazoa > Chordata > Amphibia > Caudata > Ambystomatidae > Ambystoma > Ambystoma mexicanum. Next base: position 954,092,544 of record NC_090924.1, on the reverse strand, counting down.
CCATGTCCCCAGCACCCCCACCCCCCATCAGTGAGGGGCACCTGCCAGCAGGCCCCCACTCATGTCCCCCAACACCCCCACCCCCCATCAGTGAGGGGCACCTGCCAGCAGGCCCCCACTCATGTCGCCCAGCACCCCCACCCCCCATCAGTGAGGGGCACCTGCCAGCAGGCCCCCACTCATGTCCCCCAGCACCCCCAGCAGTGAGGGGCACCTGCCAGCAGGCCCCCACTCATGTCCCACTCATGTACCCCAGCACCCCCACCCCCCATAAGTGAGGGGAACCTGCCAGCAGGCCCCCACTCACATCCCCCAGCACCCCCACCCCCATAAGTGAGGGGTACCTGCCAGCAGGCCCCCCCTCATGAGCCCCAGTATCCCCACCCCCAGCAGTGAGGGGCACCTGCCAGCAGGCCCCCACTCATGTCCCCCAGCACCCCCACCCCCCATCAGTGAGAGGCACCTGCCAACAGGCACCCACTCATGTCCCACTCATGTCCCCCCAGCACCCCCAACCCCCATCAGTGAGGGGGACCTGCCAGCAGGCCCCCACTCATGTCCCCCAGCACCCCCACCCCCCATCAGTGAGGGGCACCTGCCAGCAGGCCCCCACTCATGTCCCCCAACACCCCCATCCGCCATCAGTGAGGGGAACCTGCCAGCATGTCCCCCTGCACCCCCACCCCCCATCAGTGAGGTGCACCTGCCAGTAGGCCCCCACTCATGTCCCCCAGCACCCCCACCCCCAGCAGTGAGGGGCACTTGCCAGCAGGCCCCCACTCATGTCCCACTCATGTCCCCCAGCACCCCCACCCCCCATCAGTGAGGGGAACCTGCCAGCAGGCCCCCACTCATATCCCCCAGCACCCCTGCCCCCATCAGTGAGGGGTACCTGCTAGCAGGCCCCCCCTCATGTCCCCCAGCACCCCTACCCCCCAGCAGTGAGGGGCACCTCCCAGCAGGCCCCCACTCATGTCCCCCAGCACCCCCACCCCCCAGCAGTGAGGGGCACCTGCCAGCAGGCCCCCAATCATGTCCCACTCATGTCCCCCAGTACCCCCACCCCCCATCAGTGAGGGGCACCTGCCAACAGGCCCCCACTCATGTCCCACTCATGTCCCCCAGCACCCCAACCCCCATCAGTGAGGGGCACCTGCCAGCAGGCCCCCACTCATGTCCCACTCATGTCCCCTAGCACCCCCACCCCCTATCAGTGAGGGGCACCTGCCAGCAGGCCCCCACTCATGTCCCCCAACACCCCCACCCCCATCAGTGAGGGGCACCTGCCAGCAGGCCCCCACTCATGTCCCCTGGCATCCCCACCCCCCAGCAGTGAGGGGTACCTGCCAGCAGGCCCCCACTCATGTCCCAATCATGTCCCCCAGCACCCCCACCCCCCATCAGTGAGGGGCACCTGCCAGCAGACCCCCACTCATGTCCCCCAGCACCACCACCCCCATCAGTGAGGGGCACCTGCCAGCAGGCCCCCACTCATTTCCCCCCCCAACATGTCAACATGATCACACAATCATGGCTCTCACGGCAACCAAAATCCCATGGCACGCCACCCCTGCCCAAATAACCAACCAAGCATAACATACACCCCACATTCAAATGCCCATTACATTAAACAACCTAAATGGCATGTATGTACATCAACACGTGTCCGTCACACACACACACTGGTTGTCATTGATTGTGTAAACCCACATTTTCACATTCATTAACCCAATGAGCGAATCCCACACATGGAACTAAAATATGAAAATGTATTATGTACAAAAATAAAGCATAACAAAATAGCAAACATGAAATGAAAAGCATGTGCAAAAGATGAGTAAATGTAAAGTACAACCAATCCAAAGTAATCCTAAAGAAAAATAGTCAAAACTCTCCCTCCACCAACGCAAATCCAAAGGAAACGTAAAAAGAAAAATCCATTGATCCATGGTGAAATCAATTAAAAATTTCAAATAAATCCATTGTCCAACTATGTACAATCCATTGTCAAGGGTCCATAAGCCCAACAAAAGAAATGAAACCTACCTAAGAAACTACTTAATAAAAAAAAATATACAAATGTGTGTGGCATAGTCCATTCACCACATATCAAAGGAAAAGGAAACCTAACTCTAAAAACTATTTACAATGGCAGCGAGCTAGTCCGACAGCTCACTTTTCGATGTCCCGGGTCAGGGCATCATCGAACTCCCGCTCAATGTCCTGGAGGCGGTCCTCTTCCATGGCCCAGAGGGTTTGCAGGGACGATGACATGTTCACCTCCAACTCCCTGCGAATTGCCTTGAGGCACTCGGCCCGCCTCAGTGCCCTCCGCATGGAGTTCTTCGACCTGACCATTGTGAGCCGTGCCTCTTCCGCCCGCTGCCGCTCCGCATCTATGGCGTGGCCCAACCGCTGCCCTCTGGCCGATGCCTGCCCCTCCGATGTTGATGTCCCTGAGCCATCATGGCTCCCACCTTGTTGCTGCTGCTGTGTCTGTGCCCCTGCTCTTGCTGCCTGCACGTCCTCCTCTGGCTGGGGTGCAGTTGTTGAGGTGGCCACCCCTGCTGGACATCCGACTCTCGACTGTGGCAGGGATGTGTCCTCCAAAAGCCTGGCCACAGGTTCAGAGGCAGCTCCACAGGATACCCAGGCGATACATGGGTGTGAAGATGGCATGGAGGATGACTGGCGCATAGGGGTTCAGGTGAGGAGGGGGTCGGAACAAGGTCAGGAAAATGAGGAATCCGGCCCTGGTGACCCGTCCCAGTAGGTCAACGCGGTCAACGAGGCATTCGAGATGATGTGCAGTGTCCTCATGAAAACATTGCAGGTCACCTCGCATGCCCCGTTGACGCAACGCCATCCCACTCAGGACAGGCTCAACCCGGTCCCTGATAGCCATGTCCGCAGGCATAGGAAGGCAGTTGTTGAAAGCGGATCCCCTCCCTGAAAACGGGTCTAGATGTAGGCATCCCTGCTGGTGCAGGATGATGCAGTCACAGGATTGGGGACAGGATTACACACAGGCACCTCCGCGGCGGCCTGTGCTGCCTCCTGTCCCTGCCTCTGCACTGCACCACTAACACCAGTGGAATCCCCACCTCCAGACCCTGTGTCTGTCCCTTCCACGGCCTCCTCCTCCACCAAACCCCCCACCAACCTGGATAACTCTGTGCCATCTTCCTCCGTCGGACCCTGTGGGGTCTCAGCTGCCCCTTCTGCTGCCGAGGAGTCCAACTTCAACCTCCGCCTCTTGGACCTACTCTCGGCAGCTATGGCCTGGGATGCGGCACCAGACTTCTGACTCCCTGATGAGATGACAACCTGGGAGGGGAGCCGGGCCTTGCGTCTCCGGCTGGCAGTGCGATCCCTGCCGCCTTGCTCCACAGCACCCTCTCCGCCCTCTTCAGCAGATGACGCTGCAGACAGGGAGAGATAGGACAAAGGCATCCGGGCACTGTACAATGGACTGATACACACATGACAGTTGCATATGAGTGGCAGTGTCACACTTCAGATATGGCATCACAATCCCCAACACACATGTCATTTCAACTCACACACATGAGCAATTCCACAGCAATATTGCACCAGGCAGCACCATAAATACACATACAACAGCATGAGCAGCCGAAGGTGAGCCTTACATCACATGAAACACGGGGAGTGCACAAGACATGCACACACGCCACCACACTTACATACATGTGTACATCTCCACCAACTGTCGCAGTGATGAGATCGCCATCCATGTCAAATCTGGCATACAGCCTTCTACATATCAGTGTCACATGCATCCATGTTGCATCACAGTTGCACACTTGTGAAATACACACACATGCACATGTACACAGTGCAGATACATGCAGCTGGAACCACCATCCATGTATGACACCACAACCATGCCAACGTACATACACAAATTCAAACATGTGTGCTCCCATATCTGCATTTGGCCTGCATGCTTACCAACACATACACCATCGATGTGTCTCACACCTGAGAGGACTCACATGTGTCAGCCTCATGCACCTGTACATGCACATCCCTACATGGCCCTACAAAAACACATGTGCAACCTGCACACTACTGGCACACCACGACACGCACAACGTCCAATCAGTATGCATGTACACTTACTGCTCGACTCCAGACGGGTCTGCATGTGTGTGTAATCCATATGTATGTTGTTTGGGTGATGGGTTCTGATTGAGTGCCAGGTGAGAGTGTGTACTCCTGAGTGTTATGGGTCACCCATGTGCTTCCTCCAATAAATTCACGTGCCTTTGATTTGGGTATGACAGTATCCCTTCTGCCCACAGTAGCCAATTAGCTCCACATTACTGCTGTTGCACTTGAACTATCATCTTGCAACAACATTGTTCTGATTTTTTCTGTGTTCAATCAGGCTGATTGTTTAGATTATCCCATTTTTCATATGCTTTTTTCATCCCTAATGCCACATATTTGACATGCTTCTGTCATTGTTTACATCCCACATTGTGCCACTTTACTTACCTGGTTATGTGAATGATTAGACCATTCAGGGCGAGGGAGTATTGGCCTGCTGAAATTAATTTTTAGGGCCTGTTTGCATGTGGAACATGATAGTTGTTTCCTGTCATGTTGAAGTGATCAACCATTGATGTGTACATCTGCCTACAATCACTGTCTTATTGTACACTGGATGTGTTGCAGTGTGTGGCACATGCATATTTTGCAATACTATTCTGCATTAATCTTCTCATCATGTCCATGTGACATGGATGTGTGACAGTACTCATTCACTGACATATCGCTGTAGTTGTCTAATTTACCATGGCTATGCTACATGACATCTGTGTGCTGGCATTTGTCATGTATGTGTATTGGACATGCCACTCACAGGCTGATGTGTGATGCCAGTGCTACATGACATGTGTTGCTTTTCCATCTTGGTGTCCTCATTGTCTGCCTTTTTGACTCCCCTTCAAACTCATTGACAGTGCATGCATGCCAGGGTTATAGTCATGTGGGACATGTGTAAACCATGTACAGGATCTCTGTCTTGTCAGGCCTATGTGTGTGCTATGGTGCTCATGCCTGTTTCTATTTCTTGTATTTCATGTTTTTGCAGGTGACGACGCACTTGATGCTGGTGAGGTTCAGGAGATGGTGCAGACCCAGGAGGATTCTCAGCCATGACCAGGCACCAGTGGGGGACGTGGTGTGGTGGTGGGTGAAAACACTTTGGTACTGCAGACCATACTGTCGAGGGGTGTCTCTGGGTAAAGCTCCCCAGACCTCTATTCAGGTGCTGAGTCGAATGATGAGACTTATGTGCTGTCGCAGGTCAGTGCTTCTGGCAGGGATTCTGTTCTGTCCAACCCACCTGCACCAGGGGTAGAACCCTCTATGGGGATGTCAGTGTTGGAAGGTCCGGCTTTGGCGGTAACAGATGCAGGGTCACACTCCACAGCATCTGATCCTCTTCCTGGGCCAGCAGATCAGAGGTGGAATGCAGTCCTGCAGCCTCAGGCAGTGCCAGCACAGCAAGGTGCAGATCGCCTTGCCCCGAAAAGGTGTGGTGCCCGCCGACGCGGTGGCAGTGTGCCACCAGGCAATACTGTATGGGAAAACTCCATGTAGGGTATGGCAACCCAACAGGCAGTGTCAGTAGAAATGATGGCTCAGGCAATGGAGAGGGTGGCAACTTCCATTATCCCCCCTGAAAGGCAGATGGAGCAACAGCAGCAGGCAACAGACTCCATTTGCCAATCACACAGGGAAGACATGTTGGCGTCCAAAAGGGACCGACGGGCGGCACTGGAGACTCTGCGCGAATCCATATCAATAGAGTCACAGGGCCACAGGGAAGCCCTGAGGGTGGAACTCCATAACCTCAGGCAGAGTCTGCTTGAACTTGAGGCTTCCCGAAATGTTAGGGCAGAACAGCAGCTGGAGCAGCTCACACGTTCGCTCTCAGCTGAGCTGCAGGCAACACGTAAGGAGATCCGGAAATCCCGCAAGGCCATGCGTGCAGAAGTGCAGGCAACCCGTGACGTGCTGCATGGGGATCTCTTTAATCCTCCAGAATCAGACCTTCCAGACCCGCATGCTTGCTGCCATGGAGGACCATACCAGGGCTTTGCGTGGGCTGCCTCCCATAGTGCCACCATCTCCTGATGCAGCAGCAGAGGGTGAAGAGAGCGACAGCAGTTCTCCCACAATGGCATAGCCGTGCAGGCCATGAGCACATGGAGGTTTTACAATGTATTGCCTTGTGTGGGTCCGGTGGGCATCCACTGTATTCCGGCTGGGCACATGCAGGCTTGTCCTGAGTTTGGGTTAGATGCTTGGGTTTGTGACACACACACCCCTCCTGCTTCCCTAGTGATGATGGGTATCATTAGGGTGGTTGTGACATTACTCAGTATCTGACATGCATGCATGTGCAGGGGCATTTATACTCACCAAGCAGCCATGTATCGCCATGCCGCCCAGCTTCTAGGTCCCGGTTTAGGGTTGACATTCTGTAAATGAAACTGTCATGGGTGGACCCTGGATAGTTGGCATATACTGAGGTGATGATTCCCTTGGCATCACATACTACCTGCACGTTGATGGAATGCCAGTGCTTGCGGTTTCTGTAGATGTGCTCAGTTGCCCTGGGAGGACGTAGAGCCACATGGGTAGAGCCACATGGGTGCCACTTGGGGAAGTGTGCCACCCCGTAAAAATCATGGACGACAGCCTGCCTTTCTGCAGGTGTTCTGGGCAGGTATATGTGCCTGCGGACTGATGGGCATGCAGTCATGATGGCCAATACCTGGTGCAGGCAGCGTGACTGTGTGGCCTGTGAGAACCACCCCACTATGGCACTTGTCTGCTGAAATGAACCAGTGGCCAAGAAGTGCAGTACATTGAGCACCTTTTCCAAGGGGCTCAGTGCTTGGGAGCACAGGGTGGGTGATGTGAGGTTATCCTCCCACTCACTCACCAGGTTGAGTATTATGTAAGGTGGAAACCTGTACCTCCCATACACCTGGTCATCAGGCTGTCATGATCTCTGCTTCCAAAAGGTCAGGGTTTTCCCAACTCCCTTGGAAGCAGATCCATAACCCAGGTTCCGAGTGCCAACCAGTCCCAATTGGGACCTTTTGGACCCAGTCCTGGCGCCAGTGGCACCAGGCTCATAAATATGCCCAGTCCCAGCACTGGAAGCGCCGGGCTCATAATGCTTGGGTGGACTTACCTGCAGCAGACCATGCTGCTTACTTGCCTGCCAGTTGAGCCTCTGATCCTCTTCTGTTTGGAACTACTTTTCCTGTTGGATGGGGCAGGAGCCACTCCCTAGATTCAGAACACTGGAACTCTTCTGGAAAGCAGGAACTCTTTTCTTACCTAGGCGTGGCTGTGGAAGGAGACACCTAAGCACTACAAGAGGCTATTTAAACCACACCCGATGGATGAATCTTGCTTTGCATTATTCTGCATCCTCTGCAGCAGAACGCTCATCGTGTCTTCTGCATCTGATCCTGGGCCTAAGGAAAAAGGCTTACCATCCTGAATCCAGTCTTCAGCAACACCTATAAAGACAAGAAAGAACAGGTTAGCATTACGGTCTTCAGTGACAGCTCTTCACTTACCTGGTCCATCGGCTGTCACCAACGCCTCGCGCTGCATTCCGGCATCTGAAAGACAAAGGCTTACCTACTCTTCGTGCGCTCCGGAGGTCTTCACACTGCATTCCGAAATCTGAAAGACAAAAGCTTACCAACTCTTCGCACGCTCCGGAGGCCTTCGGCGCTGCATCCCGCATCTGAAAGACAAAACAAGGTGCGTTTAAAGACATTGGGGAACTTTAATACTCACGTGCCATTACTCCTTTCCACATCTAACCCAGTGGGTATTCCGGCACCCTGCAGCCGCTCCGAACTTGCACCTGCAAAATAAAAAGACAGTTAGAGCGCATCGTGAAGCAGGCAACAAGCGCTTACTTACGTGCTTCCAGGCGCTTCTATTCATCACACGGGCTCCATCTTCAACTCACTTCAGCCCGTCATCCGCCATCGCCGGAACCCTGCAAAACAAGAAACATCATTACTAAAGACTTTAAAGACATTAGAATTACTCGAAACTTACCGTTTGTGCAGTAAACGACGGACAGCAGTCCTCTGAAGACAAGAGGCCTGCTCCCCTTATCCAGTGAAGAAACTGGTTACAGCACCCTGCCCCGAGGCAGATGGAGAGCACGGCGTTCACTTACCTAAGGTGAGAGCGTTAACCTTTGGGGTTCTACAGGAGAAGAGAAAGGGAAGAAGAGAGAGACATTCAATAACCCAGTTCCTTAATCCCATATTTTCTATCTGCAGACATCTTACCCTTCGAGTCAGACATACAGTGCACAGAGGTCCAGCCCAAAGAGCCAGCCGTGTGTTACACATCATCTTTGAAGATACGGTATACGCCCAGTCAAGACCGGCGCCTCTATGGGAATCAGGTGAGCGTTACAGAACGCAAAGCCTACCACAAAACTCCCGTCCAGGCGCTATGGAAACCTCGGATACCGACCAGCTAGCCCAGTTACTTGGGGAACTAAGGGCAGAAGTGCATGCAGCCCGTCAGGAAACGAACGCTCTAAGAAGGGAACTGATTATTTCCAAGGAGCGAACAGATGATCTCGCTAGACAATTGCTACAGTCACAAGCCGGACAGACCCCGTTACCCGCATCTGGGGGAAATCTTCCTTCTACATCCTCTATGAATCCAGTGCAGATCAACCTACCTGGGAATGTACCTCTGGCTCCGCCCGAACGATTTTCTGGTGACCCAAAGAGGTTTGCAGTATTTATCAATCAGTGCTGGTTGCATTTCTTATGCCGGCCAGCAGCCTTTCCAACTGGTCAAGCTAAAGTAGCTTTCGTGCTTTCGTACCTTAGTGGCAATGCGGCAGACTGGTCGATCCCTCTAGTAAATCAAGATGATCCGGTCCTCCATGATTTTCAAGCTTTTCAGCTCAGTATGGAAAAACTGTTCGCAAGACATTCACAGGGGCAGGCCTTGGACAATGAGCTTCTTTCGTTGCGACAAGGTAATCAAGACCTTTTGGCTTATATTGCGTCTTTCAACAGACTGATAGTGGAAACTCAATGGCCTGAGGACAAAAGGATTACGCTGTTTTATAGAGGTCTACGTGGAGAGCTCAAAGATGTGTTAGCCCAAGTAGTGAATCCCCCACAAGATTGTTCGGACTATATAGACTTAGTCGTTCAAATAGATCACAGACTGCGGAACAGGAAGGCCGATCGTTCCAAGTTTGATGCTCGAGTATTTTCCAAACCGCCAACTCCTTCCAAAGGAGTAGACTCCGGGGAACCCATGCAAATAGGGGGTCTGAAAGGTCCTCTAACACAAAAGGAGCGGGAAAGGAAAAAACAGTTGCAATGATGCCCCTATTGCGGAAACTCAGGGCACTTTCTTCGAGACTGTCCGGTGAAACCTGCGAAGAAGGCAGTAGGAGCTGCAGTTACCAAAGTTACAAACTCTGAGCAGGGAAACGACCTCGCCCGACAAGAATAGAGGTCCTCTTGCCGAGCGTGAAAACCAGTTCCGTGACCTCGCATTTCGTGATACCTATGGTCCTCATTAGCCCTGATAATCCGGATCGATTACATGCAATTGAAGCTTACGTCGACAGCGGTGCCATCGGCAATTATGTGGATCATGAAATGGTTTTGAGGATGAATCTAACTCTTTGTCCCAAGGCTGTAAAGGACGTCATTACTACGGTGGATGGTACGGAGATAGCCTCCGGGCCAGTAACGCATACCACTCAAGAGGTGACGCTAGTAAGTCAAGATGGACACCATGAGAAGATCGTGTTCGATGTGATCAAGGCCCCTCAGTTTCAGATTATTCTAGGAATACCTTGGTTAGAGAAACACAATCCTCTGATCGATTGGCGAGCAAGAACGGTCCAGTTTCCAGAATGTGTCTCTACTTGTCACCCTCCACCTGGTGTTGCACTGGCAGCAATTTCTTCAGAGACTCCCCAGTTACCTCCCGAATACCTAGAATACCAAGATGTTTTCCGGAAGGATCAGGCTAACTCTCTACCTCCTCATAGGTCTTATGACTGCCAGATAGACCTGATACCTGCATCTACTCCTCCTTGTAGTAGAATTTATGCCCTCACCGAGCCTGAGAACCTTCACCTTCGACAATACCTGGATCAATACCTGGCAAATGGGTTTATTCGTCCTTCCAAGTCCCCTGCTTCTTCAGCTTTGTTCTTCATTCCAAAAAAGGAAGGAGACCTTAGAACTTGTATAGATTATCGCTCCCTGAACCAGATCACCGTTAAGAATAGATATCCGTTACCTTTGATCCCTGAACTCCTGGACCAAGTCAGAAAAGCATGCATATATACAAAGCTGGATCTTAGAGGAGCTTACCACTTGGTACGAGTAAAAGAGGGCGATGAATGGAAGACGGCCTTCCGCACCAAGTATGGGCTATTTAAATATCAGGTCATGCCCTTCGGACTTTGCAATGCCCCGGCCACCTTTCAATATTTTATGAACGATGTCCTCAGAGAGCTCATAGATGTGTGTGTTGTTGTTTACATTGACGACATCCTCGTTTATTCTTCATCGGAATCTGAACATCGGAAACACGTGAAAATGGTCCTCGAAAGATTGCGTCAACACAAACTTTTTGCTAAGTTGGAAAAATGTGTTTTCAACGTGACTGAAGTTGAATTCTTGGGATTCATATTATCACCTGGCGGAGTGCGTATGGATTCAAAGAAGGTCGATGCAGTTCTCAAATGGCCATCACCATCCTCCGTAAAAGGTGTGCAAAGCATGTTAGGCTTCGCTAACTTTTACCGCAGGTTTATCCCCGAATTCTCTCGAATAGTCCAGCCCATCACTGCCTTGTTAAAGAAAAACAAACCTTTTGAATGGTCTACCGAGGCGGAACAAGCTTTCCAGGATTTGAAGACTAAATTTATCTCTGCACCAATCTTAAAACACCCTCGCCCCGAACTCCCCTACATCCTGGAAACTGATGCTTCAAGCCTTGCCATGGGGGCAGTTCTATCACAAAAGGACCCGGTAACCAATCAGTTGCATCCCGTGGCATTTTGGTCCCGCAAATTCTCGCCTCCTGAAATCAATTACACGATTACTGACAAGGAACTTCTGGCTATCAAGTCTGCCTTTAAGGCTTGGCGGCATTATCTGCTGGGGGCCCGACACACCGTTACTGTGATTACGGATCACCGAAACCTGCAATATTTGAAAACCGCAAAAGCCCAATCCTCTAGACAACTCCGTTGGGCATTACTCTTTGCCGAGTTTGACTTCATAATTACCTATCGACCTGGTACAAAGAACGGTAAAGCTGATGCCCTTTCTCGGATGGGAGTGGAAGAACACTTGATCAACCCTAAACCTGTACCAATCATTCCCGAACAAAGAATTCTGGGTGTAATCGCCACAGAATCCATAGAGGAAGTTAAGGATAAAGCCAGGCAACTTGTAACTCCAGCAGACATACAGAATTGGCATCTGCAGGGAAAGGACTTTGCAGTAAAGGACAACTTATTGTATTTCCAAGAACGATTATACCTACCCAGCACAGATTTACAGAAAAAAGTAATCTCTTGTTATCACGATTCTTTAATGGAAGGACATCCCGGTATGGCCAAGACCTCAGAAAAGATCAAGCGCTACTTCTGGTGGCCGTCTTGGAAAAAAGATATCAGAGACTTTATAATGTCCTGTGGAGTATGCGCCCAAAACAAGAGTCAAAAGGAAAGACCAGCAGGCCTCTTACGCCCTATTGACATCCCACCTCGCCCTTGGCATACGCTTTCTATGGACTTCATCACCGATCTACCTCCATGCTCCGGATACAATACGATTCTAGTAATCGTGGACTTATTCTCCAAGATGGCGCATTTCATTCCGCTCAAAGGCTTGCCAACAGCAGCAACTCTGGCCCGAGAATTTCTCGAAAACATCGTCCGACTGCACGGTTTTCCTTCGGTTCTAATTTCGGATCGAGGTAGTCAATTTATTTCTCATTTTTGGCGAAGTTGCTGTCGGTCGGCTCAAATTGATGTGAGACTATCGACCAGTCACCACCCTCAGACCGACGGACAAACTGAGAGGACCAATGAAACTCTGGAACAGTATTTACGCTGCATGCTGCAACAAACTGAAAAAACTTGGAAAGACATCCTTTGGATAGCCGAATATGCCTACAATAACTCTGTCCATTCGGGAACTGGGAAAACCCCGTTTTTTCTTTTGTACGGCAGTCACCCTCGAGTTGGATCCCCTCCAAGATCTTGAAACACCAGCAGTAGACTACCTGCATTCTACAATCACCCAAGCCTTTAAGGAAGCTGTTTCTCACCTTCAAAGGGCTAAAGAACAATACAAGAAAGGAGCAGTTCAACATCGGAAGGAAGCCCCTCAATATCAAGTAGGGGATCAAGTCTGGTTATCCACCAAATATCTACCTCTAAAAGGGCCACGCACATTCAACCCAAGATACCTTGGTCCCTATTCCATCACTACCATAGTAAACCCAGTAGCGGTAATTTGGACTGGCCCCCGCACTTGAAGATACATCCGGTCTTCCACGTCTCTCTATTAAAACCTGTGCAGCCTCAAATCCGACTAACTAAATCTCCAAAACCTATCCTAGTTGATGGAGAACTCGAGTTTGAAGTCAAAAGCATTCTGGACTCCAAGATCTCCAAATCTAAACTATTTTACCTAATTGACTGGAAAGGCTACGGCCCCCAAGAGAGATCCTGGGAACCTGCTGAATATAACCACGCTCCTCGCCTAATCAAAAGATTTCACCGAACATTTCCTGACAAGCCAAAACACCCGGAGAAGCCCGGTTTGGGAGGGGCCTTGAGGGGGGGTACTGTCATGATCTCTGCTTCCAAAAGGTCAGGGTTTTCCCAACTCCCTTGGAAGCAGATCCATAACCCAGGTTCCGAGTGTCAACCAGTCCCAATTGGGACCTTTTGGACCCAGTCCTGGCGCCAGTGGCACCAGGCTCATAAATATGCCCAGTCCCAGCGCTGGAAGCGCCGGGCTCATAATGCTTGGGTGGACTTACCTGCAGCAGACCATGCTGCTTACTTGCCTGCCAGTTGAGCCTCTGATCCTCTTCTGTTTGGAACTACTTTTCCTGTTGGATGGGGCAGGAGCCACTCCCTAGATTCAGAACACTGGAACTCTTCTGGAAAGCAGGAACTCTTTTCTTACCTAGGCGTGGCTGTGGAAGGAGACACCTAAGCACTACAGGAGGCTATTTAAACCACACCCGATGGATGAATCTTGCTTTGCATTATTCTGCATCCTCTGCAGCAGAACGCTCATCGTGTCTTCTGCATCTGATCCTGGGCCTAAGGAAAAAGGCTTACCATCCTGAATCCAGTCTTCAGCAACACCTATAAAGACAAGAAAGAACAGGTTAGCATTACGGTCTTCAGTGACAGCTCTTCACTTACCTGGTCCATCGGCTGTCACCAACGCCTCGCGCTGCATTCCGGCATCTGAAAGACAAAGGCTTACCTACTCTTCGTGCGCTCCGGGGTTCTTCACACTGCATTCCGGCATCTTAAAGACAAAAGCTTACCAACTCTTTGCACGCTCCGGAGGCCTTCGGCGCTGCATCCCGCATCTGAAAGACAAAACAAGGTGCGTTTAAAGACATTGGGGAACTTTAATACTCACGTGCCATTACTCCTTTCCACATCTAACCCAGTGGGTATTCCGGCACCCTGCAGCCGCTCCGAACTTGTACCTGCAAAATAAAAAGACAGTTAGAGCGCATCGTGAAGCAGGCAACAAGCGCTTACTTACGTGCTTCCAGGCTCTTCTATTCATCACACGGGCTCCATCTTCAACTCACTTCAGCCCGTCATCCGCCATCGCCGGAACCCTGCAAAACAAGAAACATCATTACTAAAGACTTTAAAGACATTAGAATTACTCGAAACTTACCGTTTGTGCAGTAAACGACGGACAGCAGTCCTCTGAAGTCAAGAGGCCTGCTCCCCTTATCCAGTGAAGAAACTGGTTACAGCACCCTGCCCCGAGGCAGATGGAGAGCACGGCGTTCACTTACCTAAGGTGAGAGCGTTAACCTTTGGGGTTCTACAGGAGAAGAGAAAGGGAAGAAGAGAGAGACATTCAATAACCCAGTTCCTTAATCCCATATTTTCTATCTGCAGACATCTTACCCTTCGAGTCAGACATACAGTGCACAGAGGTCCAGCCCAAAGAGCCAGCCGTGTGTTACACATCACCTTTGAAGATACGGTATACGCCCAGTCAAGACCGGCGCCTCTACGGGAATCAGGTGAGCGTTACACAGGCATCCCAAAAAGGCTGGTTCTGGGTGTAAAAATTCTGGCCCTGACTATCCTCCTCCTCCTTCTGCGGTATCCCACGACCACTGCTGTGAGGAACGGTATATTCATCTTGGCGTCTGAGCTTGTTTGTTGTTTGCGCGCACTTTTATGCTGCGCGGGTCCACGTACGCCTGCTTCCTGCTGGCATACGTGTTTCCGGATTAGCGCGTCTCTTTTGGCGCACGCGTTAGCCCCTTTCGATTCCATGAATTCGTGCTGTAGGTGCGCGTCTGGACGTTAAGCGCATTTGCCTCCTGTACTTCCCCTGTGACGCCCACATTTTCATGCGTTGTTCCCCATTCCGCGTGTTATGCCCCGTGTTACGACTACTTTTGTTGTGTGCTCTTCGCTATGTGCGCTTTCGCTGTGCGTGTATCGCACGCAGAAATTTTCAGCGCACATTAATTCCATGAATCGGCCTCTTGGTGTTCTATGGACAGCCGTCTGATTTGTGAATGTGTCTGCGATGTCATCATGTGACCGCACCCACACTGAGTGTGGGTCCTTGTATGCTGACACTGTCCGGGCCCCTGAACATTTAAAAAGTGCTTTTTTGAGCAATCCAAGGTATTTTCCAGTACAAGTTCACCATTGCACATGTCCCAGACAATGTCCCTAGCGATCTACATACTGTCTGAAACATTTTGATCCCTTTTTGTGTGTTTGAAGTGTTCACGAACAGCGCGGGTGTCTGCAAATCACACCCCAGCACCTCTATAAAAGGCCACACCCTAGAATTGCTCCTAATTGTGCTTCTGGCTAGCTGGCAGAGCATTGCTCCTGACCTGCATTGACTGCATTCCTGGTGACTTCTGCCTGCTGTCCTCCAGATGGCAACCATGGCTGCTTCGTCTTCATTACCACCCCTGCCCCTTCGCCACCACCACCTCCCCAAGGGCCTGCAGAGGGGAAAAGGTGTGAGGATGCAGAGGAGAGTGATGAAGAGGATGAAGAGGTGGAAGTCCCTACTACTAGCACTCATCATCGTGAATCTTGGGTGTGGAGGTTATTTGACACTCTTGATGGAGTACCAAAAGCGTGTGCAAACAAGGTGCGCTGAACTCAGTGCCATTTGGTGCTGAGTCATGGCAAGCCTGGTTTCTATAGATATGGTACTACATCAATGAAGCGACACCTAAGGTCGTTCCACAGTGGGTCTATTCGTAAGGTTGTACCTTGCCATAAACGTAGTAGGTTAAGTTCCCATGCAGCATCCTCCATTTCTTTTACTGCCACCACAAGAGACACTCCTGTGGGACAGTGCATCCCTCCAGCTGCCTCACAGGCCATACGTGATGCCGTTGACCCTTACCTTTCGAGGGTCTCAGTATTGTGCATGTACTGTGATGCAGTACTCTGCACAGGGGAGAAATTTCGAAGTGCTTTTGAGGCTGTGGTCAAGGAGCATGAGAAGGACTGCCCACTAACTGAATAAGGCCCACCCTACATCTTACTCTCTCCACCTGCCCTGTCTTATTCCTTACCCTCCTTTCCCCTCCTTTCCTTGTGTGTCATGTTTAAAAAACCAAAAAATATATAAAACAACAACCCCCCCCCAAAAAGGGCTCTTTTCAGAGGCACCTTTCACAGTTCAAAAATAGAAGTGTCAATGAAATGCTGCAGGGCCCTGTGCATTTTTAGAAGTCCGCGGACTGTCCACAGACTTTTAAACTTTTGGGGGTCCTACCCTATCAGAACCATTGCACTTTTGCCCAGGAGGAAGTGGTCTCTCTGAAAAGAGCCTTTTTGTGTTTTTTTTGTGTTTCGAAAACTTCAAATGGTCAACACCTATTGCAAAATGGATTGCTATGATTCTAAAAAGGGTTCCAATGCTTTTTGTATATTTTGCAGAAAAATCTGATTACCAGCATAAGTACGATCTACCCCAGCTCTGCAAAAAATGTGTCTGCTACCGAATATAATATTTTCATTGTGAAAAGAGGACATGCCAACATCTCTCAAAAAGGCACAAAAAGCCTTGTTGACATTGCTCCTTGCTTTCTCCATTTTTGGACCAAATGAAGAAGAACGCAGCCACAGTTGTCTCAGCGCAATACAAGAAAAAATTACTCGGGAGTTTGGAAACATGTCAAGACCTTCTTTCATTGCAAATTGCAAAGAGATTCCAGACACATGTCCTAATCTGTTCCCTCCAAAATGAATAATAATAATGTCTGGATGGGACTGTGTCATCAAAGTAGCACAAAGAGGAATCAAATCTAGCCACTTCATTCCATGCACTCCATGTCAGTGCACTTCCACATGAGGGAATCCAAGATGGGCAGCCACTCCAAGATGGGCAGCCACTCCACAGCGATCTGCATTCGCCTCCAACCAATTTATCCACAAATCTCCCAAAATCCAAACAATCTGCTTTCTGAAACACACAGCCATGGCTATCTGCTCTCCTCTCAGAAAAAAGACTTTCTGACAAACTCTCTCCTTACACATCACACCCAGTAAACTTTATTGACCAATCCCTTGATCTGTTAAATCTAATTTGCATACCTCTCATCCTCAAAATCCCTGTATGTAATACGCGCTGTCCGCGGACAACCGCAGTGTCCATGGACAATCGAAAAATCTGAGAGTGGGGAATGAAAATTTAAATAGTGTGCCCCATTTCCCCTTTCAGGTTGCCTCTGAAAAGAAACGTTTTTTGTTTTTTTCTAAGATGGTTCAGAAACGCCTTTTATTTTGTATTTTTTTGTTTTTTTCCCCTTATTTTCACCCAAAAATCTTTCACATTAGCTTCTGTAAAGCAATCATTGTGTTCCAAAACAGCATGGCATTTCCAATAAAAGATAAAGACATGCCATCTTCTTTAAAATAATCAACATTACCAGAGTCAATTGTTATTTTTGCAAAAGAACATGCCAGCTCTAAGCATAAACGCAAACATGCCTTGGTTGATCAAACACCTAGCAATATTTTGCTGAGGACAAAAAACAGAACTATTGTCCCATATTGCCCTAGGTACCAAACCAGAAAAAATTACCTTGGCATTTGAAACTAGATTCATTACTGTCTGAACCACGTCTACATCTTTCAATAAAGTAGGGGCACTGACATAATCCAAATACAAAGCACCACAGTGCAGAACAACCACATCTGGACTGTTCACCTTGCCCATATCTTTACAAACGTGTACAATTGCCTGCAAATAGAAATCAGGCACAGTACTCCACACCACGGCCACTCCTTCTATATCAAAATTCTTTGCCACATTCCTACATTTAGCATACTGCTCCAAACTATCAACAAACATACTTCTGAGCACCTACACCCTTACTTTCTCCGCCTCTGCCATCTTCAGTACACATAGCCTCTTTCAATACAAACCACAACCTCAAAACTTGATTGGCTGATCCCTACAGTCCTATTTCCATGCCAGATATGTTGAGATATTCCGTATGTGGCACGCCCTTTCTGTGAACAGCCGCAGTGTCCGCAGAGCACGTAACAATGGGGCAGCACTTCTACCCTTTCCACTTTACTCTCTGCACTATTCCCTCAGTGGCTACTGTTAAGCAGTCACACAAGCACCCACCCATTACATGCAAGAACTCTACATCTAACTCCATCATGACGGATCAGCACTTAAGATGTACTATTTATCACTCTCAGTACAATTGGGCTGTGACTGCAAAGGACCTACAGCAACAACTACTATAAAACTCCCCACGATTTCTACTTGCAGATTCATGCGCATCCACATGCATGAACACAAACTACAGGTAAGAGTTTTTTCTGCACAGGACATGCACAGCTCATATATGAATGCATGTAAACAGAGTAACTGCCACTTACCCTGTATAACCTGTAAAATAAACTTACTGTAATTTCTCCAATCTGCTATGATCAAGTGTCACTTGCAAACGTGTCTGCTCTCCAAATTTATGTTTACACACACAGCTATCTAAAAAAATATAATTTCATATTTAAATATGAGAGAAATAACAGTATAATTGTTGAAAAAGGCTTTGTAATGTGTTATAAAATGACACGCAGCCAGGATGAGTACATGCATCTTTATTCATGCACACAGATAGACAATAACATTAGAAAGGCTCCCAGCTGAAACAACACCACTGCCTCTACATCAAATCCTTCTGCTTTATTTCCCACACGTTCACAAATGCATATATTGCATGCTTTTCTGTAAAGTTCCTGCCATTTACCCTGTAAAAATAGCAAAAAAAGCATAGGATTATCTCTTCTATCTCCTAAAATCCAATAACAGAGCCTTAAGAAGCCAAGTGTAGTAGTATTAGTGCTTCCCCTCACCAGCTGCATACTTTGTATTGTCATCTGAACCCCAGTATAGTAACACACAAATACAAGAATAGCCTTCCCAACTTGATGTAGCTGCCCAATGCACAATCACACACCTTCACATACATCCTTTCCATCATACTCAGACACTCATGCACAAAGCACACATACACTGCACAACAACCCAACCCACACTTCCTTTTTTTCTCCAACAGACCGCAAAGAATGCCTACTAAAAATCAACTCCGTAGAAAGCAACGCAGAAGTAGAGCAAATCAAAATAAAAGTGTCCAAAATAAGCATCCACCTCTAGCAGAATTTGTACAAAAAGTTTAAACAAAACAGCTAATACAGTCATTAAGCGAAACAAAACAAGCTTCCAGTACAGAAACGTTGACTCCTCTTTCAAAATGTAAAACAAACAGAAAGTGATTAACAAGACTTCAGCTACCACTACTGCTAACACTGTACATACACAAAAACTTATTTTACAAAAATGTTTCTGCCAGAGACCCTCAGAAACTTATAAAAACAGGAGATAAATCATGCACAACCCTTAAAACCTACCGTAGAAAATTAATCCTAGAAGCTCTCATAGATAGTGTAATCCTTCTCAAAAGGAAGTTATTTATTTTAGTTTTAAACAGAATGAAACCACTAACAAAACTAACCACAAAAAAGACTTCTTAATGAACGGAATATCAACAAAAATAGCTTCTTAAACATCTGTGGAGGTCAATGGAGTCACAAGCACAGAACCATAGTTCAATGAAGAAGTATACAAACAGAAGGATGAGGGTATGAAAATCTTAATAATACCATTATGGAACAAGAAACGCTGGTCACAAAAATATCCCCAGAAAACTCAATATCACCTCTCCATTCCACTGAACCAAAACGTCCAGTCTAGAAATGGCCATGCACATCGATGTGTAACATTGCCAAAACATCTTTCAAATCTTTACGCCAGTTCCTCAATCAATATGTAAATAGCAAAGACAAATTCAAAATGAAACTACTAAAAAATATGGATGCCTGTCCAGTGCGCAAATACACAGGACTACATGGACATTCATTAGCCTGCATTTCAGGACCTATTTGCAAAAGCACCTTCCATCAAAATGATACCAACACATCATTCAAATCCAAGAAATCGGATCCATAAACTCTAAGATGCTAAAAGTCCTGCTTTAGCACTAGCCAAGTTAAATAATAAAAAAAAAAATAACAATCTTCTACATGGTACAGCCAAACAAAAACAAAGCAAAAACAAAGCAAACATAGATATAAAAACACCAGGAGAACTCTGCTCTCTAGATCCTGTAAATGTATCAAGATAATTCCATCATCACTTCATTGCTATGCTACACTTTATTTGTAATAAAACTGTTCCTCCCCTCAGGGAGGTGCAACACTTTTTTGGGAGAAAGGAATAGCAAGCCAGAGGAGCACCACACATCCACATGCTTTTGTGGATTAAAGATGCTCCTAAATTTGGTCACTGTTATGCAGTTTATCCAAAAATATGTCAAATTCCTTCACAAACAACACATAGTGACCTTCATGCACAAATTTTACAATTTCAAAGACACAAATGTGGGAAATATTGTCATCGTAAATATAAAAACAAAGGAAAATACTACACCAAATGCCGTTTTTGTTTCCCTAGACCAGTTACAACAACAGGTCAAGTAAACATCTTCATGTCTTAAGTTAGACATAGTGTCAAAGGTAAATCACCTAAGAACACATATTACATAGGAAGAACAGACAAATCAAAATATATCAATGATGACAATGCAATCATTGCCCTCCTATGAAATGCAAACAGAGATGTGCAGTACATTGCAGACAATTCCACTGCAGTTGCACAATATGTCACAGCCTCCTTAACCAAAGCAGAAAAAACAGAGTTGCAAGACCTGTGGGATGACATACCATTTGACAAAACACTGTCACAGAAATTGTACAGCTTAGGCATAAAAATGCTCTCTCATAGAGAATGTAGCAGCTATGAAGCTGCAGACCATTTAACCGGTTCTGCCTTCAATGGAAAATCTGAAAATATAGTATGGCTAAGTCTGGTCCTGCTAAATCTAGAAAAAGAGTTCTCAAATCATACAACGACATAGGAACAATAGCCAAAAATGATCCCAACAGCCAAGATATTTGGAAAAACAATTTACGAGACTAATACTACTCAAACAGGAGTACCACTTTGGAAACCATGTGTCTATACCACGTTACCCAAAACATCACATACAAAAATATTATTAAACCAGATGAAAAGAAAGGTAGATACAGAGTGGCAAATTGGGAAGGCAGCTTAGTGAACTTACTAAACAAAGCTTAGTAAATCATATCAAATTGTCATTAAAAACTCCTCAACATAAAGAACTATATTACATGTCCCTGCTACTTTTTAAACCATGGAGAAAAAAAGAAGATTTACTAGATACCTATGACGCCTATGAAGATGCTTTCAAAGCAAATGAAAGTACTATAACAGACGTAAACTTTACACAGTACAAAACAATGTTGCACAATGAACAGCAAAACGAAGAAGAACCCCAGGCCCAACTAGATGTGGATACTCCCGACAGTAGTCAACCTTCTGTAACAGGAAGCCAAGAACCACTTGGACAGCCACTAATAGGAAATTAGGCAGAATTAGCCATGATAGAAGTAGAAAACACCATGTGTCAGTATGAACATTCTACAGAAGACTTTGCTGTGCTGAAATCACAACTGAAAAATGAGCAGTGTAGCATTTTCCAAGAAGTAACAAAACAAATTGAACATGGTGTGCAACATGAAAATAAAAACTATACCTGCCAAGACTACAAACCTATAATGCTCTACGTCAGTGGTCAAGCTGGTTCAGGCAAAACATTCTTAATCAAAATCATCAGCAAGTTCCTCCAACAATTGACAAACAACACACTGTCAGCTGTTGTGACTGCCCCCACAGGTTTAGCTGCCTACAAAATAGACGCTGTCACTTTACACTGATTACTACTCCTTCCAGTAGAACACCAAAACAAATTAGACTATTACAAACTTTCTGCAGAAGCTGCAATGGAACTATGCAGAGTTTTCAAACAAATGAAAATGCTACTAATAGATGAGGTGAGCATGGTCTCCAACCTAAGGTTGGATTTGATTCACCTCAGATTACAAGACGTCCTCAAAACAGACTACGAAGAGCTCTTTCGAGGAAAACACATTATTGTTTTCAGAGATCTTCTTCAATTAACACCAGTGAAAGGTGAACCTATTTTTAAAATCGTAGGTCACAAAATGTGCCGTAAAACTCTTGGCAGCATAGGAAATGCCAGCCTTTGGAAACATTTCCAATACAGAGAATTAACTGAAAACATGCGCCAGTCTGCAGACCTCACATATGCCAACATTTAAAAAAGGATTAGAGTTGGCACATCCATGCACTCTATGGCCATAACTCATGCGCTACTGATGTCATGGAACAATTAGCACACAAAAATGTCAATTGTAAGTCCTTGATGCCAACTCTTGCAAGCTGTTCAAAATTCAATGAAACAATGTTGAAAAAAGAAATGCAACCAATAATTGAAATTTGCTCACACAGACAAACTGGACATACATGGTATGACACTACCCATGTGTCAAAAAGCCACAACAAGACTAAATACCTTAGAAAACTCTATCTCCAACCCAGCTGGTTTGGAGAAAATATAAAATGTATCTTTAAACTGTAGAGTAATGCTTAAATGTAACCTTGACGTGGAGCAAGGACTAGTTAATGGAGCACTTGGTACAGTTGTTGGTTTTCAAACATATCGACGTGACAACAACATTCAGTTTGTCAATATTCTCTTTGACAAACTATCAGAAGTTAAAAAGATAGGAAGGTCAACACCCCGCTTTCTTCTTTTCAAAGACATGTTTGTACGCAGAGAACAATTTTCACTAACTCTAGCATACACAGTCACCATTCACAAATCTCAAGGTCTTGACCTAGATAAAGCATTGATAGATATTGGTAGCACAGTCTTTAAAGAAGGTATGAGTTATGTAGCACTGTCACTCTTACGTACACTTGACAGACTATTTCTAATCAACTTTGATGCAAGTAAAGTAATGCTGATATTCCTTGCATTCTAGAATACAATAAAATGTGTTCACTCTACACCCCCATCTAAAAACCTATCCTGTTCCAAAAAAAGCAAAACGGTGTAAAAGAAAACTACTTCAAACTGAAACGATACAGTATCTCACTGCAATTCCTCCAAAGAAAGTGAGCTAATACTTCATCAAGTACCAAAACCAAAGAAAAATGTACTACTCAAAGTAACTGAACTACTTCTTCAAAGAAGCAACACACACTCCGAACAAATGACTTCGACACAGAACTCTCAGGTCCATTCAAATTTTCAAATACAACTGGTGAAAATTGCTATGCAAATGTAGCAATGCATATTCAATTCCAATTGCCACCAATTACGTACAACATTTACTTACACAGTATAGACCAATTGTGTTAAGAAATGTTAGTCCTTCATAGAAATGCAACCAACATCCTGATAACACTTACAGTGTTTCTGGAATAAGGCAAGAATTGGACTACTGTTTTGGAATCGCCAAATTCACTATAAACTCACAAGAAGATCCACAAGAATTTCTAATGTACTTACTACAAGTACTGGAAAACAAAAACATACCTATAAATGAAATCTTCCAGATTTCATACATGTGGAAACATACATGCACTCTCTGCAGCCATGTGGCACAGGAACTAGTCCCTAATGAACGCTTTATGTATGTATCCATACCTAACTGTGAATCCATTCCATTTCAGCAACTTGTACAAAATGCATCCCATGGTAGATTATGTACTACCTGCAGTTCAGATAATCGCTCCACCTTACAAAAACAGACACATAGTAAATACGTAATAGTAATGCTTTTACTTTACAATGCAGATGGTACCAAAAACAACTGCAAGCTGACTGGATTCACACATCGTCAAGTATCACTTGGTAAGAAAACCTTCAAAACAATAGGAATAATCTACCATGCAGGAGCCACAACCAATGCAGGTCACTACACTTCATGTATAAAAAAGAAATGCGGATGGTTTGAATGTAATGATACTACCATTACTCTAAAACAGAGATTACCACAAAATCTTATTAACGCTTACTTAATATTCTTAAAACCAACATTTTATTGCTAATCTGTGCATAAACATTAACAAAACTTCAATTCCAAAACTATAAACAGTTAGAACACGCCAACAGGTATCTAACTGCCCCAACATTCAGCAACAAGCAAACCGATAAATAAATACCACTAAAATCAAACAAGAAATATACAGTTAGAATACACCAACAGGTATATAACTGCCCCAAAAACCTGCAACAACCCTACAGATAGAAGATTAGCAAGAAACAAGAAATAAACACTGAAAACAATTAAAGAAATATATTGTACCACAACATAGAATGTTTTTTTTAAATCCCACAGACCCAATGATTTAATAAACAAACACAGAAACTGAGCAAATTGCACAGTACACTGGTTTGAACTATAGTACTTCTAAAGTACTAACTATGAGGGTAAAATAAATATAGAAATGCCTATTATGCAATGCAATAACTCATTATGAACTACCTACACTAACATATGATATTTTCTTTTATCACAGAGATTTAATTACCCATGTCTTGGAAAAACTGCATACAACCACAAAAAGTCAAACAGTAAGTATATAATAAATGGACACCCATTCAAGCAAACATCTAACCATAGACCACAATCCAAAATGTTTACTTCCATGGGTTTCTTATGCTGCAGTGCGTGTTACCAAACCCTACAATCTTAACTGCATGGCCTAGCCAAAACTTTACATATAGACTCTAAAAATGAAACAGTACGCAAACGTTTGAAAACATACATCCCCTATAAGCAGCCCACATACCACAGTCAAAATGTTTGGTAGCATGGGTGTGTTCTGCTGCAGTGGTTGTTGCCAGGGCCTAGAGTCTTGCGTACATGGCCGAAGGCCTACGCCGCAACCACATCAAGGCCCCCTGCCCCCTAAACAAATACAGCGTTTGACCCATCTCTTACTCCCCCACCGTCACCAAGCACCCCTAAACACATTTTTGCTCAGTTTGACGCCACGCTGTCTGTGGATCCGATATGGCGGGCACATCAAAACAATGTGACGCACCTCACGCCTCATTTCAGCCAATCAGATAACACGTCGCGTGCCTGCGGACATGACGGAGTGAACAGGGAAGTGTGTCCGCGGAGCGGACATAGATATCACTAATTATTTTAGACCTACTTTTTGGTCGTTTTAAAAAGAAATATTGGACGGATTTCTGCCAAATTTACAAAAGCAAGCTTTCGGGACTAATCCACAGCTGCTATCGCAAATTTGGTGGAAATCCATCCAGCGGTTTGAGCTGTAGGCGTGAGCAACGTTCTTTCTCCATTCAGTCTATGGGAAAAAAAGACATTTTGTGACCCCCCTGTATAAACCCCCCCCCCCCCCCCCCCCCCGGACCAAACCTCACCAAACTTTGAGAGTGGGGCATATACTTCTATTGAAATGTTTGGTGAAGATTCGTCCAGGGGGAACACAGTTATAAGCCACCCAAAAAGTGCTCTTCCTATGGGTTTAGCAACTTAACCATAACTACATGGCCACAACTGCAGGTCATGTAATATGTTTCTATCGAATGCCATGTATTGCAACATTCTGCACCTGGTCACATCAAGTGGCAGTTATTTACATGTACTGCCAACATATTAAACTTCCACACACCAACTGCTATTTAACAGTGTCCTACAAATTATTTGCAACTGTATTTCCCTTACTTATAGAAATAAGTTACACACAGTGCTGCTGTAAATGCACATATGCATTGTTTAACCTTCAACAAAATTCTCCTAAAAAGAAACATTTTTAAACGCACATCATTTTGCATTTTTCCTTCCACATAAATGTCATACTTTCCAACCTTTCTCATTGCATCACTTATAGTGCTACCATTCTCCACCTGCTCACACACATGTGTATACTGACAAAGTATATATATACAACACTATAGCTGGAAGGCGTAAACCGGCCCCCTTGCCTAAGGCTCCAAGCACAAGGCTATCCAAGTATGTGCCTCACAGTGAGATCCCACCTAGTTAGGGCTGGAGCCCTCTTTGTTGAATCTGTAATAGCAGCTGTACTACCCCCACCTCAATGCGACCGCTGCAGGGGCAGCTTGACTTCGCCTTGAGCCGCGTGTGTTAGAGAAACAGCTGACTGCAAACGACTTCTTCTGCATATCAAATTAGGCCTACCTGCCCTGAGTCTGGGGTCCCCCCTGCCCTTGCCGCCATCACCCACGTGCAGCTGTTGCTCTGTGGACCCTGTTGCTTAACTCACCTCTGCCCCCACGATGGCCACCACTCTGTTAGCCGCTTTTTGTTAATAGGTTGCTAGGCAACCTTTTCCAAGCATGTTAATATGCCACGAGGGAAGCTGGAAGGTGTAAGTCTCCCCCCAAGCACAAGGCCATCCCTGTCTGTGCCTCACTGTGAGATCTCACCTAGCTATGGCTGGAGCCCTCTTTGTACAAGCTGCAGGAGCAGCTGTACTACCCCAACCTCAATGTGACTGCTACAAGAGCAGCCCGATTTCGCTGGGAACTGCTTGCATCGGAGAAACAGATGACTGCAAACAACTTCTTCTGCACATCTAAAGTGGCCTACCTGGCCTGTGTCTGGCGTTCCCCCAGCCCTTACCACCATCACCCATGTGGAGCTGCTGCTCTGTGGTCCCTCATGCTTGCCTCAAGATGGCCGCTTCTCTGTTAGCTCCATTTTGTTTATAATAGGTTACTAGGTAACCTTTTCCAATTGTGCTCATAGGCTGTGAGGGAAGCTGGAAGGCGTAAACCGGCACCCTCGCCTAAGTCCCCAAGCACAAGGTCATCCCTGTCTGTGCCTGTCTGGGCTGTTACGACTGTAGGGCATGCCACGCTGCCTTTGTCAAATGTCAATCCACTTGTCGGTTGGTTGGTCACTGTTTGAAGCCAAAGTATCCCCAAATGAGCATATGGGAAAAAAGTGGAGAAGCACCTTTGGAGGAAGATATAATGAAAGATCCAAACGAATTAGTGCATCAGAACATTGCTCTTTACAAATCTATTCTGAAGAACCAAGATTAAGACAAAATGTAGAATACATTTTCCACCTCCTCTTCGAAAGCAAACTAGCAACTCTATGTTATCGAGTTGCACACATATTAAAAACAGGTTTTAATTGCTTGAACATGCCATATTCTGAACTGCTTCAAAAGATAAAACAGAAAGATGAAGTTATGCAGTCAAGTATCACAAATCTCTTGGCAAACATGTGTGGTACAAAAGAATACTGGTTCCGAGGTCATGGTGATGTACATTGTGCACCCACATAGTTTGTTACTTTAAGTTGTGCAGAATATGCATGGGATGACTTGCATGACTTCTTACACACTGCAAACCAAAGTAAAGAGGGACTGATATAGATACACCAGGAAAATTCTGTTCTCTTGATCCTGTCAATGTATCAAGGTACTTTGGGCATCGCTTCATTGCCAGACTGCACTTCATCTGCAATAAAACAATCCCTCCACTCAGAAAAGTGCAACGCTTCTTTTGATATGATATGATATGATATGATATGATATGATATGGCATTAATAATGTGCCTATACACAAATGTTTCAAGGAGCAAAAATTATTTTTGGAGAAAAGAATGTCAATCTAGAGGAGCACCACACATCCACATGGATAAAAGATGCTCCCAAATGTGGCCATGACAGTATTGCCACAGTTTTACAATTTATAGAAAAATACATTACCTGTGACATCCCTTCAGAAACTACAAATAGTCTCCTATGTACAAATATCTTACGCTTCTAAAAACATAAGTCTGGAAAATACTGTTGATGTCGATATAAAAACAAAGGTAAACACTATACCAAATGTTGCTTTGGTTTCACTAGACCAATTTGAACAAAGGACAAGTAAATAGCTTGATGCCTTCTGTTAGATGCGGTGTAAAAGGAAAATCCCCTAAAAACACTTAAAACATTAAAGGGGACGAAGCATCCAAGTACATCAATGATTACAATGCAATATTGTCCCTCTTGTGGAATGCAAATATAGACATACAATACATTACAGTCAATTTCACTCCACCAAAAACTGCCTATCAATAGCTGGAGCCACAGTAGGCACCAGACTGGACTCCTGCAAAGCCCTATTCATGGGCACCTATGCTAAAAAACATAAACAAATTGAGTAAATTGCGATGCAAATGTTGTAATCAATCTTCTCATCCATTTGCCACCAATTGTTCACAACATTTACTTAAATGGCTCAGACCAGTTGTGTTTGCAAATGTACATCCTTCATAGAAATATCACACAAAATCCTGACAGCGCTTACAGTGTCTCAGGTGTAAGGCAAGAATTCTACTACTCTACAGGAATAATAAAATTCATGATAAACACACAGGAAGATCCACAACAATTAATAATGTATTTGCTACAAGTACTAGAAACCAAAAACATCCCAATAAATTAAATCAACCAGATTTCATGCATGTGGAAACATACATATACTCTCTGCAACCATGCTTCACAAGAGCACATCTCTAATGAACGATGTGTCTCCATACCAAATTATGTATCCATTTCATCAGCTTCTCCAGAATGCAAATCATGGCATATTATGCCCTTTTTGCAATTAAGGCAATTGCTCCAGCATACAAATAAACTCACAAGGCCAGTATGTGAAACCAATGCTTCTACGGTACAATGCAGCGGCACCAAAAATGAACGGTAAACTTACAACTTTCACACACAGCCAAGTATCTCTTGGCATGAAAACCTTCATAACCGTAGGCATAATCTACCACACTGGTGCGACAACCACTGCAGGCCTCTATACTACAAGGATGTCTGTGATTTCACTGAATCCACTTAACTTAAAGATGAAATCTTCAAAAAAATGTTCTTCAAATTTTATTTGTATTATGCGGGGGAGACCCATCGCTCCCCACAACCCCCACCTTATCATATCCCTTACCCCACCCCATCTATGTTTTAAAAATGTACCTACATAAAGGGATGTTATGATGAAGTTGCGCTACTAAAAACCTATGAAATTCAGTAAAAAAACTTTGTTAAAGGGACTTTATGGTTCCAAGTAAAACCGAAAAAACCCTGAAATTCGCCAGTTATGGTAAGTTAAACAACCATAACTCGGGCCACCACCGTGCACTGCTAAATCTAAGACCAGGACATCAAAGATGACATCACAAATGGGAGGAAGCAAAGGGGTGACCCATAACACTCAGGAGTACACACCCTCACCTGGCACTCAATCAGAACCCGTCACCCAAACAACATACACATGGATTACACACACACGCATGGGCACTCACCGGACAATCAGGTAGTCCTCCCACACCTTGGATCTGTTCCTCTGTGACGAAGGTCCCAGAAACAGACTCATGTTCAGTGAGTTTGTTGTCCTCTTGTGGAGACCCACCACCAGTCACCAGAGTAGCGTCATGATTTGAGGCCAGTTTGTTCTTTGTGTTTCAGGTCATTCCACCGCTTGTAGCAATCATCAGCTATGCGCCTCACAAATCCAAGGGCACTTATGCGGTCCGCGATCGTCTGCCAGTGTGCCCTACGTTGACCAGGTGTGGTCTTGCACCCTGCAGTCACCAACATTTTGTGGCTATGTGCCGACACATAGGTCACAAGTGCATCAAGTTCCGGGTCATTAAAGCTAGGCTTCCTTGACGTGCCGGAGTGTGTAGCAGTGTCTGGGGTCTCAGCCTGTTGTGCCAGAGCACCCTTCTTCCTCTTTTTCAAAGGTGGAGCAGAGACTGAGTGGCTTATGCCGCTCTGGCCAGTAGGGGCAGAAGCACCGGTGGACTGGGTAGTAGGAGTGTGCGAATGCACAATGACCATAGGCCTTGGTGCAGGCATTGGCAGAGTGTGATGTTGGCAGGAGGAACGTCAGTTTGATGGACCTGGACCGACACTATCCTGGCTGGGAGACTCAGAGCTGGGGTGGATGGAACTGCAGCTTCCCTTGCAGCCTCCCCACCCTGCCTACTTGGGGCAGCAGATGACATAGCTGCCCCAGATCCACGTGGCTTGGTGACACCAACTTGCACCGCCACACGTAGCCTAGACTTGCTGACCTGGAAGTCAGCCTGGGAGTCATCCTGTGCCAGGTCAGGTTCCACAATGGGCTGGTCCAACAAGGGCTGAGCTGGGATGGTGTCAGCCACCTTTCCCTCAACCATGGGGGGGGGCCTTGGGTGTCCCTGATTGGTCTTCCACACATGGGGGTCTAGGGGCACCCTGCAAATCCTGGCCACGTCCCCTACCGCGCCCACCACGCCCACCTTTTGAAGGTTAGCCACCTTTGCCTCCCTTACCGCTTGGTTGCCTCCCAACCATGGCACTGATGTTGTTGTGCGTATGGGAGTAGCAGTAAACTATTGTCCCTGGCAATTGGGGGTGAAAGGGGTAGGGTACTAGATGGAATTCGTACCCTAGTGCTCTAACAAGGCTGTCTGTGACCCCTGGGGGAAGATGACAGGTCACGCAATGCACAGGCAGCCCAAAATCAAAAATAAACGTGCACGCAACCCCTCATAGACCACGTGCGTGAAAAAATGAACCCGAACTACGCTGTGGCACCCAGAAACACAAAAATAAGCGTACGCATAATACACGCAGCCTACAATGACCTCTGAAGGGATACGTGACACATGGGGGAAGCAGAGTTGGTAAATACGTGCGCGACTCACCGTCTGTCTGGAAAAAGAATGTGAAAAAGACGCACGTGTGCGCGTTGGCAACACCCCCGCCAAAAGAAGAATTGTACGCTGTCTGAGGAGACAGGACAAAAGAAGAAGTGAACGCTGTTTGAGGAAACAGGCCCAAAAAGATTAAAGAACGCTGTCACAGGTAACAGGGAGTATGAACTTGAAACGCTGTGAAGTAATCGCGTGTGAACCGACAAGACGTACAGAATTCACCCACTCGCTCTCCACGAAAAGCACGTACAAGGGAATGGGATCCTACACGTACATTTTAAAGCGGCCCACACGTACAGCGTCACTTACGCGTGTACGCGCTAAGGCCCTTTCCTCCAATTACATGAGCTGACACTCGGACGTGCAGTTTTTGGACGTGTACGATGAACATGCACCTGTGTTGGAAACGCCCACGCGCGTCACGTCACTTATGCGCGTAGGCCCTTTCCTCGGATTACATGCATCCACACACGGACGTGCAGTTTTTTCACGCGCGCTGAACCACTATGCCCACGTCACAAGGGAAACGTCCGTGAGAGTCACGTCACAGAAGCGCTTATGCGCTAAGGGCCTTTGGTCCAATGAAACCGCGTACGTGTGCTGACGCGCTTACGCGCGTAGGGCCTTTCCTCGAATTACACGCTGTTGTGCAAGATTTTCACGTGTCAAATCACTCCGTATCAAGCTGGCCACGCAACAACACATGGAAGACCACGCTCCTGCCCAGAAGGCTGAATTACTGCCCCCCAGAGCCCCGAGCACGCTCCCACCTGCCATCTGCTGCTGCCTGCCTGCCTGCTGCCCACGTGCCCTGCTATTTGGTGCCTGCACGTCAGCCAGGGTTCCAGTTGCTGTGTCCACCCCTGCTGGAACAGAAGACTCCCGACTGGGATACCGTCGCTCCACAGCCCAGCCCCAGGACCCAGTTGCCCATCCACGCCTGCCTGGGGGGTCGCCATGTCGGGGCAAACACCATCTGAGACCACTGTCGACCCCCAGCCAGAGAGGCAGAGGGCCACCAGCTTCAGTGTGAAGGAAGTTGGTGTCCTGGTGGAGCATGTCCTGGGGCATTTTGATGCCCTCTTCAGAACATCACGCGCCAACAAGGAAAGACGGGAGAGGATCTGGAACGACTTAGTGGTTGCCATCAATGCGGAGGGGGTGGCAACCTGCGACATCAAGCACGTCAAGAAGCGCTGGGAGGACTTGAGGTCCAGGACCCTCTACAAGGCCCGGCGCCTCGCGGAGGGGGGCCGGGTCAGCATGAGTGACATCCAGATGAGGGTCCTGGAACGCATAGGCCCAGCGCTCCACGGCCAGATCCTGCAGAGGAAGACCCATCAGGAGTTGAGGGGTAAGTGGCCAAGCATTGGTGTGTGAGACAGGGCATGTTGCAGTGTGCTGGTAGTCTGATACTTGCCTGTATGTGTGACATAGGCCATGCATGGATGTGTGTGTGCAGGGATATCATGGTCATACATATGAGACCAGTAATGTGTGAACCACATGGTTGGTGCATGAGTTACAATGCAACATGGGTAGCTTTATGGCAAATGCACACATGAAAGCATGCCAGTGTCTGTTCTTGCACATGGTGGGGGTGTGAGGGATGGGTGCTGCTGTCATGTATATGTATGGTGCACATGTGTGTGTGTGTCTGAGCAGTGTGTGCATGACTAAGGTACACCATGTATTTATGACACATGTATGTGATGATGAGTACATTCACTCATATGCAGTGCGGTCACTGTTGTATGCACTGTGTCTATCCACTGTGTCTGTGGTGTGCAAGGCATGATGCATGACCCTCCGGTGATGTGTGTGCATGGGATCAGTGTGAGCCATGATGCATGTGAGTTTGAAGGCAAGATTTTGGTTAATAGAGGCCCTTGTACATGGATGCTGGTGTTGATTGCAGGTGTCGTGCCTGTTGATGCATGTGTGTTGCGTGCATTCACCCATGTGTTGTGGAGGGACAGGATGGAAGTGACGTTAGACACTGCAACTCATGTGTTATTGCTTCCTGTCTAGGGGAATGTTGTACTGTACCCTGATGCTTGTGTTCTATGACTCCCCCTACTGTAACGCTCACCTGACTCCCACGGGGGCACTGGCCTGGTTCGCGCTGCTGTGACCTTGTCTAAGGTGATGCGCAAGGTTCGGAAGACGGACTGGACCGGGCCCCAGATCTGGCTTGTCTGGCTCGCAGAAGTATCCTTCTGTAGGTGAGAATAGGGGGTCAACTGTCTGCGGGGTAATGCAATCGGCCTCCCACTTACCCCTCTCACCCTCCTCAAAACCCTTCTGTGCTTCCCCGTAGCGTCTCACCTTAGGGTCTGGAAGGACAAGCTCTCCATCCTGCTTCTGATGCAGGGGCGCGTTGGTATCCAGTTACGTCACTGGATTTTCGGATGGGTGAGAACCAAACTTGCTTGGCTTCCAGGTAAGTTTTTCTATAAGTGGTTCCCCTTGTGTCCATGCATTAATGTTCTAATGCTAGTGTGGGGTATGGAATGCCGGGGAACAGGCACCGACCCGAGGTGAGCGGTGAAATCCTTGTGGAAATCAGGTAAGTCTTTAATGAGTGTTTTGGTAATGTCTTTTCATTCACTCATTAACACTGATGTCTTTTTCCCCTTAGGGGCCGGGGTCCGAAAATGCCTGGATGCGGCGCGGACCCGAAATGAAAAGGGAATGACCCAACAGGTAAGTCTTGACATGGAGTTTTAGCTTCCCTTTTCCCTTCTTTCTCTCACCTTTGTTCTTGTCTTTTTCTCCCTAGGCGCGGGGGCGCGACTGCGAATCCGGATGGTCGCTGCTGAACATGGAGGCGCCCTGTAAAGGTGAGTAGAATGCGGCGCTGCAGCGATCGATGCAATGTGCTTTTAAAAATAAATGTCTTCCTTTCCAGGATTGTCGGCGAAATGTCTCTGGGATGCAGATTTAGCAGGTGAGGCCTTTTCCTTCTTCTGTTCTCTTGTTCCCTTCCTTTGCAGGTGATTCAGGATGCTGGCAGGTGTGGCAGAAGTCAAGATGCAGGAGCAGACACGGTGAGCGTCCAGCTGCTAGATGCAGAACAACGCGAAGCATGTGTGGCTGATCAGGTGTGGTTTAAATAGCCTTGGAAGAAGTTCCTAGAATGTGTCCTTCCTCCAATCAGGTATGTATCCTTCCCCGACCACGCCCGGGTGGTAAATGAGTCCCACAGGTAAAATAGTTCCTTTCAGGCCTCAAGGAGGCCGGGGTTCTGCAGCATGGTCTGCATCAGGTAAGTGCACCCAAACACTTTCATAATGAGCCTGGCGCCTATGGCGCCAGGACTGACGTTTTCTATGAGCCTGGCGCCATAGGCGCCAGGACGCTGTCCAAAGGGCCTTTATAAGGGGTTGCTGGGACCTTCCCCGGGGACTTGATGTCCGCTTTCAGGGACGCCGGGCCTGAGCCGGCTCCCTGGGAGCGGGCATCGTGACAGCACTCCCCCCCCAAGGCCCCTCCCAAGGTTGTTCCCTCCGGGGGTTTCGGTTTGTTTGGGAAGAGTTGGTGGAATTTCCTGACTAATCGAGGTGCATGCACATGGTCACTGGGTTCCCACGACCTCTCCTGAGGTCCGTACCCCTTCCAATCAATTAGGTAGAAAAGCTTTGACCTAAACATTTTTTAATCTAAAATGTTCTTCACTTCGAATTCGGGTTCCCCATCTATTTGAATAGGTTCTGGAGGTTTGAGTAGTCGGGTTCCGGGTACCACTGGTTTCAGAAGTGACACATGAAAAACAGGGTGAATTCCCATATTAGCTGGTAAATCAAGTTTTACCACTACTGGGTTGATTATTGCCGTAATAGAATAAGGTCCCAGATATTTTGGGTTAAAAGTTCGAGGCCCTTTGAGCGGTAAATGTCTGGTAGCTAACCACACTTGATCCCCAATCTGATACGGAGGTGCTTCACTCCGATGTAGGTCAGCATTCTCCTTGTATTTTTTCTTGGCTTGTTGTAAATGCGTGGTTGCCTCTTTGAAGGCTCGGGTAATGGTAGAATGCAGATGTTCTACTGCGGGCACTCCGAGGTTCTGAGGTGAGTCGAGGTTTGAGGTTCGAGGGTGATGTCCAAACAAGGTATAAAAAGGACTATGGCCAGTTCCAGAGTGTACCGAATTATTATATGCGTATTAGGCTATCCAAAGAATGTCTTTCCAGTTGCTTTCAGATTGCTGTAACATACACCGTAAGTACTGCTCAAGGGTCTGATTTGTCCTCTCGGTCTGACCATCGGTCTGAGGGTGGTGACTGGTCGATAATCTTACGTCGATTTGTGCCATTTGACAACATTTGCGCCAGAAGTGGGAAATGAATTGGCAGTCAGAGATTAGTATAGATGGGAATCCATGTAGCCGAACAATATTTTCGAGGAATTCTTTGGCTAGGACAGAAGCTGAAGGTAAACCTTTCAAAGGAATGAAGTGGGCCATTTTGGAAAACAAATCCACAATTACCAGAATGGTATTGTATCCCGAACAAGGAGGTAAATCCGTAATAAAATCCATTGATAGGGTGTGCCAGGGTGCCGGTGGTATGTCTAGAGGTTGAAGGAGACTGGCTGGTCTTTTCTTTTGACCTTTATTTTGGGCGCAAACACCACAGGACATCACAAAAGATTTAACATCTTTTCGCCAAGAGGGCCACCAGAATTGTCGTTTCACCTTTTCCATTGTCTTGGCAATACCGGGGTGTCCCTCTATTAATGTATCATAATAACCTGAAATAAATAGTTCGTGTAAATCCTTGTGCGGCAGGAATAAGCGTCCTTGGTAATAAGGTAAACCATTATCTATGGTAAAGTCTGATCCCTTTTGTATCCAATCCTATAGGACTGTAGGGTCCAGGAGTTGTTTCACTCTGACTTGAATGTCTTCAAGCGTCTGTAACGAAGTCATGCCTAGAATTCTCTTTTCTGGAATTATTGGTACTGGTTCTGAGTTTGTATCAGATTCTCCCATTCCAATTCGGGATAAGGCGTCTGCTTTGCCGTTCTTGCAGCCAGGTCGATAGGTAATCACGAAATCAAATTCAGCGAAAAACAAAGCCCATCGGAGCTGCCGTGATGACTGAGCCTTGGCGGTTTTCAAATACTGTAAATTCCGGTGATCAGTGATCACCGTGATGGTATGTCGAGCGCCAAGCAGGTAATGCCGCCAGGCTTTAAAAGCAGACTTTATGGCTAATAGTTCTTTGTCAGTGATTGCGTAATTAATCTCTGGTGCCGAGAATTTTCTGGACCAAAATGCTACGGGATGCAGTTGGTTGGTTTCAGGATCTCTTTGAGACAGAACTGCTCCCATGGCTAGGCTGGATGCGTCAGTCTCGACGACATACGGGAGATCTGGACGTGGGTGTTTCAATATAGGTGCAGAGGTAAACTTAGCTTTTAAATCCTAGAAGGCCTGCTCGGCTTCTTCAGACCATTCAAAACGTTTATTTTTCCTCAAGAGTGCAGTAATGGGTTGTACTATGCGTGAAAATTCCGGGATAAACCTGTGATAAAAATTGGCAAAGCCGAGCATGCTTTGAACCCCTTTTACAGAGCTAGGTGATGGCCATTTGAGGATGGCATCCACTTTTCTTGAGTCCATTCGGACTCCTTTGGGTGTCAGGATGAAACCGAGAAACTCAACTTCTGTGGTATGGAAAACACATTTCTCCAGTTTAGCAAATAGTTTGTGTTGGCGCAGTTTTTCCAGAACTGCCCTAACGTGTTTTCTGTGATCAGATTCCGAAGAGGAGTACACTAGAATGTCATCGATATAGACGACAACACAAACATCGATGAGTTCCCGAAGGACATCATTCATGAAGAACTGGAAGGCAGCAGGCGCATTGCACAACCCAAAAGGCATTACCTGGTATTCGAATAATCCATATTTTGTACGGAAGGCTGTTTTCCATTCATCACCTTCTTTTACTCGCACCAGATGATATGCCCCTCGGAGATCTAACTTGGTGTATATGCAAGCGTCCTTCACCTGGTCAAGTAGTTCAGGAATCAGAGGCAGAGGATAACGGTTTTTAACCGTTATCTGGTTCAATGCGCGGTAATCGATACAAGTTCTAAGGTCGCCTTCTTTTTTAGGCACGAAGAACAAAGCCGAGGATGCCGGGGACTTTGACGGGCGAATAAAACCATTGGCGAGGTATTGATCCAAATATTGTCTCAAATGCAGGTTCTCAGGTTCGGTAAGGGCATAAATCCTGCTACAAGGGGTTGTGCACCGGGCACCAGATCGATTTGGCAATCGTATGATCGGTGAGGAGGTAACGTGTTGGCCTGTTCCTTTTGGAAGACGTCCTGAAAGTCCTGGTATTCCGGAGGTAATTGCATGGAGGCAGAGGTTACAGATGCTAGATTAATATTCAGGTTTTCTGGGTAGCAGGTTTGTGCACAATCCGGGAAGGTTATTCTCTTAGCTCGCCAATCAATTTGAGGATTATGTGTCTCTAACCAAGGAATTCCAAGAATAACCTGAAACTGTGGAGCCTTGATTACATCAAACACAACTGCCTCCTGATGGCCGTCAGGACCAATAAGAGTCACCTCAGTAGTGGAATGTGTTACCGGTCCATAGGCAATTTCAGTTCCATCGACTGTGGTGATGACATCTTTGCTGGTTTTAGGACGGAGAGGGAGGTTAATCCTAGAGACCAATTCACGATCCACATAGTTTCCAATAGCCCCACTATCGATGTATGCCTTTATTGCATGCAAACGCTTAGGCTTTTCTGGATCGACGAGAACCATTGGCACAATGAAATGCGAGGTCTGAGAGTTAGTTTTCAAGCTCGGCAAGCGGACCCCTACGCTTGTCGGGCTGAGTCGTTTCCCGAAACAGAGTCTTCATGGTTTTTATCAGCGGCTCCTACCGCTTTTCGGGGCGGTTTTGACGGGCAATCTCGTAGAAAGTGTCCAGAGTTCCCACAATAAAGACATAGGGCCTCATTCCGAGTTGGGTGGTAAGGGAAAAATGATGCCGGTAAAGGAATACCGGCATCGTTTCCCTTTACGGCCCATTCTGACCCACCACACCGTTATTTACGGCGTCGTAAAGTACGATGCCGTAAATAGCGGTTTAGTGGCACGCGCACGACACGCCATGCCATAATTAGCGGCATGGTGTAAACCGGAGCTGATCCCAAGTAAAGCGGACATGGAAAAAACGGCCTCCACAAGACCGCAAAGTACCTTACCGCCATGGAGTAAATACCGGCATCGCTGAGAAGGTGTAAAGGACCCTGAGCAGTGTTTCCAAGAGGAACAGGTGCACTCAATCAGCACAGGTGGAGGCAATGGAGTCTGGCACAGCACAAAAGGAGCACACCCACACACCACACCCCCTCCCACACCAAAATGATACCGATTGTAGCAGCATTCCTGGACCTGGCGGCCCTGCTTGCAAGGCAAGAACAACTACAACAGCAACAACAACAACAACCACAGCCACCACCACAGAGGATACACAGGAGGAGAAGGAGGGTGAGACAGGGCCAGCATGCCCTACCGGTGCAGCCACCATTACCACGCCGGCAGCCCCCAATCCCCCGCATCAGAGCCACCCCCTTCAACCTCACACCAGAGCAGATCCACACCCTGTACCGGCTTGACTGGGACACCATTACCAGCATAGTGGACATGATACATGATGATATCGTGAGCCGCATAGAAATACGCACTGCCATCCCCCCTCTACTGAAGGTAGTGTCTGTTCTCCACTTCCTTGCCACAGGCACCTACCAGCATACAGTGGGGCAAATGCATGGCATTTCTCAGCCCATATTTTCACGGATACTCAAAGAAGTGTTGGATGCCCTCCTCACCCACACAAGGGAATACATATCCCTACCCCAGACTCCCCAGGAGATCTACGACACCAAAGCTGCCTTCCATGCACTGGCAGGCATGCCAAATTGCATAGGTGCCCTCGACTGCACCCACGTTGAATTGGTGGTCCCGCATGCCATGGAGGTGCCGTATCGCAACCACAAGCAATACCACTCCATCAATGTCCAGATGGTGTGTAATGCCAGTAAATCCATCACACATTGCAATGCCCGATACCCCGGATCAACTCATGACTCCTTGGTTCTGCGGAACTCAACACTACCACGCTACATGGAGCGACATGCCGGACGTCGTGCCTGGCTGCTTGGTGAGTCATCTGAATGGGCCATGGCGTTGCTTTGGGGCTGTGAGTAGTTCTGGGAAGGGGGGGGGTTCATACTCCACCGGCCTGGGAAGGGGGGGGTTCATACTCCACCTGCCTGGGAAGGGGGGGGTTCATACTCTACCTGGCCGGGAAAGGGGGGATGCATGCTCATCCCAGTAATCATCTGTGGCCATGCATGACCAGTACAATTTTCCACCATGAGGGCACACACGATTACCTCATTTCCACTTCCATGCAGGTGATGCTGGCTACCCTCTGAAGCCGTGGCTCATGACCCCCGTCCGCAACCCACAGAACAGGCATGAGGAGGACTACAACAGATCCCATACCCGTACACGCGTGGTGATAGAGCAGACCTTCGGGCTCTTGAAGGCACGATTTCGTAGCCTCAGCCGTTCAGGTGGGGCACTCATCTACAGCCACGAGAAGGTGTCCAAGATCACCATGGCATGTGTAATGCTACACAACATGTGCATCCGTCGGAACGTGCCACTGCCCCCTGACGTGGAAATGCCACCACCAGATGACGATGAGGGGGAGGAGGTAGGAATGGCAGGACAGCAGCCGGGTCCCGATGCACAGGAGGGACGTTCTGTGCGTCAAGCATTGATTGGACAATATTTCTGACTCACAAGTCAGCTGAGGGTTTCAGGATGAGAGGACATTGGGCACGGGGTGTGGGGATACATGTACACCATGTACTGTGCGACATTAAAATACACAAGCAAAATGATCAATGTCCACTCTGTTTTCGTGAATGAACAACCAGTGTATTAAAAAGTTTAAGTTTGAACGTGTACAATAAAACCACCGCCCTCACCCCCCTACCCCTCCACCCAACTCCCAATGACACACCCTCACCCCCCTCCCCCTCCCAAATGTGTGTGCCAGGATGTTCATTGGCCACTTCCGGAGCCAGGGGGATTCATGTTCTGGCGGCGGAGTGTCCGCATTGACCGGCGGACAGGGCTGGTCTGTGTGGATGAACTTTGTGATGGTGGGTACTCCCACTGGGGCTGTGGTCTTGGGTGTGCTGCCTCCAGGGCATCAGCAATCCGGCCCAGCACCTCACAGAGGCGGTTGGTGTTTGAAGTGATTACCTCACCCAGGGCCTGCAGGTCATTGTGGCATTGTGAATGTGATTGACGGTTGTCCCGTAGGAAGTCCTCCAGCAGGGCTGTGATGCGCTGCCCGTGCACTCCATCCGTGGATGGTGTGGCAGATGTGGTAGCCAGCCGTGGTGTTGACCGTGCAGGGCTCTGTGGGCTTTCGGCAGGGGAGGAGGATACAGGACAGGCAGGTGGTGCTCCTTGGCCTGTAAGGATTGGGGTGTCACTCTCCCCAGAGTCGCTGAGTGCGACTTGTGTGTGAGATGGTGTTTCCGGCCTGTACGCTGTGTCACATGTCTCCCCCACGTCAGATAGGTGAACCGATGTAGGGCTCTCCGGCTCGTCGATGAGGCACATGGCAGCGTGCTCCCCTGCCACACTGGATTCCTCCGAGTGGACTGTGGGGTATGTGTCCGTTCCCAGTGCAGGCATGGGTAGGGGTGTGGGTGGGGGTTGTGCAGCCTCCATGGGGGTTGCTGGTACAGATGGTGTTGCCTGTGGCCTCCTCCTTCCTACAGGCTTCCGCTGTCCCCTGCCTGTGCCCCTGGAGGTGGAGGGCTGGGTGGCTTCATGGCCCTCAGTTTCATGTCCGCTGCCTGTGGGGTGGAAGAGAGAGATGGCATTAGCTATGATTTGGGGGTCAGCATCGCTTCAAGGCTATGGTATGAGAATGGTGTTGCAGCGTTTGGGTGACATTTGGGTGGTGAGTGGGACATTGATCTGGGCTAGGATGGTAAATGCATGCAGTTGTCTGGGTCAATCAAGCTGGCAGAGTACTGTGCTGACTCACAGTGACTGCCTCTTTGTGTGCTATGGGCAGTATGGGTTGTAGCCTTGCAAGTGGCATCAGCCTGGGTCTCACTTGTTACGGCATGATTGGGGGGGGGGCATATGTGACATGACTGCTTGCCCATCCCTTGGCGGTGGCTTGAATTGGGAATGCATTTACTGTCTTCACTCATGACACTCACCTCCATCTGCGGATGACGGGGCACCGCACTCCATCTCGCCGACCCCCTCGATGGATTCAGGGCCCATCATGTCGGCACAAGTCTGCTCCCAGGGCATCATCTTGATTGAAGATGCTGGGCCTCCTCCTGTCTCCAGGGCCTGGGTCCTGTTGGCCGATAGGATGGCCCGCACCCTGAGACGGAGGTCGTCCCACCTTTTGCGGCAGTCCCTTGTTGTGCGGGGGGTGTTGCCGACAACGCTCACCCTCTGGGCAACCAGGTCCCATATTTGTTTTTTTCTTGCTATGGTGGCCTTGCGCATATCAGTGCTGAACACCACTTCTGCATTGGCATGCAGGGTGTCTACCAGGACCTGTAGCTCATCCTGTGTAAAGCGCTCCTTGCGGAGGCGTGCGGCTCCTTTTTTGAGTGCTTTCGGCATGATATAGGTGAATGCTGGGAAGTCTCAGGTTCAGAATCTTCCTCTGGGTTCTGTATCAAGGGGATGGCAATGGATTGTGTTTTTAAAGATGGCCGCTGCGCTCCTTCCCGTTCCTGTGCGATGATGTAATTTCCGTATAAGTTAATTAGCGGTGACCGTAATTTACGGTGTCCATAAATTACGGTCACCGCTAATAACGGATAGCAGAGCTTCGGTGGCGGTGTTGTAACGACCGTCTCGCTTCATGCCGCTAAGGGGTTTTACGGGCCCTTTAGCGGTATGCCGCTAGGGGATTTACCGGCATGGCGGAAAGCTCGTGCCCGCGAAGTCGGAATGGCCTGTAAATTGCGGCGTTGTACCAGACCGGACTCGGACTTTCCGCCATGCCGGTAAAAACCCATACTTACCGCAAACCTCGGAATGAGGCCCATAATTTTAACTGCCGCCTCCTTTCACGTTCCTTTTGAGTTAAGGGTTCTTTAACCCCTCCAATTTGCATAGGCTCAGAGACATCAACTCCCTTGGGGTTAGCGTGGGTCTTGACCAACACCCGGGTCTCAAACCTGGACCGATCTGTTTTTCTGTTTTGAAGTCTGTGATCCAAACGGACCACTAAGTCTATATATTCTGTGCATTCTTGGGGCGGATTTACAACTTGGGCCAAGACATCTTTAAGTTCTCCGCGTAGACCTCGATAAAATAACATGACTCTTTTATCCTCTGGCCATCCCGTTTCCACAATTAGTCTATTAAAGGTTGCAATATAGGATAGGAGGTCCTGATTGCCCTGTCTCAGGGATAGAAGTTCGTCATCCAGAGCCTGCCCCTGAGAGTGTCGAGCAAATAACCTTTCCATGCTTGCTTGAAATCCTTGAAAATCACGGAGAATCGGGTCATCTTGAGTAACCAGTGGAACTGACCAATCGGCAGCGCAGCCGCTGAGATATGACAATACAAAGGCTACTTTGGTCTGATCATTATGGAAGGCCCCAGGTCTGCATAGGAAGTGCAAACGACACTGATTCATGAATACGGCGAATCGTTTGGGGTCCCCAGCAAAGCGTTCAGGTGGGGCCAGCGGCATGTTTCCAGGTAGATTAATCTGCACAGGGTTACTGGGAACCACAGGAGCGGGGTTCCCTCCGGAACAGGGTAGAGGAGTTTGTCCAGCTTGACCTTGCAAAAGCTGTCTGGCCAGGTCATCAGTTCTTTCCTTTGATATTATTAATTCCCTCTTGAGGGAATTAGTCTCTTGACGAGCGGCATGTACTTCGGCCCGTAATTCCCCCAGTAATTGGGCCAACTGATCAGTCTCAGAAGTTTCCATAGCGCCTGGGTGGGAATTTGTAGGAAGGCTTCGCGTTCTGTAACGCTCACCTGACTCCCACGGGGGCGCTGGCCTGGTTCGCGCTGCTGTGACCTCGTCTAAGGTGATGCGCAGGGTTCGGAAGACGGACTGAACCGGGCCCCAGATCTGGCTTGTCTGACTCGCAGAAGTATCCTTCTGTAGGTGAGAATAGGGGGTTAACTGTCTGTGGGGTAATGCAATCGGCCTCCCACTTACCCCTCTCACCCTCCTCAAAACCCTTCTGTGCTTCCCCGTAGCGTCTCACCTTAGGGTCTGGAAGGACGAGCTCTCCATCCTGCTTCTGATGCAGGGGCGCGTTGGTATCCAGTTACGTCACTGGATTTTCGGATGGGTGAGAACCAAACTTGCTTGGCTTCCAGGTAAGTTTTTCTATAAGTGGTTCCCCTTGTGTCCATGCATTAATGTTCTAATGCTAGCGTCTTTTTCCCAATAGGGGCCGGGGTACAGAATGCCGGGGAACAGGCACCGACCCGAGGTGAGCGGTGAAATCCTTGTGGAAATCAGGTAAGTCTTTAATGAGTGTTTTGGTAATGTCTTTTCATTCACTCATTAACGCTGATGTCTTTTTCCCCTTAGGGGCCGGGGTCCGAAAATGCCCGGATGCGGCGTGGACCCGAAATGAAAAGGGAATGACCCAACAGGTAAGTCTTGACATGGAGTTTTAGCTTCCCTTTTCCCTTCTTTCTCTCACCTTTGTTCTTGTCTTTTTCTCCCTAGGCGCGGGGGCGCGACTGCGAATCCGGATGGTCGCTGCTGAACATGGAGGCGCCCTGTAAAGGTGAGTAGAATGCGGCGCTGCAGCGATCGATGCGATGTGCTTTTAAAAATAAATGTCTTCCTTTTCAGGATTGTCGGCGAAATGTCTCTGGGATGCAGATTTAGCAGGTGAGGCCTTTTCCTTCTTCTGTTCTCTTGTTCCCTTCCTTTGCAGGTGATTCAGGATGCTGGCAGGTGTGGCAGAAGTCAAGATGCAGGAGCAGACACCGTGA
Organism: Ambystoma mexicanum; assembly: GCF_040938575.1. NCBI lineage: Eukaryota > Metazoa > Chordata > Amphibia > Caudata > Ambystomatidae > Ambystoma > Ambystoma mexicanum. Next base: position 954,048,891 of record NC_090924.1, on the reverse strand, counting down.
GCGTCCAGCTGCTAGATGCAGAACAACGCGAAGCACGTGTGGCTGATCGGGTGTGGTTTAAATAGCCTTGGAAGAAGTTCCTAGAATGTGTCCTTCCTCCAATCAGGTATGTATCCTTCCCCGACCACGCCCGGGTGGTAAATGAGTCCCACAGGTAAAGTAGTTCCTTTCAGGCCTCAAGGAGGCCGGGGTTCTGCAGCATGGTCTGCATCAGGTAAGTTCACCCAAACACTTTCATAATGAGCCTGGCGCCTATGGCGCCAGGACTGACGTTTTCTATGAGCCTGGCGCCATAGGCGCCAGGACGCTATCCAAAGGGCCCCTATAAGGGGTTGCTGGGACCTTCCCCGGGGACTTGATGTCCGCTTTCGGGGACGCAGGGCCTGAGCCGGCTCCCCGGGAGCGGGCATCGTGACACCTACGCAGCGTCAAGTGAAGAAGAGGGTGGAGAGGGCGCTGTGGAGCCAAGCGGCGGGGATGCCTCCACTGGGCGGCGACGCAAGGCCCAGCCACCCTCCCAGGACTTGCCATCATCCGGGAGCAAGGGGGCTGGTGCCGCGTCTGCCACTACGGCTGTGGCGGAAGGGCCGGGTGAGCCCCCACAGGGGCTTGCAATGGCAGAAGACTGTACGGAGACATCCAGGTTGGTGGTCTCCACAGAGGAGGAGGAGCCCGCTACTGAGCCGCACATGGGGCCTGGTGGGGATAGTACCATTGGTGCAGGTGGTGCAGTCCAGGTTCAGGAGGCAGCAGAGGTCACCGCGGAGGGGCCTGTGCATGTCCCTATCCTTGACCCTGTGACTGCACCACCATGCACCAGCAGAGATGCCCCGTCCCAGGCCCGTCAGCAGGTAGGGGAGAGTGCCATGTCATCTGCCTCTCCACTACCTGCGGACGAGGGGTCCCATGACCGTATGGGCTCCGTCCTGATTGGTGTCACGTTGCGCACGCGTGACATTCATGATGACGTGCATTTGTCCTGGGCGGAGAACGCACGCCATCACGTACAGCAGCGTCGCAACGTGGCACTGTTGGGAGGGGCCCTGGTCGATGGGTTCCTACATGTGTTGCGCACTCTGGTGGACCTCTCCTCCTCTGTGGAGACTATGCGCCAGTCGTTCTCCCTGCCGTCTTCTGGCCCAGATTCCACCAGGGCCCCCTGTGGACCTGGGCCGACCAACACAGCCAGCTTGATGGAGCTCACCTCCCTGCCACAGTCGGGAGTCGGCAGTCCAGCAGGGGTGGACACCACAACTGGACACCAGCTGATGGAGGATGTGCAGGCACTATCAGACAGGGCACATGGACAGCAGCAGCAGCAGGAGCAGGCTGTAGGTGGGAGCAATGATGGCTCGGGGCCATCAACATCGGAGGGGCAGGCATCGGCCAGAGGGCAGGAGGATCCAGGAATGGGAGTGTCTTCCGTGTGGCAGCGGTTGGGCCAGCGGATAGATGCGGAGCGGCGTCGGGCAGAAGAGGCGCGGCTCACCATGGTCAGGGCGGAGTTCTCCATGAGTCGGGCATTGAGGCGGGCAGAGTGCCTCGAGGCGACTCGCAGGGAGTTGGAGCAGGCCATGAGTGCCTCCCTGCGAGACCTCGGGGCCAGGGCAGAGGCCCACCTCCAGGACATCGACATGGCGTTCGATGATGCCCTGGCCCTGGACAGCACAGTGTGAGCCGCAGGACTTGCCCGCCGCCATTGTATATAGTTAGATAGTGTTAGGTTTCCTTTCTGTTTTTATTTATTTTGGGGCGATTGTACAATGCACCATGTTTTTGTATATAGTTCTTTATTAGGTAATCTTTTTTGTAGGTTTTGTTTAATTTGTTGGGCTCATGGACCCTGGATTGGTGATTTGTATATAGTTGAACAGTGAATTTATTATTATTTTTTTTCATTTCACCATGGAGCAATGGATTTCACATATTTTTTCCCTTGGATTTTCTTTGTTGGACTGAGACTTTGGACACATTTTCATTTGGATTTCTTTGAATTCTGATTTCATATTTTTGATTATTTTCTGGACATGCTGCATTTTATTTCTTCTTCACATTATTGTGTGTTTTCTTTTCATTACTTTCCTTTTGGGTTCAATACATTTTTGTTTCATACTTCGATGTGTGGTATTCTCTCATTGATTTCATGCATGTCATGATGTGGGTTTTCACATTCACTTGCACCCATTGTGTGTGTATGACGGACATGTGTTCATTTACATACTTGCCATTCGGGTTGTATCATGTAATGGGCATTTCTATGTGGGTGGATGCAATACTTGGTTGGGTCTTTGGGATGGGGTGGCGTGGGGTGTGATGTGGCTGGCCATTAGGCCCATGATTGAGGATCGTCATGACGTGGGGGCAGCGGGACATGAGTGGGGGCCTGCTGGCAGGTGCCCCTGACTGCTTTGGGGTGGGGGTGTTGGGGGACTGTTAGGGAAAATTCTCTGTTTAGGACGAATGTCCTAACCTAGTGAGTCCCCCAGCAGCTTTGCTGGAGTTCTGGAGTTTGTTTTTTCATCCTGCTAAGAGTGAGACTCTTTTTCTCCCACTCTTGGACATGATTTGTGGTAGATTTCTTTGAATGTCAATGTGTTCGATGGGCTATGGGGTCTTTTACTCCATAGGGACTCATGTGTTTTGCTATGTGTGTTACACAGCACCCTCCGTGCCGTAACACTGGGGTGTCCTAGGTGACCCCCACCATAGACTCCATACCCTGGGGCTGACTACTGTCTCCCAGGGCATGTAAAGTCACCATTGGCTTTACTAGACCTAAATTTACTAACAGAACCAGTACAAACCATCCTATTGTGGACGTACTGGTAGGAGTAATTTGATTACCCCTGGGTCTGTTGTTCGAGGGGGCACTGTCCCGTCCCCCCTCGTAGAGTTTTGGCTGGTGGCAGTGGAAACTACTTTTTATATTCGACCCCAAATATATTCCTATGGGATTCTTCCCATTGTTGGAGGCTAATACGTTTTCACGTTAGTCTCTAACCTACCGCCGGGTTTATTTGTCTTTAATAAATCTACCGTTGGTATTTTCTGCCAGAACTCGGTTTTTAAAATGGCGTAGGTGTTCGCCTCTGTAACTCCGAACCAAAGGTTGAGCCCTTTGTTCCACTTTTGGCGGGCTTCTGCACAGAAGCCCTCCGAAGTGGTGCCATTCTGTCTGGGTACCACAGGGGGGGTGGGAGGGGGTTTAGGCACCCTGGACTGAGTTGCCTTGCCAACTCAAGTCGCACTCTGGTGTGATTGGCCCAAGTGGTGAGCCACCTCGCTCACCACTTATCGTGTTTTGATTGAATGCTAGGCTGAATTAATGGGGGTTTTCTTCATAAAAGCAGGGATTTTGGGACTGGATCTTCAGAAGTCGCCACAGGACCTAAGAATCCGACGAGGGTAAAGCTGAGCCGACCTGCAACGATGACACCTCCGGTGGAGCCCTGCTGAACCGACTCACCACTTCCCAACGACAGAGGAGATCTCCCTGCTGGAGAGTCTTCTTTCCCTGACTGGTGGGAACAACCAGTCCCTTTGCTTTTTCTTCGCTTCCAGGGCGTAGTGGTTGAATTGCCCGTGTTGACCACCCCGGCAACCGGATAGCCACTAGCCCGTACCATGACCAAAAGGTGCTGCCTTGTGACGGAGCACTCCGCGGATGGTCTCTTCCCTGGTGGTGCAACGATCTTCAACTTTCCTTCGACGACAGGACCATCTCATCTCTTAGCAAAGCCCCGACTTGCATCCACCACCAGGAACAACTGCCCCCGCCGGAGATGTCCCTTCACTTACAAGGTACTTTGTCCGCCTGGCTTCCCATTGACGGTTAGCGTGAGGTGTCTTAAATCCTTACCTTTCCATTGGGTCGCCTCCAGACCTTCTTAACTTTTTGTTCTAAACTGGTCCAACCTTTCTGTGACAATTTGCTACAAAGACTCGAAGTGCATTTCCAATGTGATACTTTTTGGGACATAGCGCCTTGCCTCTCTCCGAGTGGGCCTGGCCTCTGAACTTTGTGATCTACAGTAGACCCTGCCTTATTTGCTTTGCATTTGCTTCGTAAAAGTGTTGGCAACGAGTTGGTTTCATACCCTGCCTTTTCTCTCCCGATCTAACGAATATTAGAGTGCCATCTAGGTTAAAGCATTCACCTCTGTCTGCAAATAAGTGGTGCCGTAGAACCTAGACTTGTCGAAATATTGTTAGGGGATTGATCTACTTATAGTAATTGTGATTGAAGTTGTTTGCCGTATTAGTCCCAGTGTGTTTTTCATAGATGTGTTTTTAAAATAAATAATTATATCTTTACACCCAAGTTCTGTTCCGTGTCTGCTTGTTCTACTGTGTAAATTGCCCTATCTTGTATACTCCACACACTGCCTAACTTTTCTTGAGGGAAGTCTGACTGCTCAGCCACAGCTACCAAGTGAATCTGTGTGGTACAGACTGCTACCAAGTGGGTTTACTGCCAAACACCTGTAGTCCTAAATCTTTTGCAGTGGTCCCAGAGGGAATTGCACAGGTTTTTGCCTAACAGGGACATGTGTGGGACAAAAGTGGGGGCCTGCTGGCAGGTGCCCCTGACTGCTTGAGGGTGGGGGTACTGGAGGACATGAGTGGGGGCCTGCTGGCAGGTGCCCCTGACTGCTGGGGGGAGGGGCTGCTGGGGGACATGAGTGGGGGCCTGCTGGCAGGTGCCCCTGACTGCTTGGGGTTGGGGGTGCTGGGGGACATGAGTGGGGGCCTGCTGGCAGGTGCCCCTGACTGCTGGGGGTGGGGTTGCTGGGGGACATGTGTGGGGGCCTGCTGGCAGGTGCCCCTGACAGCTTGGGGGTGGGGGTGCTGGGGGACATGAGTGGGGGCCTGCTGGCAGGTGCCCCTGACTGCTGGGGGGTGGGGGCGCTGGGGGACATGCATTTGTGGAACATGAGTGGGGGCCTGCTGGCAGGTGCCCCTGACTGCTGGGGGGTAGGGGTGCTGGGGGACATGTGTGGGGGCCTGCTGGCAGGTACCCCTGACTGCTGGGGGGTGGGGGAGCTGGGGGATATGAGTGGGGGCCTGCTGGCAGGTGCCCCTGACTGCTGGGGGTTGGGGGTGCTGGGGCAAATGAGTGGGGGCCAGCTGGCAGGTGCCCCTGACTGCTTGGTGTGTGGGGGTGCTGGGGGACATGAGTGGGGGCCTGCTGGCAGGTGCCCCTGACTGCTGCGGGGTGGGGGTACTGGAGGACATGAGTGGGGGCCTGTTGGCAGGTGCCCCTGACTGCTGGGGGGTGGGGTTGCTGGGGGACATGTGTGGGGGCCTGCTGGCAGGTGCCCCTGACTGCTTGGGGGTGGGGGTGCTGGGGGACATGAGTGGGGGCCTGCTGGCAGGTGCCCCTGACTGCTGGGGCGTGGGGGCGCTGGGGGACATGCATTTGTGGGACATGAGTGGGGGCCTGCTGGCAGGTGCCCCTGACTGCTGGGGGGTAGGGGTGCTGGGGGACATGTGTGGGGGCCTGCTGGCAGGTGCCCCTGACTGCTGGGGGGTGGGGGAGCTGGGGGATATGAGTGGGGGCCTGCTGGCAGGTGCCCCTGACTGCTGGGGGTTGGGGGTGCTGGGGGACATGAGTGGGGGCCGGCTGGCAGGTGCCCCTGACTGCTTGGTGGTGGGGGTGCTGGGGGACATGAGTGGGGGCCTGCTGGCAGGTGCCCCTGACTGCTGGGGGGTGGGGGTGCTGGGGGACATGTGTGGGACGTGCGTGGGGGCCTGCTGGCAGGTGTCCCTGACTGCTTGGGGGTGGGGTTGCTGGGGGACATGTGTGGGACATGTGTGGGACATGAGTGGGGGCCTGCTGGCAGGTGCCCCTGACTGCTTGGGGGTGGGGGTGCTGGGGATCATGTGTGGGACATAAGTGGGGCCTGCTGGCAGGTGCCCCTGACTGCTTGGGGGTGGGGGTGCTGGGGACATGAGTGGGGGCCTGCTGGCAGGTGCCCCTGACTGCTGGGGTGTGGGGATTCTGGGGGACATGTGTGGGACATGAGTGGGGCCTGCTGGCAGGTGCGCCTGACTGCTTGGGGGTGGGGGTGGGGGTGGGGGTGCTGGGGGACATGAGTTGGTGATCAGTAGTGCAAGTTGACATGTGGCTTGGCTTGGGGGCATGCCCATGGTGGATGGGCTGCTTGCGGGACATGACCAGGGGTGCAGGGTAGTCCCCTGTGGTGTGGGATGCCTGCAGGGGCCGTGGAGGGTGTAGAGGAAACACCTGGGAGGACCCACACTGCCAATTCACGTGTAGGCTCCCCGCGCACCCCCTGAAAATCACGTACCCCGCTCTGACAGCAAAATCGCGTGTGAAACTTCCCACGCACCCCAGGAATACACATACCCCACTCGCACATGGCCTATCGCGTGTGAAACTTCCTGCGAACCCCCGAAATACTCGTTCCCCTCTCCAATCGCGTGTGAAACTTCCCGCGCACCCCAGTTATACACGTACCCCACTCGCACAGGGCCAATCGCGTGTGAAACTTCCTGTGCACCCCCGATTTACACGTACCCCACTCCGATCACGTGTGAAACCTCCTGTGCACCCCAGGAATACACGTACCCCACTCACACAGGGCCATTCACGTGTGAAACTTACCATGCTCCCCAGTTATACACGTACCCCACTCGCACAGGGCCTATCGTGTGTGAAACTTCCTGCACACCCCCGATTTACACGTACCCCACTCCGATCGCATGTGAAACCTCCTGCGCACCCCAGGAAGACACGTACCCCACTCGCACAGGGCCAATCGCGTTTGAAACTTACTGTGCACCCCAGTTATACACGTACCCCACTCGCACAGGGCCAATCGCGTGTGAAACTTACGTGCACCCCAGTTATACACGCACCCCACTCGCACAGGGCCAATCGAATGTGAAACTTCCTGTGCACCCCCGATTTACACGTATCCCGCTCCGATCGCATGTGAAACCTCCCGCGCACCCCAGGAATACATGAACCCCACTCGCACAGGGCCAATCACATGTGTAACTTCCCGCGAACACCAGTAATCCACGTACCCCACACGCACAGGGCCAATCGCATGTGAAACTTCCCGCGCCCCCCAGGAATACATGTACCCCACTCGCACAGGGCCAATCGCGTGTGAAACTTCCCGCGCACCCCAGGAATACAGGTACCCACTCGCACAGGGCCAATCGCGTGTGTAACTTCCCACGAACCCCAGTAATCCACGTACCCCACTCGCACAGGGCCAATCGCATGTGAAACTTCCTGCGCACCCCAGGAATACATGTACCCCACTCGCACAGGGCCAATCGCATGTGAAACTTCCCGTGCATCCCAGGAATACACGTACCCCACTCGCACAGGGCCAATCGCGTGTGTAACTTCCCGCGAACCACAGTAATCCACGTACCCCACTCACACAGGGCCAATCGCGTGTGAAACTTCCCGTGCACCCCAGTTATACACGTACCCCACTCGCACAGGGCCCATCGTGTGTGAAACTTCCCACGCACCCCCGATTTAGACGTACCCCACTGCGATCTTGTGTGAAACCTCCTGCGCACCCCAGGAATACATGTACCCCACTCGCACAGGGCCAATCGCATGTGAAACTTCCCGTGCACCCTGGATTTACACGTACCCTGCTCCGATCGCGTGTGAAACCTCCCGCGCATCCCAGGAATACACGCACCCCACTCGCACAGGGCCTATCACGTGTGAAACTTCCCGCGCACCCCTGAATTACACGTACCCCGCTCTGATCGCGTGTGAAACTTCCCGCCCACACCCGAAATACACGTACCACTCTCCGACCGTGTGTGAAACTTCCCGCGAACCCCAGTAATACACGTTCCCCGCTTGCCGTGTGCTGTGTGGCGGCCATGTATACTGGTACAGGGTTAGCGCAGCCCTTTGCGCTGGATTGGGGAGTTTGATGGCTTTTCCTTGCGCAAGTGGCGTTCTTGGGGGCGTAACTGGTGCTGCTGCAGGGTCGCTGCGCCACTGTGCGCCACGGCTGGTTTTGGGAGCTAAAATCCATGAATACGCTGTGCGCGGAAATGGATTTTAGCGCACGCGGCAGGCTCAGAAAGTCACACGCGCACACTGTGCGCCAGCCGCGTGCGCCACTTGTGCGCTGAATTCTATGAATTACCCTGTACATCTCTGACTTTATGTACATGTAACATGGAACATACTGAACCCCCTCTACTGAATTTGATGTCCGCAAACTCTTCTAATGTCCGCGGACAACAGCACCACTATCCAAAAAGTCTGGGGGGTATGTTTAATTGTTATATCATAACATATGAACATTTTACAAATTCACAAACCAGCATACATACGCATTACATGTAGTAATACATAAGAAGTGTAACCCATATATATAACACATTAACCATTCATTTAAATACAATATACCAAAAGAAGAAAGATAGTCTTCCAACATGATTACCTCACAGAAACTCCACAACTAAGAGCAACAGCAGATCTACAGACCAGTAAGAACCCACCTTACCAGAAGCTTGTAAGTGTACTGCATTTTACTCATATATTTGTAAACTTTCTGTATTAGATACAAAAAAAGTGGTATTATGTTTTTTTTCTCTCACAGAAATGTCTAGTATTCTGGAGTGGCTAGAGGAGCATTTCCCATGTGAGGTAATGTCTGAAGATAGTGAACCTAATGGTAGACACTTTACTATATAAACCAATTAATAAATATTATTTTATATACATTTAACATATACATTTTATTTTTATACACACCATACAAAAATTGAAAATAATAAAGAAAAAGAAGTATTGGATAAGACTCTCCAGCACATGGAAGAAAAAATGGACCTACTCATGGCAAATTTCAACAATTTAAAAAACTTTGGGGAGGATCACTTGAAAAAAAACTAGATACCATTGTCCCGCATGTACCTGTCCCCTCTCACCATATCCCAGTCAATTATCCCCAAACCCTCTCCATAAACCAAAACGTTTTGATGAGACTTCCATCCCTTCTTCACCTCATATAAATCCTATTGAAACCCCTCATTCTCCTGTTTTTGTTTCAGATTCTGCCTCACCTTCTCTGTCATAAATTTAACATCCATATAAAATAAAGTAAAATTATTATATTGTGTCCTAATTCATTTATTGTCTTTTTTTAAAAAGCAACTCAGGTGTCCGCGGACAGCACGGGTGTCCAGAATGTCCATAAAGAAATGAAAATAGGGGCATCCTAAGCACACTATATCTGTCCGTACTGTTCGCATGCAAGTTGAAACTGTTCTAAAAACACTGCTGGTGTTCGGTGTGTCTGCAATCAAACTACCACATGCGGTGTCCTGAAATGTTCGTCAATAAACAAAATGGGGGTGTCCTGAGGATGCTAGACCTGTCTGTATTTATCGCAGGCGAGTTGAAACTATTTTAAGAACAAACGCAGTATCCTGAAAGGTTCGTAAATGAACAAAATGGGGGTGTCCTAAGGACGGTATACTTGTCTGTATTGTTCGGAGGCAAGCTGAAACTGTCCTAAGTACACACACACGGTGTCCTGAAATATTCGTAAATAAACAAAATGGGGGTGTCCTGATGACGCTATACCTGTCTGTATTGTTCGCAGGAAAGTTGAAACTGTTCTAGGAACACACGCTGTGTCCTGAAATGTTCATAAATAACCGAAATGGGTGTGTCCTGAGGACGCTATGCCTGTCCGTATTGTTCAGAGGCAAACTGAAATTGTCCTAAGAACAAATGCTGTGTCCTGAAATGTTCGTAAATAAACAAAATGGGGGTGTCCTGAGGACAGTAGACGTGTCTGTATTCTTCGCAGGCGAATTGAAACTGTTCTAAGAACATAGGCAGTATCCTGAAATGTTTGTAAATAAACAAAATGGGGGTGCCCTGAGGACGCTATACCTGTCCGTATTGTTCGGAGGCAAGCTGAAACTGTCCTAAGAACACACACAGTGTCCTAAAATATTTGTAAATAAACAAAATGCGGGTGTCCTGAGGAAGCTAGACCTGTTCGTGCTGTTTGTAAGCATGTTCAAACTGTTCTAAGAACACCTCAAGTGTCCCAGGATGTTCGCAAATAAACAAAATGGGGGTGTCCTGAGGATTCTATGCCTGTCCGTATTGTTCGCAAGCGAGTTGAAACTGTTCTAAGAACAAACGCCTGTTCGTAAATGTTCGTTTCACTTGTGACGCACTTTTAATTAGTTTCAGGACCCGAACAGTGTCCGTAGAACACCAACGCGCATGCGCAAAACAGTTTCAGTGCATTTGATGTCCTGCAGACACCCGCTCCTTTCGCGGACATGTTCGCGAAGCTATCATATGTCCGCATTCACGCAGAGCATGTGTTCTGACTGTGAACACTGTTCTTGTCTCCGAACAATTTAAAACTACCTTTTCAAGCAATCCACAATATTTTTCAATAATAACTCACCATAGCACATGTCCCACATAGTAATCCTGAGTTTCTACATACTTTTTGGGACTTTTTGAACCTTTTTTTGGTGTTCGATCTGTCCGCGGACAGCGCGCATGTCTGCAAACCATGCACAAGCACCCCTATAAAAGGCCACACCCTAGAGCTCATTCTCATTGTGTTTCTGGCTATCTTACAGAACACAGTGCATTTTGCTGCCAACTTTCCAGATTTTCATCTGAAATCTGATGGCATCCACGGCTGCAGTACTGCCACCTGGTGCTACATCTGCCTTAGCACTACCCCCAACCCCTCCACCACCACCACCTCTCCAAGGGCCTGAAGAGGGGAACAGGAGTGAGGATGCATAGGAGGATGAAGAGGATGACGAGAATGAGGTAGAGGAACTCCCTACTACCAGCACCCGGCGTGAGTCTTGGGTGTGGCGGTTATCTATCATACATGGTAATGTACCTAAGGCATGTGCGAACCGAGTCACCTGCAACGAGTGCTAAATGGTACTCTTTCGCGGGAGGCCTGGTTCATACAGCTTTGGGACAACTACCATTAAGCGACACCTAAAGTCATTCCACACTAGGGCCATTCGCAAGGTTGTACCTTGCGAGGAGCGTAGTAGGTTGACTTCCTCTACTACATCCTCCGTTTCCAATCCTGTCACCACAAGGAACATTCCTGTGGGACAGCATATTCCTCAAACTGCGTCACAGGCCATAAGCAATACTGATGACCCTTACCTTTTGAGGGTCACAGTTGTGTGTATGTACTGCGATTTAGTACTCTGCAGGGGGGAGAGACTTCTAAGTGCTTTTGAGGCTCTGGTCTCAGAGCACGAGAAGATCTGCTCACTACCCAAGTAAGACCCACTCTACATCTTCCTCTCTCCACCCGCCCTTTCTTATCCCCGTGGTTGGTGTCCCCCTTACCCTCCTTTTCCCTCCTCTCCTACTGTGTCGTGTATAAAGAACCCAAAAAAATATAAAACAACAAAAATAAAAAAAGGCTTTTTTCAGAGCCGCCTTTCACAGTTTAAAAATAGAAGTGAAAATAAATGAAGCAGGGACCTGTGTATTTTTTAGAAGTCTGCGAACAGTCTGCGAAAATCTAAAATTTTGGGGTGCCGCCCGATCATAACCATTTCAGTTTTGTCTGGGAGGAAGTGGTGGCTCTGAAAACAGCCTTTTGGTGGTGTTTGTTTGTGTTTGAAAAATTTGAAATGCTCAACACCTACTACAAAATGGATGCTGTAATTCCAAAAAAGGTTGCAATGCATTTTGTACATTTCTCAGAAAAATCTGATTGCCAGCATAAGTAAGATGGACTCCATCTCTGCGAAAAATGTATGTGCTACGAAACATAATATTTTCATTGTGAAAAGAGATCATGCAAACATCTCTTAGAAAGGCACAAACAGCCTTATTGACATTGTGCCTTGCTTTCTCCATTTGTAGACCAAATGAAGAAGAACAAAGCCACATTTGTCTCTGCGCAATCCGTGTAAAATGTACTTGAGAATTTGGAAACATGTCCATGACCTTCCCAAGTCGTTCTTTCATTGCAAATTGCAAATAAATTCCAGACACATGTCCTAAACTGTTCCCTCCACAATGAATTACAATTATGTCTGGATGTTGCTCTGTCTCCAAAGTAGCACAGAGAGGTAGCAAGTCCAACCACTTCATTCCACATACTCCATCCCAGCGCACTTCCACATGTGGGAATCCAAGATCTGCAGCTACTCCACAGCTTTCTACATGCACCTTCAACCAATGTATCCATGAGTCTACCAAAATCCAAACAATCTGTTTTCTGAAACACACAGCCCTAGCTATCTGTTCTCCTCTCAGACAAAAAGAGTATTTGAGAAACTCTCTCCTGGCACAACACACCCACTAAACTTTACTGACCAATCCCTTGCTCTGCTCGTTCTCATTTGCATGCCTCCCCACCCCAAAATCCCTGGATGTAACACGCGATGTCCGCAGACTACTGCCATGTCCGCGGACATATCGTAACATGAACAGTCCTTCTACCATTTCCATTTCACTTTCTGTGCCATTCCCTCATTGGATATAGCTAAGCAGTCACACGACCATCCACCAATCACATCCAAGACCTATACATCTAACTGCATGATCATAGATCAGCATTTCAAATGTACTGTTAATCACTCTGAGTACAAGTGTCATATCATTGGAAAGCACCTTCTACAAGAAATACTGTACAAGTCTCCAAGATTTCTGCTTGCAGCTGCATGCATATCCATATGCATGAACACAAACTACAGGTATGCATATTTTCTGTATAATACATGTACAATTCATATAGATTCAAATAAACAGATTAACTGACGTTTAGCTTGTATAACCTATAAAATGAATTTACTGTCATTTTTTCCATCTCCTATAATAAACTGTCACTTCCAAACCTATCTGCTATTTAATTTCTTTTTACACACACATTTGCAAAGCATGTTGAACTAACATATTTAAAGTACAATATAAAGAGTTAACATACTCAAACAAAATTGTATGCACACAGTATGTTCAAATATCAAACAACAATTATTGTTCAAAAACATAAAAATCAATGTCTAAATTAAAATCAGTGTTATATACAAACAAGATTACTGATTTGTTTCCTTTACAATTGCAGTGAAGACCACTCTTCTGAAAAGAAGCAGCCAAATATGAAGTACAAAGAACAACTAAGAAGAAACCTGCTCATTCCAGAAAAAAAGTAAGTTAAATACCACCATAATATTTGTACTATTACTCAAACACACTGTAAGGTTAATTCATGCTATTTCTGCGCCTAAAAATAGAGATTGTGCACTATTTTGTCCACAAATCCCCATTTCTTAAACAGAGATTTACAGGCAGAATGGTGCACACATTCCTATTTTTCGGCGCACAAATGACCCAACTAAGCCCCTAGAATTTTGATATTATAGAACAAACAATTGTTTAATTGTATACCATTAGATTTACTATGTGTACTTCTCCACACCACTAGCTTACTTTCTACTGTCATCTGAACCCCAGTTTAGTAGCACATAAATTCAAGAATACCCATCCCAACTAGTTGTAGTTGCCCAATTCACAATCACACACCATCACATACATCTTTATCATCATACTCAGACACTCATGCACACAGCACACATACATTGCAGAACACCCCAACCCATACCTTCTTTATTTTTTTCAACAGACCCTAAAGTGTCCAAAATAAGCATCCATCTCTAGCAGAATTTGTAAAAAAAATTCAAACAAAACAGCTAATACAGTCATTTAGCGAAACAAAACAAGCTTCAAGCTTCAAGTACAGAAACTTTGCTTCCTCTATCAAAATGTAAAACGAACCAGAAAATAATTAACAAAAATTCAGCTACCACTACAGATACAACTTCTCCTATTAATCTTGATATAGTGCCAGGTAAGCATACCAAAAAAAGTATTTTAGCAAAAATGTTCCATCACAGAGTCCTTCAAAATCTTATAAAAACAGGAGAGAAATCAGGCACAACCCTTCAAACCTATCATAGGAAATTAATCTTACAAGCGTTGATAGACAGTGCAATCCTTCTCAAAAGAAAGTTATTTATTTTAGTGTTAAACAAAATGAAACCACTAACAAAACTAATGACTAAATTACAAAAAAGACTTCTAAATTTACGAAATGTCAACAGAAATAACTTCTTAAATATCTGTGGAGGTGAGTGGTGTCATGATGCCTACCCCCGGGGACCCAGACCAAGTCCAGCAACCCCGGAAGCAGGCATCAAGGTATTCTAAGCAAGCCCAACGACCCCTGCTAGGGGCTATTTGGGTGCAGTCCTGGCGCCTATGGCCTATGGCGCCAGGCTCATATGGAGAGTCAGTCCTGGCGCCATAGGCACCAGGCTCATAGATTAAAACTTACCTGATCCAGACCATGCTGCAAGAGCTCCAAGCCAAAAGAGGCTTGGAAGGGACTACTTTACCTAGGGACTATTTTTTACTCGGGTGGGGCTGGGGAGGAATACTTACCTGGGACTACTTTGGTAGCTATTTAAACCACACCGAAGAGCAGCACACGCTTCGCGTTATTCTGCATCCAGCAGCGTAACGCTCACCGTGCCTGCAAGTCTGCATCCAGTCTTCTGCCACGCCCGCCTCGAGTCTGGAGCTCCTAGAAAAAGGGAGAAAGAACGAGAAAAGGTTAGAACAAGAGCAATACCTTTGATCCTCACCTGAATTCCCGATCCATCACGCCTTCGAGCTGGAAGAAAGAAGTTATTTTATGCACGTTGCCTCGCCTGCTGCAGCGCCGCGCTGATCTTACCAGTCTTTGCAGCATCTTCACATTCCACTGCATCCTTCTGCATGTTCCTGACGCACTCCGGCACCTAAGGGGAAGACAAGAACAGCAAGGTGAGCCAAGGGAATACACAGAGGCAATATTAGTTACCCCCCGTAGACTTACCTGATTTTACCACCGGGGGTACTATTCCTCTTCATGGGTCGGTGCAGCTTCCACTGCATCCTCGACGAACCCCAGCCCCTAAGGGGAAACAAAAGGACAGCAAGGTGAAACAAAGGGACAAACAAGGGGAAACCTCTGCACCATAATAGACTTACCTGATTTTACCGCCAGAGGCATTATTCCCCGAGACTTCATATTTTCTCTCAGCACCTGAATAAGGGAGAAAGCAACAGGTTACATATGGACATTATTTTATCGAACTGTGTTGGATAATACAAATCCTTACCTGAATATTACCGGCTGTCACGAGGAACTCTTCGCTAGGGTCAAGCTGCAACCTGCAATGAATCGGACAGAGTGAAAGTTAGACATTTGAACTCTTACAAACTACATACTTACGGCATCTTGCCGGGGCTCTCAGAGTCAATATTGTTCTGGAGCTCACCAATTCCTTCGAGCCAGTGAAGCAACTGGTTATCTATGCGCCCCTGCACTCAATGCAGGATGGAGAGCTCATCTTTCCAAGGTGAGACTCTAAGAGGGGACATCAAAGGTGATCAGTGGGGAGATCAGCGGGAGTGGGGGGGGTTAACGCTCAACTCCACGGGTGGTTAATTCCCTTTCTCCATTTTTAGAAGAATATTCCTCCGGGCCAAGCAAACAAAGCTAGGTCGGCCAGTCCAGTCCGTCATCTCGGCACTACGCGTCACATTGGTGGAGACCACAGCTGTCCAGTTCAGATCGACGCCCCTGTGGGAGCCAGGGGAGCGTAACAAGTGGAGACGCACTACAAGCACAGAACCATATTTTAATGAAGAAGCAAACAAATACAATTGCCATACATAGCAGTGGACGAGGTTCTGAAAAAGTTAATAATACCATAATGGAACAAGAAATACTGCTTACAAAAATATCCCCAGAAAACCTAGAAATACCGCTCCATTCAACTGAATCAGAACATCTAGTATACAAATGGTCATGCATGTCAATGTGTAACATTCCCAAAAAATCTTTCAAGTCTTTACACCAATTCCTCAATCAATATGTAAAAGGCAAAGACAAAATCAAAATTAAACTACTGCAAAATATGGATACCTGTCCAGTGCGCAAGTATACAGGACTACAAGGACATTCATTGGCCTGCATTTCAGGACCTACTTGCAAAACCACCTTCCATTATATCAAAATGATATCAACACATCATTCAACTATAAGAAATCTAGTCTATAAACTGTACTATGCTAAAAGTCCTGCTTTAGCACTAGCCAATTTAAATAACATTCTTCTACATGGTACAGCAAAAGACCTACTTGAAGAAATCGACTATATCCAGAAGAAATATTTTGGAAGTGAAAGCCACTTACAGAATGAAATAGCTTTAAATCAAATTAGCAACAATTATATGCATGGCAACTTTCTACTTCACACATACAAAAAAGAAATACTTAAATTTAAAAGTACATCTGCTGAAGTACCAAACCATGCGTGTCTATGTTGCCGCAGAACGTTTTATAAAAGTAACACAAAAACTGTAGACCTAACATACAAAATAGAAGACAATGAAGATTCTAAATGGTTTGAATTAGTTCTTATAGTAGAAAACAAATACGAAATAACTGACCCCTTAATACTTTGCAGTTACTACACTACAAAACTTGACAACAACCAAACTCCTTCATGTGCTATCACAAATAATTTGGAATTATTTCCACTACCAAAACCCCTACAACAATTCAATTTATGTGAGAGCATCATAATTCAAACAATAATACGCCTTCAACCAAAAACAGAAAAATTACGTCTCTCTGAATTAGTGAAAGGTATTCGTGGAAAAGTAGTGTATTTACCATTAGATCTAAAACAAAATGTGCACACTCTAGGAGTGCAACGTCCAATGGAGCAATCTTTAATTATTTTAGTAAATGGTATACCTACAAAAGGCAAAACAATTTGGCAACAACTGGTAGATTTACATAAAGTTAGACAAGCCTTGCAATATCTAAAAGACAATAAGGAATACTGCAAAGAAATTAATATTGAAGAAAACTTGAAGGATACCACTTAAATAATTCAAGAGTCACAAGAAGCTGGTCATTTTGAGCTCCTAGATCCTGATACAGTATCCTTTAGACCATTATACAATTCATCCATTGCACTCTGATGACACTGTAGAAGATGCACTGGAAACGTACCAAATGTGACAAACAAAAGGATCACCAATCAGCATATGGGAAAAAAGTATAGAAGCACATGCTTTTTCTCTACTCTTTCCTACTGGCAAAGGAGGAAGGTATGATGATAGACCTATTCAAATAACAGCATCAGAATACCGCTCGTTGAGGATATATTCTGAAGATCCCAGATTTAGACAAAATGTGGAATACATATTCCACCTACTCTTTGAAAGTGAACTAGCAACTTTTGTTACGGAGTTGCACACACATTAAAATCAGGATCCCACTTTCAAAATATGTCAGCTACACAATTATTACAAAAAGTGCAACAAAAAGATGAGGTTTTACAATCAAATATTACAAATCTATTAGCAAACATGCATGGTACTAAAGAGTACTTGTTTCAACGTCATGGAGATGTACGTTGTATGATAAGAAACCTTGGCCCACCCACTTGGTTTGTTACATTAAGTCGTGCAGAATATGCATGGGAAGATTTACATGAATTCCAATGCATATCAAACAAAAACAAAACAAACATAGATATACTAACACCTGGAGAACTTTGTTCTCTAGATCCTGTTAATGTTTCAAGATATTTTCACCATTGCTTCATTGCTATGCTACACTTTATTTGTAATAAAACTGTTCCTCCCCTCGGAGAAGTGCAACACTTCTTTTGGAGAAAAGAATCTCAAGCCAGAGGAGCACGACATATCCATATGCTTTTATGGATTAAAGATGCTCCTAAATTTGGTCAAGACAATTATGCCACTGTGTTACAGTTTATTGAAAAATATGTCACTTGTGAAATTCCACCAGAAGCAACAAATAGTAATCTTCATGCACAAATTTTACAATTCCAAAGACACAAATGTGGCAAATATTGCCGTCGCAAATACAAAAACAAAGGGAAATACTACACCAAATGCCGCTTTGGTTTCCCTAGACCGGTTACAAAAACAGGTCAAGTGAACTACTACATGTCTTCAGTTAGACATAGTGTTAAAGGTAAATCACCTAAAAATACATATTACATAAAAAGAACAGAAGAAGACAAATATATCAATGATTACAATGCAATTATTGCCCACTTATGGAATGCAAACATAGATGTGCAGTACATTGCAGACAATTCCACTGCAGTTGCACGATATGTTACAGCATACTTAACCAAAGCAGAAAAAAACAGAGCTCCAAGACCTCTGGAATTACCTGTCATCAGACAAAACACTGTCTCAGAAATTATACAGCTTGGGCATAAAAATGCTCTCCCATAGAGAATGTGGCTCCTATGAAGCAGCAGATCGTTTAACTGGTACTGCTTTGTATGGAAAATCTGAAAATACAGTATGGCTAAGTCTTGGTCCTGCTAAATCTAGAAAAAGAGTTCTAAAATCATATGAAGATATAGAAACAATAGCCAAACATGATCCCAACAGCCAAGACATTTTAAACAACTATTTACTGGACACATACTACCCAAACAGAAGTACCAATTTGGAAACCATGTGTCTATACCACATAGCCCAAAACTTCACATACAAAAATAATATAAAACCCGATGAAAAAATAGGTAAATACAGAGTGTCAAATTGTGAAGGCAGTTTAGTAAAACTCACCAAACCAAATTTAATTAATCATATCAAATTGTCAATAAAGACTCCTCAACATTAGAGAACTATATTACATGTCCCTGCTACAACTCTTTAAACCATGGAGAAAAGAAGAAGAAATACTAGATAACTATGACTCCTATGATAGACGCTTTCAAAGCAAATGAAAGCACTATAACCAATGTAAAATTTAAACAGTTCAAAACAATGTTGCACAATGAACAGCAACACAAAGAAGAACTCTAGGCCCAACTAGATAAGGACACTCCTGACAGTAGTCAACCTTCTGTGACAGGAAGCCAAGAACCACTGGGAGAGCCACTAATAACAAATGATGCAGAATTAGCTATCAGGAAGTAGAAAACACCATGTGTCAGTATGAAGATAAAGAAGACTAAACTATACTACAATCAAAACTAAACAATGAGCAACGTAGCATTTTTGAAGAAGTAACAAAAGAAATTGCACATGGTGTGCAACATGAAAACAAAGAATGCACCTGCCAAAATTACAAACCTATACTACTGTACGTCAGTGGTGAAGCTGGTTCTGGCAAAACATTCTTAATCAAAATCCTCAGTAAATTCCTTCAACAATTGACAGACAACAAACTATCAGCTGTTGTCACTGGCCCCACAGGTTTAGCTGCCTACAACATAGGCGGTGTCACTTTACACCGATTACTACTCCTGGCAGTAGAACACCAAAACAAATTAGACTATTACAAACTTTCTACAGAAGCTGCAATGGAATTACGCAGAGTATTAAAACAAATGAAAATGCTACTAATCGATGAAGGGAGCATGGTCTCCAACCTAATATTGGCTTTGATTCACCTCAGATTACAAGAAGTACTCAAAATAAACTACGAAGAGCTCTTTGGAGGAAAACACATTATTGTTTTCGGAGATCTTCAATTGACACCATTGAAAGGTGAGCCTATTTTTAAAACCTTAGGACACAAACTCTGCCGTACAACTGTTGGCAGCATTGGAAATGTCAACCTTTGGCAACATTTCCAATACAGAATATTAACAGAAAACATACGGCAATCTGCAGATCTCACTTATGCCAACATCTTAAAAAGTATTAGAGTTGGTATATTATCTCAAGAAGCACACACAATATTGAAAACCCAGCACATTCATGCACTTTATGGCGATAATGCATGTGCTATGGATGTTATGGAACAATTAGCCCACAAAAATGTCAATTGCATGGCCTTAATGCCAACTCTTGCAAGCTGTTTCAAATTCAATAAAACAATGTTAAAAAAAGAAATGCAACCAATAATTGAAATAAGCGCCACAGACAAACTAGACATACATGGTATGACACTACCCATGTGTGAACAAGCCACAACAAGACTAAATAGTTTAGAAAATTCAATCTCCAACACAGCTGGATTGGAAAAAATATTAAAATGATCCTTAAATTGCAGAGTAATGCTTAAACGTAACCTTGACGTGGATCAAGGACTAGTTAATGGAGCACTGGGTACAGTTGTTGGTTTTCAAACATACCCACATGAAACAACATTCAGTTTGTCAATTTTCTCTTTGACAAACTTTCAGAAGTGAAAAGGCTAGGACGCTCAACAGATCGATTCCTTCTCTTCAAAGACATGTATGTACGCAGAGAACAATTTTCTCTAACTCTTGCATACGCAGTCACCATTCATAAATCACAAGGTCTTACCCTATACAAAGCATTGATAGACATTGGTAACACAGTCTTTAAAGAAGGCATGGGCTACGTAGCACTATTACGGTTACGTATACTTGACGGTCTATTTCTAATCAACTTTGATGCAAGTAAAGTAAATGCTGATATTCTTTGCATTTTAGAATACAATAGACTTTGTTCACTATACACCCCCATCTAAAAACATATCCTGTTCCACAAAAAGTAAAATGTTCTAAAAGAAAACTAAATGAAACAGAAATGCAAAAGGATGTCACTGCAAATCCTCCAAAGAGATTAAATACTTCATCAAGTACCACAATCAAAAAAGAACCTATTAGGGAAAGTAAACCAGGTACTTCTTCAAAGAAGGAAGACAAACTCCAAAAAAGCACTCAGATACAGAACTACCTGGTCCATTTAAACTTTCAAATGTAATTGGTGTAAATTGCTATGCAAATGTAGCAATGAATATTCTATTTCAATTACCACTAATTGTTGACAACATTTACTTACACAGTACAGACCAATTGTGTTTGCAAATGTTAGTACTTCATAGAAACGCAACAAACAATACTGACAACACGTATAGTGTTTATGGAATAAGACAACAATTGGACTACTGTGCTGGAATGGTGAAATTCACTATAAACTCACAGGAAGATCCACAAGAATTTCTAATGTACTTACTACAAGTACTGGAAAACAAAAACATACCTATACATCAAATCTTCCAGATTTCATAAATGTGGAAACATACATGCACTCTCTGCAACAATGTCACACAAGAACAAATCCCCAATGAGCTCTTTGTGTATGTATCAATACCTAATTGTGAATCTGTTCCATTTAAGCAACTTGTACAAAATGCAAATCATGGTAGATTATGTACTACCTGCATTCGGATAATCGCTCGACCTAACTAATACAAACACATAGTACATACGTAATACTAATGCTTCTACGTTACAATACAGATGGTACCAAAAACAACTGCAAGCTGACTGGATTCACACATGGTCAAGCATCACTTGGTAAGAAAATCTTCACAACAATAGGTATAATCTACCACGCAGGAACCACAACCAAAGCAGGTCACTATACTGCATATATAAAAAAAATGTGGATGGTTCGAATGTAATGATAGTACCATTACTCTAAAGCAGAGATTACCTGCAAATCTTACAAACGCTTATTTAATGTTCTTGTTTATTAACTAAACTGTACTTAAACATTAACTAAACTTCTATTAAAAAACTATGAACTGTTACAATATGCCAACCGCTATATAACTGCCCCAAGATTCTACAACAACTAAACAGATAAATGAATACTACTAAATTATATCCAAAAATAGATAGTTAGAATACGCCAACTGGTATCTAACTGCCCCAAGATTTTACAATAACCAAACAGATAAATCAATACCACTTAATTATAAAAAACTATAAACAGTTAGAATATGCCAACAGGTATATAACTGCCCCAAGATTCTACAACAACTAAACAGATAAATGAATACCACTAAATTATATCAAACAATAAACAGTTATAATACGCAAACTGGTATCTAACTACCCCAATATTTTCAATAACCAAACAGATAAATAAATACCACTACATTATAACATAAAATAGACAGTTAGAATATGTCAACAGGTATCTAACTGCACCAAAAATCTGCAACAAGCCAATATATAGAGCATTAGCCAGAAACAACAAGTGAACACGGAAAGCAAACAAATAGACTGTAGCATAACAAAAAAAGGTTTTTTTTAATCCAACATGGATTTTTCTTTCTCCCACGACCCAATGATTTTAGCACCAAAAACAGAAACTGAGCAAATTGCACAGTACACTGGTTTGTAATCTACTAAATATGAAGGTCAAAAAAGAAAATGCTGATTATTCAATGTTATAAATCATTACAAAATACCAATACTAACATGTCTTTTCTTTTATCACAGAAATGAGCAAGAAATACATGTACTCCAGTTACTAAACCAAACAGTAAGTATATTATAATAAGTACAACCACCACAACATATCACACCCATAATGGCTTATAACTTTGTTGCTTATAAATGTGTTCTTGGATCCCAAAGTTATAAGCCACTATGGGTGTGATATGCTGCTGTGGTTGTGGCCAGGGCATAGAGTCTTGGGAGCATGGCCATATGGCACCCATATCACACCCATAGAGTCAAACATTTTAACTATGCTATATGGGCTCATTTAATATCCGCTGACATGATGAGTGTTCTTAGAACAGTTTCAACTTGCCTACGAACAGTACGGACAGGCATAGCGTCCTCAGGACACCCCCATTTTGTTTATTTACGAACATCCCAGGACACATGATGTGTTCTTAAGACACTTTAATCTTGCCAGCGAACAATACGGACAGCGTCCTCAGGACACCCCCATTCCGTTCATTTACAAACATTTCAGGACACTGCATGTGTTATTAGAACAGTTTCAACTTGACTGCGAACAAAACGGACAGGCATACTGTCCTCAGGACACACCCATTTCCTTTATTTTCGAACATTTCAGGACACCGCGTGTGTTCTTAGGACACAGTACGGACAGGTATAGCGTACTCACGACACCCCCGTTTTGTTTATTTACAAACATCCCAGGACACATGATGTGTTATTAGAACAATTTCAACTTGCCAGCGAACGAAACAGACAGCGTCCTCAGGACACACCCATTTCGTTTATTTTTGAACATTTCAGGACACAGCGAGTGTTCTTAGAACAGTTTCAGCTTGCTTGCGAACAATACGTACAGACGTAGTGTCCTCAGAACACCCCCATTTCTTTTATTTACAAACATCCCAGGACACTTCATGTGTTCTTAGAAAAATTTCAACTTGCTTATGAACAGTACAGACAGGCATACCATCCTCAGGACACCCCCGTTTTGTTTATTGACGAACATCCACCGTCCTCACGACACCCCCACTTACACTTTAATCTTGCCAGCGAACAATACGGACAGCGTCCTCAGGACACCCCCATTCCGTTCATTTACAAACATTTCAGGACACTGCATCTGTTATTAGAACAGTATCAACTTGACTGCGAACAAAACGGACGGGCATACCATCCTCAGGACACCCCCATTTTGTTTATTGACGAACATCCACCGTCCTCAGGACACCCCCATGATGTGTTCTTAGAACAGATGCAACTTGCCTGCGAACAAAACGGACAAGCTTACCATCCTCAGGACACACCATTTCATTTATTTTCGAACATTTCAGGACACCGCGTGTGTTCTTAGAACAGTTTCAACTTGTTTGCGAACAATACGTACAGGCGTAGTGTCCTCAGAACACCCCCATTTCATTTATTTACAAACATCCCAGGACACTTCATGTGTTCTTAGAGCAATTTGAACTTGCTTGCGAACAGTACGGACAGGCATACCATACTCAGGACACCCCCGTTTTGTTTATTGACAAACATCCACCGTCCTCACGACACCCCCATTTTGTTTATTGATGAACATCCCAGGACACATGATGTGTTCTTAGAACAGATGCAACTTGCCTGCGAACAAAACGGACAAGCTTACCATCCTCAGGACACACCATTTCATTTATTTTCGAACATTTCAGGACACCTCGTGTGTACTTAGGTCAGTTTCAACTTGCCTACGAACCATACGTACAGGCGTAGTGTCCTCAGGACACCCCCATTTCGTTTATTTAGAACATTTCAGGACATCCATTTAACCCATCTCTTACTCCCCCACCCTCCCCAAACAGTATATAAAAAATAGTATTTTTCCACTGCTGTCCGTGAACGTCCGCAAATCCAAGATGGCGGGTGTTCCCGAAAATCTGTCGCGCTTCACGCTCTTCACGCTCTTCACCATCCAATCAGCGAAAGCACTTGCCCTTAGAGGGGGCGTATGGCTAATAGCGGCCATCTGTGCTGCATTTAGCCATTGTATGTTAAACAGGCACATTTGTGCATTTGCTACACATCGATTGCGATTTAATGACAATTTTTATATAAGGGCAGTTTCGAGCGTCTCTACAATCGTGCTATCATCACGGTAGCCATTAACAGTGCAAAGTTAAATTTTTGCACGATATATTTAAGCACTTTTCCTTCTAAGCTACCTCATTCATAGGGTTTTGACCATTCCAATATGAACATCATCATATTTGACAGGTTTACCATCCTTCACGAAGCGGTCACATGACTGTTTTGCACGTGATGAGGAAACGAGTGGAGACGCTCTGTAATTGCTTTTCTTTTTTAAACTCTTTGGTCTGAGGAAGCCTGAGCTTTCAGGCGGAATGCGTGACTTTCTTCCACTGTGGGGTGAGTGCTTTGTGCAACCTTACGTCTGTCACAGGGATGAATGACTTCACCCATGTTTTTGTAATGTGCTGTATTATGCAATAATAAATATGACATTTTAAAATAGCTAGGTCTTGTGTGCTGGAATACTCTTGTACATACCTACTGGGTGGTTTTTTGTAGTGCTACAACCACGTAGTGGTTTGTGTTTTTCTTCATATATATATATATATATATATATATATATATATATATATATATATATATATATATATATATATATATATATATATATTACACGGCCTGCGGCAGCAGGCGTATAGCATGGTTAAGTTGCTCAACCTTTAAGAAGAACACTTTTTGGGCCACTTATAACTTTTACCCCCTATATGAATACTTACCAAACTTTGCAAAAGAAGTAACTGGCCCGCTCAGATTGATTCTGCAAAGTTTTGTGAGGTTCCGTCTATGGGGGCAAAATTATGTGGGGGGGTCTCAAAATATGTGGTTATCATCATAGAAGCAATGTAAAATAAATTTTGCTCACGCCTACAGCCTAAACTGCTGGATGGATTTTCACCAAATTTACGGCATGAGCGGTGGCTTGGTCCCAAAAGCGTGCCTTTGGAAATTTGGTGTAAATCCGTAGAGTTGTTTTTTTTAAAACAACCAAAAAGTAGGTCCAAAGAAAATTTGTGATATCTGGATTCGGTTTGTGGACACCCTGCCGGATCAATCAGGGGCTGGTGTGATATCCACGAACATCGTACTCGCCCGCTGATTGGTCAATTAAAAATGTGAGGCACATCATATTTCTTCAAACAGTCGCCATGTCGGGTTTGCGGACAGCCGCTGTTGTCTGCAGACACCACAGTAAAAACATATTGAAAAACAAAACATTGCACTGGTCAAACTAATGCAATTACTTGATAATCGTGTACTCTGATTTGATTATTGGGGCATTCAGAATGGCTGAAACCCCAGGCTTGAATGAGAACACATATTTTTCTTGCGGCTACAGCCTGATGTGCTGTACTGAATTACAACAATCCTGCGCGAGGAGCATCAGAAAGGACCCGAAAGCATGCTTTTGCAAATCTGTTTTATTTTTTTATTTTTCCAAAGTGTCCAAATGTAAGCACAAAAATAGCGATTGTGAAGGCTGGCCATACAAGCCATAAGCACTGGCCATTGGTTACATCATGAGTGGACAGTGAATTAGGAAGCTGGGTAGGTGCAGTGGATAACGGGGGTGGTTTGGTGGGGCTGGGGTTATGGTCGAGCCTCATGCCCTAGGCGATTGAATAAAGACTTGTATCCCTAGCATGTTCTGCTGATAACAATACACATAAGTATGTGTTGCAAAAATATGTTTATAGTTCTTTTATATATGTTAAAAGAGAAATTATGAATAACTTAAATACAGTGATGTAATATTATGAAAAATGTTCACTTATAAAAATGTATTCAATTGGAAGACATAACTCTGTTAAGGGGATGTTACTGTTTAGATGTACCCCACCCTTGGGACTCATTTGTCACAGCAGTTAGATAGTGGCCTCCCACCTTGGCATCACTTGGCACTTTCCTCCTAAGCTTCCATGCACACTTGTCCATCCGTACTGCCCATTTTATTTATGCACTTCTCTCACTGCGCAATCCATATGTGCATTTATACATGCACTGTGTACAATTGTAGGGGAAATGCAGATACAAAAGATTTGCAGAACATTGTTAAGTGGCAGTTGGTGGGTGGAAGTTTAATATGTTGATAGGCTATATGTAGAATTTTTTTAAGTGGTTGATGGATATATGTGTGAATGTGTGAAGACTGAGATCCTCCTCATCAACACTCCTGCTCCTTTGTCTGCCTCTTTTGGCCCTCTCCCTGCTTCCAACTGTGAGGCTAAGAAGCTCAGGGTCATCTTTGACTCCACACTTTCCTTTACTCCACACATCTCTGACATCTCTAAGTCCAACTACCAACTGCACCTCCTCAGAGGTGTTCTTCCTTTCCTCTCCTTCCCCCAGAAGCTCACTGTCTCTAGAACTCTGGTTCTCTCCAGGCTGGACTATTGCAACAGTCTCTTTCTCAATCTGCCTGCTACTACTCACCGCCCTTTGCAACTCATCCAGAACAGGACTGCTAGACTTGTCATTGCCCTCAAGCCCAGAGATTGGATCTCTCCTGCCCTGAAATCTCTTCATTGGCACCCAGTGGTTGCAAGGGTTAAGTTCAAACCCCTCTGCATTGTCCATAAGACCTTCTGGGGCCTGTGTCTTGAATATCTGCAACTCTCCCTTTGGAAATACCTTGCTACTGGAGCTTTTCGCTACTCCATCTCCAACTCTGTCAGTGTCAGTCGCTTCTCCATGCAACGAGTTGGTGGTAGATCTCGTTCTTCAGCTGGGGCCTCCCTCTGGAATAGCCTCCCTGCCTCTCTGAAACTTCAGGAGAATCACCTTCGGTTCTGGAAGCACCTCAAGACCTTCCTCTTTGCTTCTGCCTTCTCTCTTCCCCTTCACTACTGATCTGTCTGTTTCTTCACTGGGCACCTGACTACCCTCTGAATTCGGGCCCAGATCCCTGTCACCAGCTGCTCACCTGCACTGCCTCCTGGCATCCATTGCACTTGGGCCTGTCCCTGCAAACCTTTCAGTCCCCCCCACTTATTGACACCCACTGTCTCCGCTTAATTCTTGCACTCGCCACTAGCTGGCCACACTACCTGTTGTTGTTTTGACCATTTGTTCAGCACTTTCCCACTCCTACCCTGCCCCTTGCACTTAATCCCTTCCCGCTCCCCTGCACTTGCGTGTTCTCAATGTATACAATTGTCCATTATTTCCATTAGCATAATAGAAAATGCTAATGGGAATGTTGGAGAATTGTATACTAGAGAAAGTGCACAGAAACTATTTTATGTCTGAAATTATTCTCTCTAGTATACAATAAACACGAGAATACATTGCCCTTCATGACTATCCACAGTCTCTGCATTCCCCTGTCTAGCATATGCTTCATTAGAAAACCTGCGTTGAACATGCACACCAGACAGCCCTACTACTCTTTTTACTGTTATGTTTCTAACACTCCCTCATTGAATCTAATTGCTTTACTGAAAAATGTAAGGTAGATGGAGTGTATATGTTTATTTATTTAGTTCTATATTTTTCACTGTGAAAGGTGCTTCTGAAAGGAACTTTTTTATGTTTTTTTTTGTTGCCGGAGATATGAGAAAGTAAGGTGGGGATAAAAACAAGGGAAAGGGAATCAACCACAGATATGGAAGGGCAGGTAGACAGGTGAAGATGTTGCATGTGTATTAAAGGTAGGGGGCAGTGTTTCTCATGCTCCTTTAATACAGCTTCAAACACACTTTGAAATTGCACCCCTCTGTAGAGTGGTGTGTTGCAGTACATACAGAGTACTGTTGTCTTCAAAAGATATGGATGAACAGCCTCTTTTATCGCTTGCAAGGTAGCTGGTGGGATTTTGTGTCCCATAGAAGTACGCTGTGAGGTTACAGTATTGGTTGAGGAAGATGAGGTAGAGGAAGAAAGCCTACTACTTCATAAGAAAGGAACAGCCTTTTTGAGAGCATTGCAGTGGTTGTATTTGGTGTGGGGGTGCATGGAGGTGATCCGCGACTGAGTACAACGTTGCACTCAGGGCATTTCACTTTGGTAGCTTTAGCCTTTGGTACATTACCAACAGTGGTAAAGAACTGCCACACCCATGATTCGATTTGGGTTATAGAGGTAGGAACTTCCTCGACCTCATCTTCATTGTTTTATGAAGTATTTCACTTCTTTTGGTGTGTAGGTCTTCCAGCTGGTGGTGGTGGCTCTTGGGGAGGAGAGATGGCAATATCTGATGCCATTTGTAAGATATAGAGCAGTTTTTCTAATATTCCTGTATGTATGTGCTGTGTGCTTAATGGATAAGGAGTAAGAATAGGTTTAGGAGCTGAGCAAGGGTACATTGTCAGTTTAAAACTTCCTAGATCAGATGGAAATGCAGTTTTGAGATGTTGGCGAAGTGCGGACGCATTTGTAAACACGTCATCATGCCATGCATGTGTGATCACGTAACACTGTTGGGAAAGTCTGCAATGATGTGAGATGCTCGCAAACGTCGACGAACACAAAAACAGTGGAAAAAGTTGGAAAAAGTTTACATACGTTTTAAAAATCATGCCAGAAGGTGCGGAATGGCAGTTTTTGAAGATGACACTTTCTAAATTGGACAACAATGTTGCTATATTGGGGTAAGTATGATATTAGTAAGTTGTAGCAAATTAGGGTGCACTGATAAAAACCTATGAAATTCAGTGAAAAAACCTCATTAAAGAGATGTTATGGTTAAGTTGCACTAATGAAAACCTATAAAATTTAATGAAAACACTTTTAAAAGGGACATTATGGTAACAAGTAAACCAAAAACCTAATCAACCATAACTCCTGCCACCACCGTCACAAATGTCATTGATGACATCAACTTTGACATCAAATATCTGGGTCACTTCTTTTTGTTCACTGACATGTCTAGGCTAGGTTTTCTTTTTACTGAAAATGAGAATTTAAAAAAATGAAAAGGTGCTAATTATAAACACATTAACCTTCCTACATCCTTCGTACTTTCCATAGAGTTTGATTTGACCTCATAGTCCACAAACATGGGGCAATAAGCAGGCCTCAAATACACAATGGGCCTGATTCACAGAACGTTTTCCTATGGGATTGCGCCATTATAAAACACTTCCATGAATCAGGCCCAATGTGTTTGTGCACATTATAACCAATGCTAATGTTATTGTCATTTTTTGTGCTGTTGTTTCTTTTTTCTTTAATTTAGAGTCCCTGTATGTGGCTCTACTTTGTATGCATTCTGGGTTTTATATGTATTTTATGTGCTAACACAAGTGTTTCATAAATTTGACATACGTTTGAAAAACTGATATATTGTACTTCTTTGGTACATGCTGCAACATTTCCTATGTGTATGTATGATTAGGTTCCTGTATTAACAACAACACTCAAACATAATGTTTTCTTTAGATGAGAACATTCTTTAATTAATTAAGGTTATGATAGATCTCCCGATCACAGCTGACATATTGTTGCCAACATTATAAAAACTACCCCTTGTAGGGACTGTACATCAACATTATTTTAATATGTGATGGCATCAGTGATGTCATCAATGACATTTGTGAATGTAAATTTGGTGTAAATCTGCCCAGTAGTTTTTTTTTTAAACAGCAAAAAAGTAGGTCCCACATAAATGTGTGATATCTGAAAAAACAGAGTTTCGGTCATTTGATGGTGGACAGAGAGGCTGGGAAGGGTGGGGGAGTGGAAAAAAGATGATATGAGGCTTTTTATGTAGGTTGAAAAAGGCCGGGCAAGTGTCAAAGCTGTCCGCGGACAGCACAGTAGTTTGCGGACAGTGCCATGAACGGGCAGCTTGGAAAATTCATTTGGGGTTATTTGATGGATAGAAGGGGGCATAGAAATGGTAGGGAAGTGAAAGTGGAATGGTAGGGTTCGGAAATGCTGCCGATTCTGCGGTCTATTTCAGTGTCCACGGACATCCCTCCGATTTGCAGGGGGAGTTAGGGTTACTTCTTATTAGTTGACGGTGTATGGTACGTAATTGTTATATAGTTAATTGTGTTGTGGTCAGTGGACAGATTCTAGGGGGCATGGGAAGAGTCCATGGCCCCAAGAATATATGCAATGGGCACAACCACCACAGTAGTAATATGTGTATAGTAATTATTGGTAATGTAGTGGGAGTACAAAGTGTGGAAAAAAAACAGTACAATTGGTTAAGCATGATAGTTCAAAAGCTGTAGTAGTATACAGTTTTAAATATACATTTTCTTTTTTAGACCCTCATAAACAGTACATTTTAAGTACTATGTTTGGTACAACATCACTGTATGACACACTCCTGTTGTTTTGACATTAAATAATCATTGGGTCATTGGGAGAAAAAATATGTACTGGATAAAAAAAAACAATTACAGTTATGTGAGTGTAAAGGTGATTGTATGTTTGTTTGAAGTATGTTGTAATTAAGGGAATGCTTGAAATAGTTAGATACCTGTTGGCATATTCTAACTAGATTGACTTTCAAAAGTGCTATTGTAGTATTATGGATGTAGTTAGATAGCTGCTGGTGTATTCTAACTGTTAATTGTGCTATAGTTTAGTGACTAAATTTAGACTGAAGGACTATTAAGTAGATATTAGTTAAATCTGCAGGTAACCTATGCTTTTGAGTAACAGAGGGATTGTTACATTAAAAAAAAACACTTCTTTTTTTGACATATGCAGTGTAGTGCCCTGAAGTGGTTCAAGCACCAGCGTGGTATATTATACCTACTGTTGTGAAAGGTTTCTTTCCAAGCGATAATTAGCTGTGTGTGAAGTCTGTAAGTGTACAGTTATTTTTGATACCATCTGCATTGTACCTTAGAAGCATTAGCATGACATATTGACTATGTGAGTTTCTTTGGACGATTGTCTGAATTGCAATAAGGGCATAATATGCCATGATTTGCATTCTATAGAAGCTGGTGAAATGGAATGGATGTGGTCTTGTGAAACATGGTTGCAGAGAGTACATGTATGTTTCCAAGTATTTCAATTAAAGGGATGTTTTAGTTTTCCAGTATGTGTAGTAAGTACATTAGTAATTCTTGTGGATCTTCCTGTGAGTTCATGATAAATGTTACCATTACTGCGCAGTATTCAAATTCTTGCCTTATACCTGAGACACTGTAGGGAGGCATTTCTTTGAAGGATGAGCATTTGCAAACACAACTGGTCCGTGCCTTTAAGTAAATGTTGTGAACAATTGGTGGCAATTGAAAGAGAAGATTAATTGTCACATTAGCACAACAATTTCTGAATTTAAATGGACCAGAGAGTTCTGTTTGTGGATCATTTTATAGGCCTGCATATGTTTTTGGAAAAGAGAGGTTTATGTGTTTCTTTTGTGAGGGATGTGCAGTTGATTTTGTACTAAACAGTTTTGTGGTTGTTTTGTTTGATGTCATTGTTGGTCATTGTTTTTTAGCGGTAGTGTTGTGAAATCTACTAGCGATACTGTTTCTATTATTTGTCTTTTAAAAGGTTTCTTTTTTTGAGGTACAGGGATCATATCTAGATGGTAGGTGTATAGTGTCTGTAGCCTGCTGTATTCCAGCATGAAAGGAATATCAGCATTGACTTTGTTTGCATCAAAGTTAACTAGGAATAGACCATTGAGTGTACGGAGAGGTGTAAGTGCTACTAACTCACATCTTCCCCTGGTGTTAACTGTAGGAGGTCTCTGAAGAACAATAACATGTTTTCTCTAAACAGTTCTTTGTAGTTGGTATTTAGGACTTCTTGAATTCTGAGATGAATTAAAGTCAACATGAGGTTGAACACCATGCTTACTTCATCTATCAGGAGCACTTTCATTTGTTTTAGAATTCCGCTTACTTCAGTAGCAGCTTCTGCTGACAATTTGTAGTATTCTAATTTGTTTTGGTGTTCTACGGGGACGAATAGTAGTCGCTGTAAA
This sequence comes from Ambystoma mexicanum, assembly GCF_040938575.1. Lineage (NCBI taxonomy): Eukaryota > Metazoa > Chordata > Amphibia > Caudata > Ambystomatidae > Ambystoma > Ambystoma mexicanum. The sequence continues at coordinate 954,016,599 of NC_090924.1, read as the reverse complement.
GTTGCACCACTAAGCCCCGCCCACCTGGTGCTTTCCTGCCTGCCGCTCTTTTTCACCACTTAGCAAGCCCCGCCCACCTGGTACCTTCCTGCCTGGCACTCTTTTTCACCACTTAGCAAGCCCCGCTCACCTGGTGCATTCCTGCCTGCTGGTCTTTTTCACCACTTAGCAAGCCCTGCCCACCTGGTGCCTTCCTGCCTGCCGCTCTTTTTCCCTACTTAAGGAGCCCCCTTAGCCTCTTTTCCTTTGCAGATGGGGAGCAGGTGCAAGTAGATCTAAGTCACCAGGTCTAAGCCCGGCCCACCTTCTTAGCCCTGCCTCTTCCTTCCTTCTCTTAACTATTACATCAAGGGCATCTCTTGCCCAGGTGTCCGAAGTGAAGGGCAGATGAAGAAAAGGGCAATTCCTGTTTGGACCTATTCGGACCAGGAGGATCCAGGGCCCGACCCCCTGCTCAGACAGCAGGTAAGCATGCACCAACATGTGTTACTCCCTCTGTCCCCACAGGCGATCCCCACCCCCTCTGGTCCCCCCTGATTTTCTCTTGTGTCCCTACCATTCTCGCACACAGGTGTTGCCTGTTTTGCTTAATTCTTCTACCCTGCTTCACCCTCGCCCCCCTGAAGCCTACTTCTGCATGAGTCTGTCCTGATACATTCTGGTTTCACCTTCACTGTCTTTTGGCCAATGCTGAATTTTACTTTTATGAACTTCATTTAATCACGGTGCGTCACCCTTTCTCAACTCTCATGCTGGACTTCCTTTGCATATTGTACTCATGGTGCCCCTGAATCATGATTTTCCCATCTTCATCTTGTATCCTGGCTTGCAACATTATGTGTTACCACTGACTTCTGCAAATGTATTCACTCTCCCCTCTTGCTTCTCCACTATTTTGACTGCTAACTCTCTGTTATCTCCTCCTTTCCCTTCTCCCTTTTCCTATCTCCTCCCCTTACTTTCTTCCATGCACTTACTCTATCAGAATTGTCCCTGGACCTAGTATGATAGCTACCTCGTCTGTATCCCCCCCCCCTCATCTTACTGTTTTTTTCCCTCCCCACTCCTCCTCCACCACTATCTGAAATGTCGTCAGGCCTAGTATGATAGTCGCTTGTTTTGTTCCTCCCCTCCCTTTCTGCACCCCTCTCCCTCACCTCTTGTTTTTCTCCGGCTCTACCAGAAATGTTGTCAGGCCTAGTATGATAGTAGCCTGTTTGTTTCCATTTCCTTCCCACTCTCCCCCTCCCTTCCTTATCTATGTTTTAGCTCTTGCACTATCTGAAATGTCATCAGGCTGAGTACGATAGTTAAATTCACATCCTTACTGTTCATGACTTGTAAGAATGTCATTGTTTCTTTACCAAAGACCAAGATGAGATTCAAATTTTTCCTCTTGTTGCCGTTCATGGTCCAACATTTGTTTGTGATGTTTGACATTGTCATTTGTTAAACTGCCTTCACTTGCTTTGAATGCAGCTTCAAATGAGTCATAGTCATCTAATACATATTTTTCTTTTCTCCAAGGTTTAAAAAGTTGGAGTTGGCCATGTAATACAGTTCTCTATGTTGTGGAGATTTAAATGATAACTTTACATGATTAATTAGACAGGCTTCCTTCACAAGATGAAACTGAATATTTGCCAGTAGTCTCATTTGGCATGACATTGTTTTTGTAGGTGTAGTTTTGGGCAATGTCATACAGACACATATTTTACAAAGCAGTACTTCTGTTTGGGTAGTATCTTTAAAGTACATTTTTTTTAAATTTAAATATCCTGGCTTGTGGGATCATGTGTGGCTATGTTTTCTACCCATTGGTAGGAATTCAGTACTTTTTTTCGGGGATGAAGCTTGTCGAAGGATCAGCCAGACAACGTGCTCAGATTTGCCATACAAGGCTGTGCCTGTTAAACGGTCTGCAGCATCATAGGACCCACATTCTCTATGGGAGAGCATGTTTATACTAAAGCTGTACAATTTCAGTGATAGTGTTTTGTCAGATGATATGTCATCCCAGAGGTCCTTTAGCTCTGTTTCCTCAGCGTTGGTGAGATAGCTATGACATATCTTTCAACTGCAGTGGAATTGTCTGCAATGTATTGTATGTCTATGTTTGCATTTCACAAGAATGCAATGATTGCAATGTAATCATTGATGTACTTGGATGTTTCGTCCCTTTTAATGTTGTATGTATTTTTAGGGGAGTTGCCTTTTACACTGTGTCTAACAATAGACATCAAGCTATTTACTTGTCCTTTTTGCAAACTAGTCTAGGGAAACCATAGCGACATTTCATATAGTATTTCCCTTTGTTTTACATCTACGTCAGCAGTATTTGCCACATTTATGTTTTTGGAAGCGTAACAAATGTGTATATAGGTCACTATCTGTGGTTTCTGAAGGGATGACGCAGGTAATGGATTTTTAAATAACCTGTAAAACAGTGGTGTCGCTATCATGGCCACCTTTTAGACCATCTTTTATCCACAAAAGGATGTGGATGTGTGGTGCTCCTCTGGATTTATGTTCTTTTCTCCAAAATACGTTTTGCACTTCTCTGAGCAGAGCATTAGTTTTATAGCAGATAAAATGCAGCATGGCAATGAATCCATGGTGAAAGGGTAACAGGTGATGGGGTAAGGGCATAGGTGATATTATTAGTGGGGATATTTTATGGGATTATTGGGACCGGAGGTTGCAGGGGTGTCCATTAAAAAAAAGATGGGGGTTGTGGGGGTGTCCCACGCAGGTACCATGGCTTAATATCACCGCAAAAATATGTTGATATTCTTGTATGACAATATTTTTATGGGGATACTAACACATGGAACCAGTGAAAGTACCTTGATACATTTATAGGGTCAAGAGAACATAGTTCTCCTGGTGTTTGTATGTCTATTCCATCTTTATTTTGGTTTGCAGAGTGTAAGAAGTTGTGCGAGTCATCCCTTGCAAACTCTGCACAACTTAAATTAACAAACCGTGGTCTTCAGAATACATTCAAGAAGAGTGATATTCTGATGCACTAACTTGTGTGGACCTTTCATCATATCTTCCTCCTTTTCCTGTAGGAAAGAGTACAGATAAATAACGTGCTTCCACACTTTTCGCCCATATGCTCATTGGGGATACTTTGGCTTGATGCCTTTTATATGTTTCTAATGCATCGTCAATTGTGTCTTTGGAGTACAGTGGGTAAATGGTATACGGGTCTAAAATGTTGGATGCTGTAACAGGATCTATACATTCAAATTGGACAGTTTCTGTTGACTCTTGAATAATGTGGGTTTTCCTCTTTCTTTATATCTTTGTAGTATTCATTGTTTTCCTTTAGATATTGTAGGGCTTGTCTAACTTTGTTTAAGTATACTAGTTGTTGCTAAATTTTTTGTCTGTTGTTGGCACACCATTAACTAGTACAATCAACGATTGATCTATTGGCCGTTGTAGTCCTAGAGTTTGAACATTTTCTTTTAGATAAATGGTAATTTGCCTGGGATGCCCTTTAGTAGCTTGGATGGAGATAATTTGGCTGATTTTGTTTGAAGGCATATTATAGCTTGAAATGGGTGCACTGTTTATATTATTATGCTCTCCTACAAATTAAGCTGTTGGAGAGCTTTTGGAAGTGCGAATATTATTAGTGATAGCACTTGATGGCATTTGGTTACTGTCAAGCTTTATGTTGCAGTACATGCACAATCTCGAGTGGTCAGTTATTTTGTATTTACCTTCTGTTGTTAGATATGAAGCTAATTGGAACCATTGGGATTCTTCATTGTCTTCTATTTTGTAAGCTAGATCTACTATTTTGGTGCTCTCCTTATAACATATTCAGTGGCAATAGACACATATTTGATCTGGTATTTTAGCAGATGTGTTTTGAAAATTAGCTATTTCTCTTTTGTATGTCTTTATTAGGAAGTTGGTGTTCATGAGGTTTCCGGTAATGTTTTCTGAAGGTACAGAATTTTCGAAGTCACCTTTAGTTCCAATAAATTTACTTTGGATGTGCTGTATTTCTTAAATGAGTTCTTTGGCTGTTCCAAGTAGGAGCATTTTATTTAAATTTTGTAGTTCTAGAGCAGGACTTTTTGCATAGTATAGTTGATGCACACAAATCCGTATAGTAGGAAGCTGTGCCAATAACACTTTATATTGTTGGAAAGTGCTTTTGCAAGCAGTTCTTAAAATGCAGGCTAATGAATGTCCTCCCAGGCAAGCGTGGCTGTGCACTGCACAGGTGTCTATGGTTTGTAAAGTTATCATTTTATTTTTGTCTTTTAGTTTCACAAAGTGATTGAGGAATTGTCGTAAAGATGTAAAGGATTGTTGGCGTACATTACACATTGATCTGCATGTCCATTGGGACACTGAACAGTTTGTTTGGGTGGAAGGAGCATTTGGTTCAAAGTTGGCTTTTTTTCAATAAGAATTTATTTTGCCAAAACGGTTTGTTCCACCATTTCATATCCTCGACCACTATTTGCTATGGCAATTATTTTTGTTGTTCTTGTTTATAAGCTTCTTCATTGAAGTATGGTTCTGTGCTGCTTGTGTGAATCCATTCACCATCACTGGAGTTTAAAAAGGTCTCTATATTGACACAGCTCATGTTTAGAAGTACTTGTTGTAATGTATTGATTCATTTAGTTAGTGGTTTAATTCTGTTTAAAATCAATATAAACAATTGTCTCTACAATATTAAAGTTCTGTCAATTACAGCCTGCAGGATAACTCTCCTCTGGTAGTTTTTAAGGAAAGATTGTGACTTTTCAGATATTTTTTATAAGATTGTGAAGTAATCCATGGTGGAAATCTTTTTGTAACTTCATCTTTTTGGATTGCTTTACTGTCAATACGTTAACACTGGTTAATAGAGGATTTGCTTTGTTAGCAGGTCTGCCTTTCTTTGTACATCATTGTTTACTTTTTGTTTTTGCAAGAGGGGCATTGCTTTCTTTAGGTGTGGCTAGTTTAGTTTAGTTTAGTAAGTTTACTAGCTCTTTTGTTTTAATGTTTTCTATAAATTGCTTTAGAGGTGGATGACTATGGGGTGTACTTTTGCTCTTATCTGTTCTACTTTGTCTTTCTTTTCAACGGAGTTGCTGTTTAGTTTAACTTTGTTAAAGGGACGTTATGGTTAAGTTGCGCTACTAAAAACCTACGATGGCGGGAGTTATGGTTGCTTAGCGTACCATAACTGGCGAATTTCAAGGGTTTTTTAGTTTTACTTGGAACCATAACGTCCCTTTAACAAAGTTTTTTCACTGAATTTCATAGGTTTTTAGTAGCGCAACTTAACAATAACGTCCCTTTAACAAAGTTTTTTCACTGAATTTCATAGTTTTTTAGTAGCACAACTTAACAATAATGACTTTGACTTTATATACATGTCATATGGAACTGACTAGATCTCTTCTTATGAACTTGATGTCCGCGAACTTATTTAATGTTCGCGGACATGTTCGGAGAACAGTACCACTACCTAAAAACTGTGGGGGGGGGGGTGATGGGGTATGTTTGATTGTTATATCATAATATAGGAACATTTAACAAATTCAAAAAGCAGCACACAAACACATTATATATAGTAATATATAGTAATACATTCATTTAAATACAATATGTTCTGAAATGGAATATACCACAAGAAGATAAATTGGCTTCCAACATAATTACCTCACAGACACAACAGAACTGAGAACAAGACCAGACCCACTGAATACATAGGACTTATCTTACCAGAAATAGTAAGTGTACTTCATTTTACTCATATATTTATAAACTTTCTGTATTAGATTAAAAAATATATTATCTTTTTTTTTTTTAACAGAAATGTCTTATACTCTGGAATGGCTAGAGGACAATTTCCCACATGAAGAAATGTCACAAGATAGTGAAACTAATGGTAAACACTTTATAATATAAACCATTTATTTATTATTTCTTTTATATACATTTAACATATATATTATTTTTTTGTACAGAGCATACCGACATAGAAAAAACTTCAGAAAACCCTGTTATGGATAACAGTCTTCACAATATAGAAGAAAAAATTGATGTATTGTTGGCTAATTTTAATAATTTAAAAACTTTTGTAGAAAATCATTTCAAACCAAAAACCTCGTACCATTGCACCACATGTACTTGTCCCTCCTCACCATATCCCAGTCAATTATCCCCAAACCCTCTCCATAATCCAAAACGTTTTGATGAGATTTCCATCCCTTCTTCACCTAATACCAATCATGTTGAAACCCCAAATTCTCCTGTTTTTGTTTCTGTTTCTGCCTCACCTTCTCTGTCATAAATTATTACTATATGTTAAATAAAGTAAAATTTTTATATTGTATTGTGAATAGTTTCCGTTTTTTTTTTTTTAAAACAATAAAAGTGTCCGCGGACAGTGCGAGTGTTCTGAAATGTTCGTACATAAACGAAAATGGAGGTGTCCTGAAGAACACCACACCTGTTCGTACTGTTTGCTAGCAAGTTGAAACTGTTCTAAGAACACACGTGGTGTCCTGAAATGTTCGTAAAGAAACAAAAATTAAAGTGTTCTAAAGAACACTATATCTGTCCGTAATGTTCGCTATCAACTTAAAACTGTCCTAAGAAACTGTCCTGAAATGTTTGTAAATAAAGGAAAATGATGTGTCCTGAACAACAGTACAACTGTTCGTAGTGTTCGCTAGCAACATGAAACTGTACTAAGAACACACGAGGTGTCCTGAATTGTTCGTAAACAAACAAAAATTAAAGTGTCCTAAAGAACACTATACCTGTCCGGTACTGTTCGCTAGCAAGTTCAAACTGTTCTAAGAACGCTATTGGTGTCCTGAAATGTTCGTACCTAAACGAAAATGGAGGTGTCCTGAAGAACACTATACCTGTTCGTAGTGTTCGCTACCCAATTGAAACTGTTCTAAGAACACAATTGATGTCCTGAAATGTTCGTACATAAACTGAATTACACGTGTCCTGAAGAACACTATATCTGTCCTTACGGTTCGCTACCAAGTTTAAACTGTTCTAAGAACACACGCGGTGTCCTGAAATGTTCGTTTCACGTGTGACGCACTTTTGATTACTTCAGAACCCGAACAGTGTCCGTAGGACATCAATGCGCATGCGCTAACCAATCTCCGTGCACTTGGTGTCCTGCGGACAGGCGCTTCCTTCGCGGACTAGTTCGCGAACGGATCATATGACCGAGCCCACGCTCATCGTGTGTCCTGAAATGCGGACACTGTTCGTGTCCCCGAACAATTTAAAAGTACATTTTCAGTTAATCCATAATATTTTTCAATAATTCTCACCATGGCACAAGTCCCACATAGCAATCTTGAGTTTCTATATACCTTTTGAAACTTTCCGATCCTTTTTTTGTGTTCGATCTGTCCGCGGACAGTGCGCATGTCCACGAACCGCGCACAAGCACCCCTATAAAAGACCACGCCCAAGAGCTTATTCCCATTGTGTTTCTGGCTATTCTTCAGAACACATTGATTTTTGCTGCCACCTGCAGACTACACCATCATCGAGATGGCATCCTTGGCTGCTGAACTGCCACTTGGTGCTGCACCTGCTTCAGCACCACCCCCACCCCCTCCACCACCACCACCTCCCCAGGGGCCTGAAGAGGGGAACAGGAGTGAGGATGCGGAGGAGGAAGAAGAGGATGATGAGAATGAGGTAGAGGAGAACCCTACTACCCGCACTAGGCGTGAGTCTTGGGTGTGGCGGTTATTTACCATTCATGGTAATGTTCCTAAGGCTCGTGCGAACCGTGTTACCTGCAATGAGTGCAAAATGATACTCAGTCGTGGGAAGCACGGTAAGTACAGCTTTGGGACCACTACTATGAAGCGACACCTGAGATCATTTCACTCTGGGGCTATTCGCAGGGTTGTACCTTGCGAAGAACGTAGCAGGTTGATTTCCTCTACTTCATCCTCTGTTTCTGATCCTGTCACCACAGGACCACCTCTGTGAGACAGCGTCTTCCTCAAGCTGCCTCACAGGCTATACAGAATGCTGATGACCCTTACCTTTCGAGGGTCACAGTTGTATGTATCTACTGTGACACAGTACTCTGCAGGGGGGAGCGACTTCGGAGTGCTTTTGAGACTATCGTCTCAGAGCACGAGAAGACCTGCTCACTACCCAAATCAAACCCACTCTACATCTTCCTTTCTCAGATCGCCCTTTCTTATCCCTGTGGTTGGTGTCCCCCCCTTTACCGTCCTTTACCCTCCTCTCCTAGTGTGTCGTGTCTGAAAAACCAAAAAAAATACAAAATTACAAAAATCAAAAAATAAAAAGGCTCTTTTCAGAGCCGCCTTTCCCAGTTAAAAAATAGAAGTGAAAATAAATGAAGCAGGGCTCTTTGTATTTTTTAGAAGTCCGCAGACAGTTTGCGAACATTAAAAGAATTGGGTTGCTACTCCATCACAAACATTGTAATTTTCTCTGGAAAGAAGTGGTGGCTCTGAAAAGAGCCTTTGGGTGGTGTTTGTAAGTCAAACATTGTAAATGCTTAACATCTACTTCAAAATCGTTGTTGTAATTCCAAAAAAGGTTGCAATGCATTTTGTACATTTCTCAGAAAAATCTGATTGCCAGCATAAGTAAGATGGACTCCATCTCTTCGAAAAATGTATGTACTACAAAACATAATATTTTCATTGTGAAAAGAAGACATGCCAAAATCTCTTAGAAAGGCACAAACAGCCTTCAGCGCCTTGCTTTTTCCATTTGTGGACCAAATGAAGAAGAACGAAGCCACATTTGTCTCTGTGCAATCCGTGAAAATATCACTTGAGAATTAGGAAACATGTCCATAATCTTCCTAAGTCCTTCTTTCATAGCAAATTGCAAAAAAATTCCAGTCACATGTCCTAAACTGTTCCCTCCACAATGAATTACAATTATGTCTGGATGTTGCTCTGTCTGCAAAGTAGCACAGAGAGGTAGCAAGTCCAACCACTTCATTCCACGTACTCCATGCCAGTGTACTTCCACATGTGGGAATCCAAGATCTACAGCTACTCCACAGCTTTCTGCATGCACCTTCAACCGATGTATCCACGAATCTCCTAAAATCTAAACAATCTGTTTTCTGAAACACACAGCCATAGCTATCTTTTGTTCTCTCAGCAAAAAGAGTATCTGAGAAAATCTCTCCTGGCACAACACACCCACCAAACTTTCCTGACCAATCCCTTTCAGTGCTTATTCTCATTTGCATGACTTCTGAACCCAAAAATCCCCAGATGTAACTCCCGATGTCCGCGAACTACCTCCATGTCCGTGGACATATCGTAACATGAACAGCCCTTCTACCATTTCCACTACACTCTCTCTGCCATTCCCTCATCGGATGTACCTCAAAAATCACATGACCATGCACCAATCACATTCAAGACCTCTACATCTAACTGCATCATCATAGATCAGCACTGCAAATGTACTCTGAATCTCTCTGAGTACAAGTGTCACATCATTGGCAAGCACCATCTACCAGAAATACTGTACAAGTCTTCAAGATTTCTACTTGCAGCTCCATGCATATCCATATGCATGAACACAAACCTCAGGTATGCATATTTTCTGTATAGTAGATGAACACATTTTCAAACAGACTTTTACCTTCTAAAATCTGTAAAATGAATTTACTGTACTTTTTTCAATTTCCTAAAATCAACTATCACTTATAAACCTTTATACTATTTACTTTCTTTATACACACACACTCAAATCATGTTAAACTAACATTTTTTAAATGAAATATATAGACTACATATATTCAAACAAAATTGCATGCAAACACAATCTATGTTTAAACCTTTATAAAAATACTTATACAATTTCATATTTTTTGTTTTTATTTATTTATTTACTTAATTACTTTAAATTAAACATGACATTGAGGCGCTATTACCTAGAACAGTTTACTTACAGAAATAGTGGTATTCACTAATATATTATAAATTTCACAAGACATAGTCAAGATATTTTTTTTTGCTACAGTTAGTCATTCAATACAATTTGTTCATTAAGAACATATCATATGTACTGAACTGATGCAATGTATCTTATGTAAATAAATTAGTTTAATGGTTTTACAGAAGGCACTGAGGATTTCAATTAAAAAAATCAATATCTAAATTAAAAACAGTGCTATATACTAACAAAGTTACTAATTTGAAGCTTTTACAATTGCAGTGAAGACCAGTTTCCTGAAAAGAAGCAGCGAATTCGAAGAAGAATGAAAAACTAAGAAGTTACCTGTTAATTTAAAAAAAAGTAAGTAAAATATCACCATAATATTTGTATTATTAATCAAATATACTATAACATTAATACGAGCTATTTTGGTTTCTAATAATAGAGATTTTGTACCATTTTGTCCAAAAATGTCCATGTCTTAAACAGTAATTTACAGCCAGAATGGCCCACAAATTTCTATTTTTGGACACACAAATTACCCAACTGAACCACTACAATTTTCATATTATAGAACAAACAACTGTTTTAATTGTATACATTAGATTTACTATTTGTACTTTTCCACACCACTAGCTTACTTTTTTTTGTCATCTGAACCCCAATTTAGTAACACATAAATTCAAGAATACATATCCCTACTAGTTTTAGTTCCCAATACACAATCACACACCATAACATACATCTTTATCATCTTACTCAAACACTCATGCACACAGCACACATACATTCCAGAACACCCCAACCCATATCTTCTTTATTTTTTTCAACAGACCCTAAAGAATGCCTACCAAAAGTCCGTAAACGCAACGCAAAAGTAGAGCAAATGAAAATAAAGGTGTTGAACATAGGCATCCATCTCTAGCAGAATTTGTAAAAAAAGTTGAAACAAAACAGCTAATACAATCATTTAGTGAAACAGAAGAAGTTTCAAGTACAAAAACTTTGCTTCCTCTATCAAAATGTAAAACAAACCAAAAAACAATTAACAGAAAATCAGCTATCAGTACAGATAAAACTTCTTCTTCAAATTTTAATATAGTGCAAAGTAAGCATACCAAGAAAAGTATTTTAGCCAAAATATACCGTCACAAAGTCCTTCAAAATCTTATAAAAACAGGAGAGAAATCATGTTCAAAGCTTAAAACCTATCGTAGGAAATTAATCTTAGAAGCATTGATGGACAGTGCAATTCTTCTCAAAGGAAATGTATTTATTTTACTGTTAAATAAAATGAAACCACTAACAAAACTAATAACTAAATTACAAAAAAGACTTCTCAATAAGCGAATTGTCAACAGAAAGAACTTCTTAAGTATCTGCGGAGGTGAATGGAATCACACTACGAGCACAGAACCATATTTTAATGAAGAAGCGTACAAACAAAAGCAAACAAATACAATTGCCATAAATAGCAATGGTCGAGGTTATGAAAAAGTGAATAATACCATAATGGAACAAAAAGTACTCCTTACAAAAATAGGCCCTGAAAACGTAGAATTACCCCACCATTCAACTGAATCAGAACGTCTAGTGTACAATTGGCCATGCACGTCATTGTGTAACATTCCCAAACAATGTTTCAAATCTTTATGCCAATTCCTCAATAAATATGTAAAAAGCAAAGACAAAATCAAAATTAAATTACTGCAAAATATAGATACCTGTCCAGTGCGCAAGTACACAGGACTACAAGGACATTCATTGGCCTGCATTACAGGACCTACTTGTAAAACCACTTTCCATGATATCAAAAGGATATGAACACATCATTCAACTGTAAGAAATCTAGTCTATAAACTGTACTATGCTAAAAGTCCTGCTTTAGCACGAGCAAAGTTAAATAACATCCTTCTACATGGTACAGCAAAAGACCTACTTGAAGAAATTCACTATATCCAGAAAAAGAATTTTGGAAGTGAAACCCATTTACAGAATGAAATAGCTTTAAACCAATTAAGCAACAATTCTACACATGGCAACCTTTTGCTAAACACATACAAAAAAGAAATACTAAAATTTAAAAGTACATCAGCTGAAGTACCAAACCATGTATGTGTATGTTGCCGTAGAATTTATTTATAAAAGTAACACAAAAACTGTGGACTTATCATACAAAATAGAAGACAATGAAGATTCTAAATGGTTTGAATTAGTTCTCTACCTTGTAGCAGAAAACAAATATGAAATAACTGAGCCCTTAATACTTTGCAGTTATTGCACTACAAAACTTGACAACAACCAACCTCCTTCACGTTCTATCACAAATAATTTGGAATTATACCCAGTACCAAAACCTCTGCAACAACTTTAATTTATGTGGGAGCATCATAATTCAAACAGTACACCCATTTCAAGCAATAATACGCCTTCAACCAAAAACAGCAAAATTACCTCCCTCTGAATTGGTAAAAGGCATTCGTGGAAAAGTAGTTTATTTACCATTAAATCTAAAAGAAAATGTGCATACTGTAGGAGTGCAACGTCCAATGCAGCAATCTTAAATTATATTAGTAAATGGAGTACCTACAAAAGACAAAAAAATATGGCAACAGCTGGTAGATTTATATAAAGTTAGACAAGCCTTCCAATATCTTAAAGAGAATAATGAATATTACAAAGAAATTAATATTGAAGAAAACTTGAAAGATACAACTGAAATAATTCAAGAAACACAAGAAGCTGGTCAATTTGAGCTACTAGATCCTGCTACAATATCAAATACTTTAGACCATTATACAATTCATCCTTTGCACTGTAATGACACCGTACAAGATGTACTGGAAACTTACCAAATCCGTCAAACAAAAGGATCGCCAAACAGTATATGGGAAAAAAGTATAGAAGCACGTGCTTTTCCTCTACTCTTTCCTACTGGCAAAGGAGGAAGGTATGATGATAGACCTATTAAAATATCAGATTCATAATACCGCTCATTACGGATGTATTCTGAAGATCCCAGATTTAGACAAAATGTGGAATACATATTCCATCTACTCTTTGAAAGTGAACTAGCAACTTTATGTTACGGAGTTGCACACATATTAAAATCAGGATCATACTTTCAAAATATAACAGCTACACAATTATTAGAGAAAGTGCAACAAAAGGATGAGGTTTTACAATCAAATATTACAAATCTATTAGCAAATATGCGTGGTACTAAAGAGTACTGGTTTCGACGTCATGGAGATGTACGTTGTATGATCAGAAACCTTGGCCCACCCACTTGGTTTGTTACATTAAGTTGTGCAGAATATGCATGGGAAGATTTACATGACTTCCGGCGCATATCAAACAAAAACAAAACAAACATAGATATTCTAACACCTGGAGAACTTTGTTCTTTGGATCCTGTTAATGTTTCAAGATATTTTCACCATCGCTTCATTGCTATGCTACATTTTATTTGTAATAAAACTGTTCCTCCCCTTGGAGAAGTGCAACACTTCTTTTGGAGAAAACAATACCAAGCCAGAGGAGCACCACATATCCACATGCTTTTATGGATTAAAGATGCTCCTAAATTTGGTCAAGACAGTGATGCCACTGTTTTACAGTTTATTGAAAAATATGTCACTTGTGAAATTCCATCAGAAGCCACAAATAGTGATCATCATGCACAAATTTTAAAATTTCAAAGACACAAATGTGGAAAATATTGTCGTCGCAACTACAAAAACAAAGGCAAATACTACACCAAATGCCGATTTGGTTTCCCTAGACCAGTTACAAATACAGGTCAAGTAAACAACCTCATGTCTTCAGTTAGACATAGTGTTAAAGGTAAATCACCTAAAAATACATATTACATAAAAAGAAAAGAAGAGGAAAAATATATCAATGATTATAATGCAATCATTGCCCACTTATGAAATGCAAACATAGATGTGCAGTACATTGCAGACAATTCTACTGCAGTTGCACGATATGTCACAGCATACTTAACTAAAGCAGAAACGACAGAGTTCCAAGACCTCTGGAATGACCTGTCATCAGATAAAACAGTATCTCAGAAATTATACAGCTTGGGCATAAAAATGCTCACCCATAGAGAATGTAGATCTTATGAAGCAGCTGATCGTTTAACTGGTACTGCATTGTATGGTAAATCTGAAAATATAGTATGGCTAAGTCTTGGTCCAACTAAATCTAGAAAAAGAGTTCTAAAATCATATGAAGATATAGAAACAATAGCCAAACATGATCCTAACAGCCAATACATTTTAAAAAACAATTTATTGAACACATGCTACCCAAACAGAAGTAATACTTTGGAAAAGATGTGTCTATACCAAATAGCCCAAAACTACACATACAAAAATAATATGAAACCTGATGAAAAAAAGGTAAATATAGAGTGACAGACTGTGAAGGCAGCTTAGTTAAACTCACTAAACCAAATTTAATTAATCATATCAAATTGTCATTGAAGACTCCTCAACATAAAGAAGTATATTACATGTCCCTGCTACAACTCTTCAAACCATGGAGAAAAGAAGAACAATTACTAGATAACTATGACTCATATGATGATGCTTTCAAAGCAAATGAAAGCACTATAACTGATGTAAACTTTACACAGTACAAAACAATGTTGCACAATGAACAGCAACATGAAGAAGAACTCAAAGCCCAACTAGATAAGGATACTCCTGACAGTAGTCAACCTTCTGTAACAGGAAGCCAAGAACCACTGGGAGAACCACTAATAACAAATGAGGTAGAATTAGCTATGATAGAAGTAGAAAACACCATGTGTCAGTATGAAGATAAGGAAGACTTAACTATACTACAATCAAAACTAAACAATGAGCAAAGTAGCATTTTTCAAGAAGTAACAAAACAAATTGCACATGGTGTAAAACATGAAAATAAAGAATGTTCCGGCCATAATTATAAACCTATACTACTGTACGTCAGTGGTGAAGCTGGTTCTGGCAAAACATTCCTAATCAAAATCATTAGTAAGTTCCTTCAACAATTGACAAACAACAAACTGTCAGCTGTTGTCACTGCCCCCACAGGTTTAGCTGCCTACAACATAGGTGGTGTTACATTACACTGATTACTACTATTACCAGTAGAACACCAGAACAAATTAGACTATTACAAACTTTCTGCAGAAGCTGCAATTACGCAGAGTATTGAAACAAATGAAAATGCTACTAATAGATGAAGTGAGCATGGTCTCCAACCTGATCTTAGCTTTGATTCACCTCAGATTACACGAAGTACTCAAAACAGACTATGAAGAGCTCTTTGCAGGAAGACACATTATTGTTTTTGGAGATCTGCTTCAATTAACACCAGTAAAAGGTGAACCTATTTTTAAAACATTAGGGCACAAACTCTGCCGTAAAACTATTGGCAGCATTGGAAATGTCAACCTTTGGCAACATTTCCAATACAGAGAATTAACAGAAAACATGCGCCAATCTGCAGATCTCACTTATGCCAACATTTTAAAAAGTTTGAGAGTTGGTATACTTTCTAAAGAAGCAGAAGCAACATTGAAAACCCGGCACATTAATGCACTTTATGGTGATAATGCATGTGCTACAGATGTTATGGAACAATTAGCCCACAAAAATGTCAATTGTATGGCCTTAATGCCAACTCTTGCAAGCTGTCTCAAATTCAATGAAATAATGTTAAGTAAAGAAATGCAACCAATAATGGAAATTAGCGCCACAGACAAACTAGATGTACATGGTATGACACTACCCATGTGTGACCAAGCCACAACAAGACTAAATAATTTAGAAAAATCAATCTCAAACACAGCAGGGTTAGAAAAGATGTTAAAATTATCCTTAAATTGCAGAGTAATGCTTAAACGTAACCTTGACGTGGACCAAGGACTAGTTAATGGAGCACTGGGTACAGTTGTTGGCTTTCAAACATACCCACGTGACAACAAAATTCAGTTTGTCAATATACTCTTTGACAAACTTTCAGAAGTAAAACGGATAGGACATTCAACAGCTAGATTCCTTCTCTTCAAAGATATGTATGTACGCAGAGAACAATTTTCTCTAACTCTTGCATACGCAGTGACGATTCATAAATCACAAGGTCTTACCCTAGACAAAGCAATGATAGATATTGGTAACACAGTCTTTAAAGAAGGCATGAGCTACGTAGCACTATCACACTTACGTACACTTGACGGTCTATTTCTAATCAACTTTGATGCAAGTAAAGTAAACGCTGATATTCCTTGCATTTTAGAATATAATAGACTTCGCTCACTATACACTCCCCATCTAAACACATATTCTGTTCCACAAAAACTAAAACGTTGTAAAAGAAAACTAAATCAAACAGAAATGCAACAGGACGTCACTGCAAATCCTCCAAAGAGAGTAAAAGAAACTAATACTTCATCAAGTACCACAAACAAAAAAGAATCAATTAGAGAAAGTAAACCAGGTACTTCTTTAAAGAAGGAAGACAAACTCCAAAAAAAGCAGTTAGATACAGAACTACCTGGACCATTTAAATTCTCAAATATAGTTGGTGTAAGTTGCTATGCAAATGTAGCAATGAATATTCTATTTCAATTACCACCAATTGTTGACAACATTTACTTACACAGTACAGACCCTTTGTGTTTGCAAATGTTAGTACTTCACAGAAATGCAGCAAACAATCCTGACAACACATATAGTGTTTTTGGAATAAGACGACAATTGGACTACTGTGCTGGAATGGTGAAATTCACTATAAACACAGAGGAAGATCCACAAGAATTTCTAATGTACTTACTATTAGTACTGGAAAACAAAAACATACCTATAAATGAAATTTTCCACATTTCATACATGTGGAAACATACATGCACTCTGTGCAACAATGTGACACAAGAAGAAATTCCCAATGAACGCTTCATATATATATCAATACCAAATTGTGAATCCATTCCATTTCAGCAACTTGTACAAAATGCAAACCATGGTAGATTATGCTCTACCTGCAATTCAGATAATCGCTCCACGTTAGTAATACAAACACATAGTAAATACGTAATACTAATGCTTCTACGTTTCAATGCAGATGGTACCAAAAACAACTGCAAGCTGACTGGATTCACACATAGTCAAATATCACTTGGTAAGAAAACCTTCACAACAATAGGTATAATCTACCACGCAGGAGCCACAACCAATTCAGGGCACTACACGGCATATATAAAAAAGAAATGTGGATGGTTTGAATGTAATCATAGTACCATTACTCTAAAGCAGAGATTACCAGCAAATCTTACAAACGCTTGTTTGATGTTCTTAAAACCAAAATTTGATAAATAAACTGTATTTAAACCTTTAAGTAAATTTGTGTTAAAAAATATAAACTGTTAGAATACTCCAAAAGCTATCTAACTGCTCAAATATTCTACAACATCTAATCAGATAAATGAATACAACTAAATTAGACCAAAAAATACACAGTTAGAATACGCCAATTGGTATCTAACTGTCCCAAAATTATAAATTTGTGTTAAAATAATATAAACTTTTAGAATACTCCAAAAGCTATCTAACAGCTCAAAGATTCTACAACAACTAATCAGATAAATGAATACCACTAAATTAGGCCAAAAAATACACAGTTAGAATACGCCAATTGGTATCAAACTGTCCCAACATTTAACAATATCCAAATAGATAAATCAAAACCACTAAAATATATTAAAAAAATAGACAGTTAGAATACGCCAATTGGTATCTAACTGCTCCAAAATTTTATAATATCAAAACAAATGAAGAATCTGTTACTGCTCCAAAAAAAATACAACAAAGCAAAGTATAAAGCATTAGCCAGAAACAAAAAGTGAACACTGCAAACAAACAAACAAATAAACTGTAGCATAATAGAAAAAGTTTTTTTTTTTAATCCAACATGGATTTTTTTTTTCTCCCACAGACCCAATGATTTTAGCAACAAATACAGAAACTGAGCAAATTGCACAGTACTCTGATTTGTACTCTACTAAATATGAGGGTCGAAAAAAAATAAAAGTATATTGCTTATAAAATGTAATAAGTCATTACAAAATACTAATACTAACATGCTATTTTCTTTTATCACAGAAATGAAGAAGAAAAACATGGACTCCCATTACTAGACCAAACAGTAAGTATACAATAATAAGGACAACCATAGCAGCATATCACATCCATAATATCTAATACCTTTGTTCCTTATACATTTGTTTTTCACCCAAAGTTATAAGCAAATATGAATGTGATATGCTGCGGTGGTTGTTGCCAGGGCATAGAGTCTTGAGTGCATGGCCAAATGGCCATGCACCCAAGACTCTATGCCCTGGCAACAACCACCGCAGCATATCACATCCATAGAGTCAAACATTTCAACTATGATCTATGGGAAACGTTTAATGTCCGCGAACAATGTGAGTGTTCTTAGAACACTTTGAACTTGCCAGCGAACAATACGGACACCATTTTCAGGACACCCCCTACGAACATTTCAGAACAACGCGATAGTTCTTAGAACACTTTCAACTTAACAACGAACAATACGGACAGCGTCCTAAGGACACCTCCTATGAACATTCCAGGACACCTGGAGTGTTCTCAAAAACGTCTTCAGAACACCCCCATTTTGTTTATTTGCGAACATTTCAGGACACCGCGAGTGTTCTTAGAACACATTCAACTTGACAGAGAACAATACAGACAGCGTCCTCAGGACACCCCCTACAAACACTCCCCGGACACCGCGAGTGTTCTTAGAAGCGTCTTCAGAACACCACCATCTTGTTTATTTGCGAACATTTCAGGACACCGCGAGTGTTCTTAGGACACATTCAACTTGACAGAGAACAATACGGACAGCGTCCTCAGGACACCCCCTACGAACATTCCAGGACACCGGGAGTGTTCTTAGAAGCTTCTTCAGAACACCACCATCTTGTTTATTTGCGAACATTTCAGGACACCGCAAGTGTTCTTAGGACACATTCAACTTGACAGAGAACAATACGGACAGCGTCTTCAGGACACCCCCTACGAACACTCCCCGGACACCGCGAGTGTTCTTAGAAGCGTCTTTAGAACACCACCATCTTGTTTATTTGCAAACATTTCAGGACACCGCAAGTGTTCTTAGGACACATTCAACTTGACAGAGAACAAAACGGACAGCGTCCTCAGGACACCCCCTACGAACACTCCCGGGCACCGCGAGTGTTCTTAGAAGTGTCTTCAGAACACCCCCATTTTGTTTATTTGCGAACATTTCAGGACACCGCGAGTGTTCTTAGGACACATTCAACTTGACAGAGAAGAATACGGACAGCGTCCTCAGGACACCCCCTACAAACACTCCCCGGACACCGCAAGTGTTCTTAGAAGCGTCTTCAGAACACCCCCATTTTGTTTATTTGCGAACATTTCAGGACACCGCGGGTGTTCTTAGAACACATCAACTTGACAGAGAACAATACGGACAGCGTCCTCAGGACACCCCCTACGAACATTCCAGGACACCGGGAGTGTTCTTAGAAGCGTCTTCAGAACACCCCCATTTTGTTTATTTGCGAACATTTCAGGACACTGCGGGTGTTCTTAGAACACATTCAACTTGACAGAGAACAATACGGACAGCGTCCTCAGGACACCCCCTACGAACATTCCAGGACACCGGGAGTGTTCTTAGAAGCGTCTTCAGAACACCACCATCTTGTTTATTTGCGAACATTTCAGGACACTGCGAGTGTTCTTAGGACACATTCAACTTGACAGAGAACAATACGGACAGCGTCCTCAGGACACCCCCTACGAACACTCCCCGGACACCGCGAGTGTTCTTAGAACAGTTTCACTTTGCTTGCGAACAAAACGGACACATATTGTGTCCTTAGAACACCCCCCAGTCAGTTTATTTAGAACATTTCAGAACACCCATGATGTCCGCAAACAAATCGAACACAAAAAGAACGTCTAACACATAAAAAACACAACTTTCATCCTATCGCATACACTCCCACCCCCCCAAACACTCCTACACACCAACACACTCTACAAAATACACATTTTGAACAAAGTTTCACCGTGCTGTCCGTGGACGTCCGCGAATCCAAGATGGCGGGCGCTACCGAAAAATCTGACGCGCTTCACGCTCCACGCCGTCCAATCAGCGAACACGTTGCATGTCCACGAACATCACGCAAGACGATTGGCCAATCAGGACACTGTCCGCGGAGCGAACAGGGAAGTGTGTCCGCGAACCGAACACAGATATCACTAATTTTTTTTTACCTACTTTTTGGTCATTTTAAAAAAAAACTGCTGGACGGATTTTCACCAAATTTGCAAAAGCACACTTTCGGGACCAAGCCGCTGCTCCTGGTCCAAATTTGGTGGAAATCCATCCAGCGGTTTGGGCTGTAGGCGTGAGCAAAAATGTTTTCCCATTCAGTCTATGGGAAAAAAAAAGTTTCGGGATCCCCCCTATAACTTTGCCCCCCCTGGACGAATCCTCACCAAACTTTGCAAAAAAATTCAGAGTGACCCAAATACTTTTTTTGTAAAGTTTGGTGAGGATCCGTCCAGGGAGAGCGAAGTTATAAGCCACCCAAAAGGTGCTCTTCCTATGGAAACAGCAACTTAACCATAACTACATGGCCACTACTGTTTCACAAATATATATATATATATATATATATTTGTGAAACAGTTGAACACTTTTTTAAAAATATAAAAATAGCTGTACTAAGTTTTGTTAGATGCAGATCTTGTTCAATCTGGAAATAGAAATCTTGGGCAGTTGCACAGTAGTTTTTGATGCAGATGTCTTTCATTAACAAGACATATGTACTCTGAGAGTTTAAGTGTACATCTGAGGTGTTGAATTGAGATGACAAGGTTAGGTGTAGAGGTTTTGGATGTGATTGGTGGGTGAATGTGTGACTCTCTGAAGGCATCCATTGGGTAGAGTGTTGTGAACATGAAAGTGGAAAGGGTAGAAGGGCTGCCCCTGTGCTACAGGGGTCTGCGAACACCGCTGGAGTCCACGGATGGCAGGCGCCACATCCAGGTCTTTTGAGGATACCCTGCATGGAAAGGGGACTGTGGGTATCAGCCAATCAGTTTTGCTGGATGTGGTGTACAGGAAGAGAGGGTAGAAGGAGTTTTGTTTGCAGGAGTTGTGAGAGCTGTGACAATTGCTATCGCTATGTGTTTGAGAAGGCCGACTGTGTGGATTCTTGGGGACTCTTCAATTCAGTCATTGAAGGTGTATGCTGATAATCATGGCATCCTTGGAAATATTGGATTGGCAGAACTAGAAGTTTCCTGGCATGCAGATTGTGGCTTAAACTGGGCAAGCCTGCTTTCATTCTGTGAGAGCACGGTTCACTTTAAATGTCCAGACATTGTGATTGTCCATTGTGGAGGGGACAGTTTTGGGTTTGTGACTGCAGTGTCTTTGCAAGTCCTGCTGAAGGATTTTTTTAAAAGCCTAATGCAATTATTTCCTACTGCTCAGATTACGTTTTGGGAAATAAATCAGAAGTGCACATTGAGATGTCCCAAAAAAATGTTCAGTCCTCAAATTGAACAATCAGTGAACATTGTCAATAAAGATGTATCTGCTTTTATGCATGCTGCAGGAATGTCATTTTATGAGAATGTTAATATCAATTCTCATGGTTTGAATTATTTTTGTCTAAATGGAGTTCACTTCACAGATGTCAGAAATGTAATTTTCCTTTACAATCTCAGGAATGCATTGAAGAAGTTATGTTAAGGAAATTGTAAAGGAAAATGTAGAGTGTTCAGTACTATTGTACATAAAAGCAAAAAAAAGGGGAAAAAGATGTTCGTTAACAACTTCCCCCAAAAAAAGGTTCTTTTCAGAGCAACCACTAAAGATTAAATAACTTAAATTGTGTTTAATTTCCCCCTTCCTTTTGAATGGCTGCGACATCTGCAGACACTGTGGTAGTCCGTGGATGGCACATGCTACATCTGTTCTTTTGCGTTTGCCTGGCATGGAAAAGGGACTGCAGAGGCTGCGAACTGTTTATGTGTCTGCGGACATCAGAGGAATAGCCAATCAGTTTTTTTTTATTTTTTTTCTAAACAAGTTGTATTAATTTTAACACACTATAACATACAAACTCAATAACTATTATCTGAGGACACATCACATTATGGAGCTGTACTACATTCCCAACTCCCCCTCCCCCGCCTATTCCACCTGTTATATCCTCCCGTAATCCGAGTTAATCTGCTTGAAACCTCCACCCAGATTTCATGCAGTTATTGGTGATGGTGCATTTATTTGTGTAGGTGTGTTGTCCTGTTCAGAGGACACTAGTTCCTGTATTATATGTTTGCAAGCCATAAGATTCATGTTTTATTCTTCCTGGCCTTTTGGGGATGCGTCTTGCCATTCCACAGTTTCTGCCTGTGCCCATTTCAGAAGGTCTCTTAGCCATGTGTTTGTCGCTGGGCCCTTACATGCCTTCCAAGCCATTACAATCCTCTGTTTCACCAAAATATAAACTAAATCCAGCTGTTTGCTAACATGTCAACATGTCTCGTCTGTTTGGGTCTCGGGAAAATACCTAGCAGGCACGCCTTGGGAGTGACCAAATCTTCCGGTAGGCCAATCTTGATTAATGGTTGGGATATGTATTCCCAAAATGATCACCCTTCAGCACAGGGTCAAAACATATGTATCAGGTCTTCATTGACTAAACCACATTTTGGACAATTTGTGTTGTGCTAAATTTCGTAATTCTTCCTGGAGTCAAATATGCTCTGTGGGTAATATATAATGGCATGAACTATAATGTTGCTTTCCTGGACACTCTCTTATGATACCCCATAATCCTTCTCCAAGCTTCGTCTGACAATTGCTCTTCTAAGTCTGCTTTCCTCCGTTGTTTAATCAGTGTCAATTGGCCATCAGGCTTTACCATCAGAGTTTCATATAAACTTGATACTGCGTGTCCCCTTCAGAAATATTGTATGGTATTTCTATTGTTCGGTCTTCGACCGGAACTCCCCCCACACCCCTGTTGCTGGCCATTTCAGCTTTAGCCCGTGTAGAAGTGAGGTGTGGGTTATATATTAGCCCACGTCAATTCCTCATTCCTCTGCTATCTCGCTAAAGGTCTTCGGTCTCTCTTCCATCTGTATATCCCTCAATGTGATCACCCCTTTAGGCTCCCATTATTTCCGCAATTTATGCCTAACCTGTGTATCTTCACTCTTGAGGGATTTGGGGTGAATAGGGTGTGTCTTTGCCCAGAAAGCGGCAGGCCCTTTGCCACATCACAATGCCTATTTTCAGCAGTAGAGGAGGCCTAGCATCATGTGGAACTTTGTTCCACACCATCTTTCTCAGGAAGAACAGGGTACATGCTGTTTGTAGTAACTCTGTATCCTGAGTCTGTTAATCGGATAGCCAGTACGTGGCAATATGCCGCTGGCACGCCAAAAAGTATGCTTCGAAGTCTGGCATTTTTATCCCACCCTGTTCATACAGCCTCTGCAGTCTTTCTAGTGCTAGGCTACACCTCAAATTGTTCCATAGGAAGCTTCGGCAAATGGTATTCAGCATCTTGAAAAAGACCTTTGGTATATTCTATGGGACGTTCGTAAAATAATGCAGCAGCCTCGGGAGCACCACCCTTTTCAACAGTGTGGCCTTCCCCCTTAGTGAGAGCAGCAGTTTGGCTCAAAATGTCATACAGTTCTCTATTTTGTTGATCGCCTTCACCGTATTCTGCTTGTGTTCCACTGTTGGGTTATCGAAAATATCCACTCCCAGGTATCTAAATGTTACTGTTTCCCATTTAATCAGTAATACCAGAAGTGATTCCCGGGGACTTCTACTGCACCCAGCTAGGGGGAATAAGCTGGACTTCTGTGGATTAATCATGATCCCTGACAATTCTGCATACCGCTCCAGCACATCTAGTACATCCAGTAAACTGGTTTCCAGTTGTCATAGATAGAGGAGCATGTTCTCCGCATATAGAGAGATCAGGTGTGTATTCCCCCCTATATTGATGCTGGCCTCATGGTATTCTTTCCATAGGTATACTGGCAGCAACACTAGGGCCAATATAAACAACATCGGAGACCAAGGGCAGACCTGTCTGGTTCCTTTACTTAACTCCCATTGTTCCGATATCATGGTGCCCGTCTTCACCCTAGCCACCTGGTTGCTATACAATAACTTGACCCACCTAATAAAAGTTAGGCCTATCCCGAAACCTCTCAAAACCGCTACTAACCATGGCCATCTAACCAAATTAAAGGCTTTTACAGCATTTAACGAGCCGACCACCATAGGCTGGGCGCTGTCCTCGGTCTGGTCTATTACGTGATGTAATTGCGTAGGTTGCATGTGGTATTTCTTTGTGGGCCGTGTCCCAACTGGTCTGAGGGCACCAGTTTATATATTATAGGTTTCAATTTATTAGCCATTAGAGCTGACAGTATTTTCCCATCCTGATTAAGTAGTGAGAGGGGTCTGTAAGAGCCACACTCGGTCTGAGATTTGTTTGGCTTCAGCAGTGGAACTATAATGGACTCCCGCAATGACTGTGGCAAAATGCCCAAATCCAGGGATTCGTTCAACATTGCTAACAATGGGGGCGTGATTTCTGCCTCAAATTCTTTATAGAACTCACTGGCAGCCTATCTGCTCCTGGAGCCTTGCCCATCGGCAACCCTCTTATGGTATGTTCCAACTGCTCCTTAGTTATGGTGTCTTCCAAACTGTCTGCGTCTTCCGAATCTAGCTTCGGAAGATCAATCTGCTCTAAGGCCTCTCGGACATCTGACGCCTCTTCATACAATGGGCCTCATCACGAGTTTGGCGGTAACTCTTAAATCCGGCGGTAGCGCTTTTACTGCCGGATTTAAGGGTCCGCCAAATCAGGGCTTTGGCAGATTTCTCCCCAGCTCTGAGCTGGGAGGAAATCCCCCAAAAAATCATGCTCATACCGTCGCCGGGAAATCCGCCGGCGGTATGAGTGCGAAATGTCCCCATTGAGCCCAATGGGGAATGGGGCATTCCCGAATGGGCTCAATGGGGAATGGGGATTTCTAAATCCGCCAAACCCCTGATCCAGCGCTACTAGCGCCGGTGGGTTTGGTGGTAGGGCAGATAGCGCCAGCGCTATTAGCGCCGATGTTACCACCCAACTCGTGATGAGGCCCAATGTCTTATAGAATTCACAGAAATAATTATTTAAGTCCTGTTGTGTCTAGCAAAGCTCCCCACCTCTTGCCTAAATTGCTCGAATCACTCTCCGCTCTGTCTCACTTTTGTACAACCAAGCTAACAAGCGCCCTGGTTTATCCCCTTCAACGTGTTGACGTTCCATATATTTCCTATAACTCAGTTTCCCAAGTCTATCCCAGTTTACTAAACACACCTGCTGTAGGGCAACCACCTCACGGGCGCTCCCGCTAGGGAGGTCGGTTTGACCAATCATGGCTTCTAGTTTAGGTTCGACCTTGTGTAAGTCATTTTCTTTTGTTGCCTGTACCCCGTTCGCCTTAGCAATTGCTATCCCTCTAATCACCACCTTGAAGGCCTCCCATAACATGCCTTTTGACTTAACACTTCCCGTATTATGTATGAAGTACTCCTGCACCCCTGCCTTCAAATGTTCCTGGAACACCTCATCTTGAAGGGATTCACTACGAAGTCTCCATGTCGGAATACGTGCCTTTGGTGGGGAGGCCCACCAAGTAACTACCAGAGGCCAATGATCCAAAAAACACTCATGCATTATATTCCGCCCCTGTGAATTCCCGCATGAGATCATGGCCCGGGAAAATATAATCTAGTCTAGTATACAAGTCCTGGGGGGCTGCATAATGTGAATAGCCTCAGGTCTGCAGGTGCAGAGTGCGCCAGATATCCACAAGCTGAAAGGATTGCACTAATGCACTTAGGGATTTGGCCGACGGGCCGGGTGTGTATATTTCTGGTACAACCTGTCGAGTGTAGGATTCAGCATACAATTGAAGTCTCCACCCCAGATTAATGTGCCATCTATGTGCAGAGTTATTAATGGATACAACGTGCAGAAGTAAGCTGCCGTCTCCTGCTTTGGTGCACATGTGTTAATAATGCAAAAGACTCTATGGTCCACCCGACCACTCAACCCAAATATCCTGTCTTCTGTATCTTGATTGTAGGACCTTCATTGGGACCGACGGTGCTATCCATTTCAACATTCCCCTGGCATAAGCACAGTATGGCGATCCCAAAGTGGTTCCAAATTTTAGCCAATGGAGTTTGTCTTTCTTTCATGAGATGTGTCTACTGTAGTAGTGCTATATCAATTTGATGTCTAAGGTATGTCATCATTCTATTCCATTTAATAAAACTGTGAAGGCCTCTGACATTCCAGGACATAACTCTAAGTTCCCCGATCACATTTGAAATTTCTGATACATTTCAACAGCTTGGTGTTAAAGTCCAAATACAATATATACAGCGTGGGTACATAGGCTAAACCCTAACTAACTAGCCCAAGTCCCCTATCCCTCCCCCTCCCAACTGTTGCCCAGCTCAATACCTTGTGCTTAGGAAATCCCCACTTCTCGCTGTTGCTCTAGGGAAATGTCCTGGTGTGTGAGCGCTGTAGGTGGATACATAACCTCTAGTATCCTTACAAACAACTCTGTTTTGGGGGGTAGGTGCTTCTGCGTGGTGCATGCTTAAATAAGCACCACATCTTGGGTTCCTGCATTAATTATTACATCCTCTGTAGCTTCCATTTGAAAGGGTTACCCTTATTGTCATCACATGTTGCAGACTCTTACTCTTCCAATGTTCCTAGTCCATAGCACAATCTACTTGTCGCGGCTTGGGCCCGCCTCCGTCCCAGTCGGCAAATTCTGTGTGTCCATCCAGTTGTGCACATCTTCCGGGTTGTCAAAGAAAATGGCCTTTATGCAGCACCTTCAGTTTGGCCAGATACAGCAACATGTATTTCAGGTTCGACACCCTCAATCTCTTTTTAGCCCCTATATAGTTAATTTGTATCGTATGCACTTGAATGGTGTAGTCCGGATAAGCCGTGATCGTGGCTGATGCTCATTGGATCATTTCCCCTTTGCGGAAATACTCCAGGATCTTCTCTCTATCACGATAGGTCAGTATCTGGGCTATTATTGACCTTGTGGAGATCCTGGTGCAGGTTTTCTCGCCAATGATCAATGTGCACGTTCCACTGTATATCCCTGCGTGAGGGTGCCGGGCCGATTTCTTGCTGTAGCAAGGACTCAATGTATTCTGTCAGGTTTCCATCTTCATCTCCCTCCGGAAGCCCAATAATTTGCACCTTGTTGCACTGAGCCCTGCCTTCCACATCCTTGGCCCAGTCTTCCAGATTGCACACTTGTTTTTGCAGCACGCTGACATCTTGAGAAGTGTCTTTAAGGCCGTTTCTGCAACTGTCTTTTCAAGTGTACCTGTGTGTTCAGCCAATGCCATTACATCTTGCCTCAGCAAGTTCACGTCTATACTGATAGCATCGATTGTGGCTTCGAGAGACTCCTTCAAGGATGCTATGGCCTATATGATCTGTTTATCCCCTCTTGCGGGCGCCGACTCTGCATGGGGTGACCTTGCGCCAGTGGTTTTGGCTCTCGAGGCAGGCTTGGTGAAAGTGTCCATCATCGGCTGATTGGCCTTGCTTTTTTGAGATTTGGACGCCATGGCTTCTCTGCTTCTGCAGTACCCGGTACTTCGCTGTGACTCTCTGCCCAGGTTTACACTGCACACTGGCTGCTCGATGGCAAGTGGCACTTGGTTCTCTGGTGTTACATTCTTTTTTGCTGCATGTCCTTATACCGCCAATCTCTGGGTGGCGGTCAAGGTTACAAACTTGCTTGCTCTGGCAGTGTTCGTGCTCGACCCTAGCTGCAGTTACGAGTCTTCCTTTGCCATCCGCAAGTGCCTAGGGCCCTTTGTTGTTGCCTAGTAATCTGTATGGGATGCAAGACGTTGGCAGCCGCATGCACTAGTTCGCACTAGGGTCAGCAACCACATGCCAGTTTGTGTTCAATCGCACTGGGGTGAACTTGCAGTGTCCATTCATCCGTGTGCCATGTGCGTAGCGCAAGGTTATGTTAAGTGCCACTCAACTTACTTCATCTGTATATAGCTCTGGCCTATACAAGGTGTTTCTCGTCTGTCTCTTGTGCTGTTCTTGTTACCCGCTCTGGGTTTCATGTCTATCAGCTTTATTTGGGTGATTTAGACCTGCCAGCAGTTTTACACAGCCGTTTAGTGTTGGTGCAATGTTTATGGTTCCAGTGCGAGGGCTAGGGCTGATGCCATGACTCTCATCTCTGTATTTTGGGCGCATGTTGCTTCTCTTCTTCAGTTATACTCTATGTTATGCTCGATGCCTGCCGGCCTGGGCAATGGGCAGGCCTTCGTGACTTGCACCCAACTTCTGCAGTTTGTGTTTTAGCAGTCTCACTCCACACTCTGGGATGGCCCTTGCTCTCGCCTTGTGTAAGTGCAGTCTTTGTTCAAGGGTGATGCCACCCTACTCGCCGTGGATGGGCGTGCTTAGTGTGCTGATATATTATGCAATGGAGACCGAAATGCAGTCTGTTGTGCAAGCTGCGGCCCATGCCTTTTCTATTGACCGGCATCACCTGCTGGAGAGCATGCGATGGCGCTCTGACGTTGTTTGAAAAGTGTAGTATTCTCCGTTGGGTGGGCCGCAGTGGAGGCCAGCACCTGATTTCTGCAGAACTCCTGGTATCATTACAGTGCGGCTGGATTATGGTGCGCTATTTATCATTTTGGTGCTGGGCCTGGGGCTGACATTGAAAGTATCCCACCCTATCTCAGGTGTGCAGGGCCTTTCTTTTACAGATGTTCCCTCTGATGTTATTTGTGCTTATCCACTGTGTTTAGACTTCTCTCTGCCTCGGCAGCTGCCTGCTAGTGTATGTGGTGAGCCTCCGTGAGTCACGTGCACCTTCCACTGTCCGTGCTAAAAATGTACTCACACAGCCATCTGGGCTGGCCTCCGCCTACTCGTCAGTCTCCTGCTCTTTTCATTTGGGGATGACTCTGCTCTGCTCGCCCTGGGCCCTAGTACTGCTTTCCTTCACCCACATTACGGGCTGCGCCCCTTGTGCTAAGGTGGACCACAAGGGGAACCGGAATGCAGTCTGTTTGTTCAGACTGCAGTCTCCATTATTTCCGTGACAGGCAGCGCCTGTCGGACCGCACGGGATACCGCATCTGCATTGACTTGTGGGGCCCAGCGTGCAGTTTGAAGGGGGACCACAGTGGAGCCTGTGGCTATTTACGGAGCTTGCTTCAACACGGGCTGACATATATTCCTTTATACAGCCTCACTGGGTGGACCGTGAGGGGAGCCGCTGCTGCGGCTCTTGTTTTGTATTTATGCAGCAGTCTGCGTGTCGAGGTGGACCGCTGTGGGAGGCGCATAGGTTATTAAACCTCTGTGTGTGCCCCTACTTGTCCGCTGTGCTGTTTAGGATTGTGGTGGAATCTAACCCAGGGTTGTAGCAACGGTGCTTCTTTATTCATTTGGTTAGTTGCAGCTGAACTGGGTTCCGTCTCTCTTAGTTCCGCTTTTTTTAGATCCCTGGGGGTCATATTCCCTCCAGCCAATCCAGGTCTTCTCCTAGTCTGTGCACCATGACCCCCGTCAGTGCAGCGTTCTTATTTCTTCCACAATTTTTAGCTGCTTACTCACCGCCGGCAATCTGCGTTGCCTCGTCTTCAAGGTGTCAGTTCTGCCACTTCTACAATACCTCCGTCTGGGCACGACTCCATGCAGATCTCCTTATCCATGGAGCTGTTCCCTCCTGGGCTGGCTACTGGTGCTGGGAACCGTAGCTGTGCACCAGTAGCAGGTAAGTCCAGGTCGCATGTCACTACTGCTTGCCACCCACCTCTGGTGCTTCCCCTCGGACAGCAGCGGCAACCTCTCTTTGAAATTCTTTGTGTGCCATCTTGGCTTTTCACTTCCTGTCGGCCCATTAAGTCTCCGTCTGTCGTTGTTAGTCAATCTACTTTTTGAAAGCTATCTGGTCGGTCCGCTGTAATCTTGACCCCTCACACACATGAGCATCCCTTCACAGTGTGTAAATAGTGCATGTAGCCACTATTATCGCCCAGGATGATGTCAGATTGGCTGGAGCTTCACGAGAACGAGTCTGGTTTCCTGGGGATGGTGTACAGGAAGAGACGGTATCAGGAGTTTTGTTAGAAGAACTGTGAGAGAATTGAATGTGGCCATTGCAATGTCCTTCATCAGGCAGAGTGTTTGGATTTTGGCTGTCACACGCTGACTTACTTACAACTTCTTCCTAGCCACGGAAACCAAATGTAGTGACTCCTCCCACCTTGGTTGACACGGGTTCCTGATTGTAGCAACACAAGCACCCCGAGGCAGCCTAAGGGGTTAAGAGGGTTAGGGAGAGGTTATGGATAGGTAGGGGGTGTTAGGGTCACCAGAAAAGGGAGAATGGAGTACAACAAACAGAAACAGAAACCATATAGGCTTGCCTCAATATACCACTCAGTCAGTATCCTTCTTAATTAGAACACTAACTCACTATGGCAATTTCAATTTCCTCAAGCATCCACAAACAAAAGCACATGAAGCATGATGGCACATAACAGATGGAACATGACACTGACAACTGTAGACCCTGAAGCCTGGAGGCAGCACTTCTTAATTAGTAATGCCTCTCAAAGCACGTGCTGTCACGCTTTCTCATAAATGCCTGACTCACGGAAACACATAGAACACTACTTAATCATGGTTAACGATTCAGCATGAAATGAAACAAAGATGCTGCCGCACACAACATAGCGTTATGATATAATATGCATTGCCCTTGCGTTCACCCTGCTCAGTCCGCTCAATTCTGAAGACTGCCGTGTTGACCTCACAGGAGTCTTTGTAATACTGAGCAATATCTATGTGCGTTTCTTAAAACGTGCCGCACAATGGTTCAATGTTCGTAAACACGTTCCTCTTGCGTTCTAACTCACTCCACCCTAGAACGCAGAGGGTAACCATATGCGAGCGCTTCAAACACGCTGCACTGATACAAAGTTCATACCAGCGTTTTGTAAGCGTTCACTACTCCGCGTGAGAACGTGGATTCATAAACAAATAACATTAAATCTAAGCACTTATCTGAGGCCTGGGGGGGGGAGGCTCGACAGCACCACCCCAGGAATGAAAGATTCTGTGTTGAACGGCTTCTCTGCCTCCACTCTGGAGAACTAGCTGCAATATGTCACCGCCGGGCCCGGGGCAGATTGGTATCGCCGTCGGTCCCTCTCCTCAATGGACCACCTTGTGCTGCGACTGAGCACTCTGATTCCTCTGGCCCTTGTCTGTCACGCCATCAATCACCAGCAGGCAACATGGCCCAGCGAAGTCTTTAAATAGCAGTTGGCGGCACCTAATTGCCCGCAGCCAACTAACAAACACAGAATCATGGGAAATCTAGTTCCAAAACCCCTGTTTAGCACAATTACCTTTAGCAATATGTTTTCAAAGACCACAAGCCATTTTTCCTTACATTACCCCTTCCTCTAGGGGCCCTCACAGGACCCGCCTTTTCCGGATGCATCCGATGAAATTGTCTTATCAACCGATCTGCATGAACTTCCACAGCCGGTTCCCATGAATCAACCTCAGGACCACACCCCACCCAAGACACCAAGTACCAAAGTCATGCTCCCCTTCTCCTGGAGTCCAAAATCTTCTTCACTTGAAATTCCTCTTGTCCATCCATCATAACACTAGGAGCCTTCCTGGTCTCCACACCTGAAGCTGTGGGTTTAATCAAAGAGACGTGGAACACTGGATGAATCGTCATATGTGCAGGCAACTGTAATCGCACTGCCGTATCTGACACACATTTCACCACAGTGTAAGGCCCAATAAAGCGAGGCAATAACTTCCTTGACCCAAAAAGTTTGATATTCTGCGTGGAAAACCAAACCCGATCTCCGCCCACATATTTAGGGCTGCAACGTCTTTTGCGGTCTGCCTGTGCTTTATAATTTATCTTAGTTTTGTTCAGATTTTGGCGAGCCTGCTCCTGAATCTCAAGAATCTCTTGCGTAAGTTCAGTCACCGCCAGAATCTTATCAAATTTGGGCATCTCCTCCATTAACATTTGGCAATCGTGTGCATACAAACAGAAATGAGTGGACATTCCTAAAGAATCATGTTTAGCATTGTTGTAACAAAATTCAGCTAACCAAAGAGACCAAACCCAAGAAGATCTGCCTTCTGCCAGGAAACATCGCAAATATTGCTCCATAGTTTGATTGACTCTCTCCGTTTGGCCATCTGTCTATGGATGGTAACTAGTGTATAACGTACATTTTGCAGAAAGCTTGCCAAAAACGAGAGGTGAATTGTGATCCTCGATCTGACACAATCATCCTGGGTAACCCATGTAATCGCAATATGTGCTGCAAGAACATTTCAGCCAAGACCCCTGCACTGGTTATTCCTTTGCAGGGTATGAAATTAGGTTGCTTGTTAAAATAGTCTACCACAACTAGAATATTATCAGATTTCCCGTCCTTGGGTAAATCAGTTACAAAATCCATGGATAAACATACCCATGGTTCAGTAGGGCTGGCTATTGGTTGAAACAATCCTGCTTTCTTCATATGATCGGCCTTGGATCGTACACAAATCTCACATCTGGTCACATATTCTTTAACTTGAGAGACTAATCCTTCCCACCAGATATATCATTGAACCATTTCTTGTGTCTTTCTCACCCCCACATGTCCTGCCATAGGCGAATCGTGATACCAAAACAATGCCTTCTTTCTAAATTCCTCATTAGGAAGAAACAACTTCCCTCATAGTAGGATAAGCCTTTCCGTATGGCTCTGGCCTTCCCCTTATGCACCCACTCTGTCCATTCTGTCTGAGGGAAACCCTGACGTACCTCCTCCAATACCACCTGAATTATTGGTCCCACAATCTTTTCTATGGGAATACAACTCCTTACCACCTGCTCCTGCCCACCTATATTCTCCTGATGAGAAAGGGCATCTGCCTTGCCATTGTTCTGGCCTGGTCTGTAGGTTACTTTGAAATAACATTTCTCAAAGAATTGGGCCCATCTCAGTTGCCGCGGACTCAGGGTCCTGGCCGATCTCAAATATTGTACGTTTTTGTGATCCTTAAGGAGCACTACAGAGTGTCTTGCCCCCATGAGATAATGATGCCATTCACAAAAAGCCTCCCTAATGGCCACAAGAAGCACCTTGTCCATGATGACATAGTTTTGTTCACATAATGACAATTTGCAAGAAAAGTATGCCACCAGATGTAGCACCCCCTCCTCATTCATCTGTGACAAAATGGCCCCCAATGCCTGATTAGAGGCATCTGTTTCAACCTGGAACTGTTGCTCCAACTTTGGATGGCAAAGAATTGGGGCCTCCGTGAAGGCTCTCTTTAATCTAACAAAGGCACTTTCTGCCTCCTGGTGCCAATGAAACTTGGTTGCCTTCCTCAATAGCCTAGTAATGGGTGTGATAATTGTTGAAAAATTATGAATAAACCTTCGGTAAAAGTTAGCAAAACCCAAAAATGACTGAATGTCTTTTACACACTGAGGCGTCGGCCATTTAGTTACTGCTTGCACTTTTCGTTCATCCATAACCACCCCAGAAGGAGTCAAAATCAAACCCAAAAACTCCACTCTGGTAGTGTGAAATTAAATTTTTTCCACTTGGCAAACAAGTGATAGACTTGTAAATGAGTCAGTACTGCCTTGACATGCTTAACATGCTGTTCCCCAGTTTCCCAAAAAATCAAAATGTCATCTATAGACACCAAAACAAACAAATCCAAAAGCGGCAGGCGCGTTACACAACCCAAAAGGCATCAGTAAATACTCAAACAACCTACTTTTTGTCCTGAACACCGTCTTCCATTCATCCCCCTCCTTCGCTCTAATGAGATGGTAAGCGCCCCTCAAATCCAACTTCGTATAGATGGTGGCCCTCTTGACCTGATCCACCAGTACAGAAATTAAAGGCAACGGGAACCGGTTCTTGACAGTTACCCTGTTCAATGCCCTATAGTTGATGCATGTCCTTAACATGCTCTCCTTCTTTGGCACGAAAAACAAAGGAGAAGAGACAGGGGACTTGGATGGTCTGATAAATCCACAGGCTAACATCTCGTCTAAGTAAGTTCTGAGGTGTTGCGTTTCATTCTCTGATAAGGCATACACCCGACTGCAAGGTAACTTTGCCTGTGGCTCCAACTCAATTACACAGGCAAGTGGCCTATGAAGAGGTAACTAAGAAGCCCCTTCCCTATCAAAAACCTCAACAAACTCCTGGTATGTCTCTGGCAATGAAGTAACCATTGCCTCTACTTGAACCTGTTGGTTAACTCCCTCCACCAAAAAAGCTGTTGGTCCCCCTGTACCTGTCAGATGTGATGCACACTGATCTTCCCTAAAGGTTAAAGTTCTCTCAAGCCAATCTATGCAAGGATTATGTGTCACTAACTATGGAATTCCCAAAATCTCTCCAAAATGTGGGGTTGCAATCAAATCAAATGTGATTACTTCCTCATGACCCTCACCACTCTTCATCAACACCTCCTGAGTTTTTGTGGTAATAGGACCGGATGTCAAACAAGATCCGTCCGCTGCCTGCACCAATTCCTTCTCTTTCTTGATTCTGGATTCCTAGCTTCATAGCAAATTAATGTCCATAAAATTCCCTGTGGCTGCAGAATCCACCATTGCGGACATCATCTGTTTGTTATTTGCAAAAATCGAAGTCATCAATAGGTATATATGAGGTGCCTTATTCTGAATTGTGTTAGCCACCACTGAAAGGAACTCTGTCTCCTGCTGCCTCATTATAGTTGTTCCCCTGCTTACTGATGCCTGCCTTTTGCCGCCTCCACCCTTCTTTTTTCCCCCACCTCGTTCTGGAGTGTTGGGACAGTTCAGAATAAAATGGCCGGATTGCCCACAATATAAACATAAATTGTTAGCCTTCCTCTTTTCCTTTTCTTCTGATGTTAAAGGACCCCAGACACACTCTATCTGCATGGGCTCCCCTGGATCTCCTCCCAACCTGCCTCCCCTACTTCCTTCTAGGCGTACAAAAGGCACTCCCTCCGTTCTCCTTTTCTCCCCCTTATGCTCTCACAGCCTATGGTCCAATCGTAGGGCTAAGTCAATCAATGCACTACATGTCTCCGGCTGAGGTTCTACATGCATGATGGCATCCTTTAGCTCATCTTTTAAACCTTGGTAGAATAACACAGCTTGTTTTGGTTCTGGCCAGGCTGCTTCTACCACCAAGTGATTAAAATTGCGTAACATATGTTACTAAATCTCTTGTACCTTGTCTTAACGCCAATAGTTCCTTATCCTGGGCCAAGGGCACATTTCTCCCATCAAATAATCGTGCAGACTCTACTGAAAATCCTGCCCAGTCATACAAGATTGGCTCATCTTTCTGTAGAAATGGAATTACCTAGGCAGCCACATCCCCCGTTAAATACGAGATGACAAAAGCTGTCCTAGCTTGAGCAGATTCAAAAGCCGTAGGTTTGCATAAAAAGTGTAACTTGCACTGGGTTAGAAATGTAGAAAACTTCTGTGGATCCCCCACAAACATCTCTTTTGCGGCCAAAGGTACTGCCAACTGTTGTTGCTCCACCACCGTACTGGTCCTACTGGATGAACCTGCGGAAGACGATGCAGCCGCCTCCCCATGCAAAGGTGTTCCCTGAGCAACAAGTCCACTAACCTGCACCTTCAATGTGGCAGTCTCCTGGTGAGACTGTAGCAATTCTGCCTGAATCTCTTGCAAGGCCTTTAAGACCTCCGTTAAAGGGGGAGGAGACTCCATTTGACTCAGGTGGCTGATTTATCCCAATATGGGCGCTGGTGATTATGTCACAACCCTGACTTATACACAACTTCTTCCTAGCCACAGAAGCCAAATGTAATGACCCATCCCACCTTGGTTGACACAGGCTCCTGATTGTAGTAACATAGGCACCCCGGGGCAGCCTCAGGGGGGAAGAGGGTTAAGGAGAGGTTATGGATAGGTATGGGGTGTTATGATCACCAGAAAGGGAGAATGGCGTACAACAAACATAAAGAGAAACCATATAGGCTTGCCTCAATCTACAACTCAGTC
Organism: Ambystoma mexicanum; assembly: GCF_040938575.1. Taxonomy (NCBI): domain Eukaryota; kingdom Metazoa; phylum Chordata; class Amphibia; order Caudata; family Ambystomatidae; genus Ambystoma; species Ambystoma mexicanum. Next base: position 953,980,344 of record NC_090924.1, on the reverse strand, counting down.
AGTATCCTTCTTAATTAGAACACTAACTCACTATGATAATTGCAATTTCATTAAGCATCCACAAACAAAAGCACATGAAGCATGATGGCAGCATGAAGGCACATAACACATGGAAAATGACACTGAAGACTGTAGACCCTGAAGCCTGGAGGCAGCACTTCTTGATTTGTAATGCCTCTCAAAGCATGTGCTGTCATGCTTTCTCATAAATTCCTGACTCTCAGAAACACAGAGAACAGTACATAAACATGGTTAATGATTCAGCATGAAATGAAACAAAAATGCCACCACACACAACATAGCATTATGACATAATATGCATTGCCCTTGCGTTCACTCAATTTTGAAGACTGCTGTGTTGACCTCACACGAGTCTTTGTAATACTGTAATACTGAGCAATAACTACGCGCGTTTCTTAAAACGCACCACACAATGGTGAAATGTTCGTAAACACGTTCCTCTTGCGTTTTAACTCACTCTGCCCTAGAATGCAGAGGGTAACCATATGCACATGCTTCAAACACGCTGCGATGATGCAAAGTTCATACCAGCATTGTTTAAGTGTTCACTTCTCTGCGTGAGAGAGCGGATTCATACACAAACAATATTAAATGCAAGCACTTATCTGAGGCCTTGGGGGGCTTGACAGCACCACCCCAGGCCCTGAAAGATTCTGCGTTGAACGGCTTCTCTGCCTCCGCTCTGGAGAACTAGCTGCAATATGTCACCGCTGGGCCTGGGGATGACTGGAATCGCCGTTGGTCCCTCTCCTCATCCTGGAACCTCCACATGCTCTGACTGAGCACTCTGCTTCCTCCGGCCCGTATCACGCCATCAATGACCAGCAGGCAGCACACTCTGGGGAAGTCTTTAAATAGCAGTTGGATGCACCTGATTGCCCAGAGAGAATCATGGGAAATGTAGTTCCAAACCCCCTTTTTAGCACAATTACCTTTACCAATGTGTTTTCAAAGACCACAGTCCCTTTTTCCTTGGGGGACTCTTGGGTCCACTGGGTGAAGGTGTATGTTTAGCATTGTGGAATTGCCAAAAATCTCAGATTCTGTGAATTGGAAGTGTCCTGGTATGGAGTGCGTGACATGAAGTGGGTGGATTTGCTCCCATTTTGTGCAAATATGGTTCAATTGAAGCATCCGGACATTATTATCATTCATTGTGGTGGGAACAGTTTGGAGAATGTGACTGGAATTACTTTGCCGTTTGAAATGAAGGAAACATTGGGAAAGTTGAAGGAAATGTTCTTTTAAGAGCCACCCTTTTTGAACACACAACAATTAAAATTATTGGAATGATCCAATGGCCTGAAATCTTTGGATGTCTGCAGACCATCACGCTGTCCGCTGACTTTTCACGGTGCACAGGGGCGAGCAACTTTTTTACACACTTCTATTTTTTAACTGTGAAAGGTGGCTCGAAAAATAACCATTATCTTGTATTTTTTTCAATTTTGTATTTTTCTGGGCATGTTTTCACCTGAGAGGCAAGTAGGGGAGGGAAGGGGAGCCAACCCTAGGGACTAAGGGGCAGATGGAGAGAGGAAGATGTTGAGCGGGCCATAGTCAGGTAGATGGCAGTGTTTCTCATGCTCATTGACCGCAGACCCAAAAGCACTCTGAAACTTCTCCCCCCTACAGATCAGTGCTTCACAGTACATGCATAGCACTGAGACCCTTGAAAGTTAAGGGTCCACAGAATTCTGTATGGCCTATGAAACCGCCACTGGGTTCCTCTGCCCCAAAGGTGTATTATTTACAGTGGAAGGAGCAGGTGAAGATGATGGGGTAGAGGAAGTAAACCTGCTCTTACCTGAGAAAGGTATCGCCTTCCTCAGTGCACCCGGGTGGGCTGATTTGGTGAGACGCCTTATGGAAGTAGTCCCGTAGAATAACAAGCCAGGTTTCCCAAGATTGAGTACAACCTTGCACTCAGTGCATCAAACCTTGCTTGCACGAGCCTTTGGGACATTTTCAATGGTCGTGAAAAATTGCCACACCCAGGACTCACTCCGAGTACTGGTGACAGGGACTTCCTCAACTTCATCCTCTTCTCCTTCTTGATCCTCCTCTGTATCACCACACCTGTTCCCCTCTCCAGGCCCTCCAGGTTGTTGAGGTGGTGTTGGGGGTGGCTGGGAAGGAGACATGGACATAGAAGATGCAATTTTCAGCAAGATTGCAGGTCTCCCTAATGGCTTGCCAATGCAGGTGCTGTCTCCTGGATAGCCAGATTGAGCATGAGGAAAAGTAAAGGATGGGTCCCTTTAGACCAGGCTTGTCCAACCTTTTTGAATGTGGGGCCGAAGCATTCACTTTTTGTCACCCAGAGGGCCTGCGAGCCAAAAGTGAACACCCTGACCCAAAGCAGTATATTCAAAAGCAATGGTGTGTGACCTTTCACATAATAGCATCAAAGGCATAGCCATGCAGTCCCAAAGATAGCTTTTGGTGTCGGGGGCAGTGATGAAAGGTTAGTTTCTTGTGATTTCTTCCAGTGTGTATGCATTGATATTTCTCGGAAATAGTGGGGGTGACCGAGCGTAGCGAGGGAGCTATAACAATATAGGGAGGGTTTGGGGGGATTCTCCCCCCCCAAGATTTTTTTTCCAAATATGGGGCTGAAATTGTGCATTTTACAGCAGGAAAAGTGACCAAAAAGCCATACGTTTACAATCAGTTCTAAAGGGGAACATGTACATTCCATGTCACTAACAGCAGACAAGAACATTATAGAACACAACACATTTTAATGATCAATGTGTCCACAGTGCAAGACAGCACTGTCACTGATGTAACACATTGATATACTGGTTGTGCCCAAAATATGCCTCTGTAGCAACATGTCTGTGCTGGCTGTTACCAATTTAGGCCAGCATTGTCCTCTACAAAGCATGATTGATGCTGCCTGAGCATGTGCAGTGTGCCCAATACATATGCCAGCTTATCTCTGTAATACACATTCATTACTTCTGTGGTAATGAAAGAAGCATAATCCAATTCCAGGGGGCACCTGAGGCAGTAAAAGTCCTCCGCCACGGCACGGTTTATTGGTCGGACCCAACATTGCAGAAATCAATTAATTAATTGTGTCCACGGACCCGACAAACATTGAATAAATAAATCGGGCAGGGGAGCCGACTTATGAATTTCCCGGGTGGTGCCCAAATATAGGAAGTGACATAACCAGCACTTATATGACCGCATTTGCACGTAGTCGCCAATTTGGTGCGAGGGGGACGGGGGGGTGCAGAACAGTGGAAACATTGGCTAGCATGTATTGTATATACTAAAGGCAAGTAAGAAGGAGGTTTAAGCCTTCCAGTTGCATCCCAGTAGGCCAATACTGCCCCTACTCCACCCCTCTATAATCATCCAGGTTGTAGTAGCCCTCAAAAGGCAGAGCAACACAACTAGGATAGGAGAACGAAATGCCATCCCATCCTGTGAGTGTGTCAAACCTCAGAGCAAAGACTGTGTGTGTGCCTTGGAGCACAATCTCACTAATTTGGTGCAATTCGCGCAAGTGGGTGCATGGGAATGCCATGCGTGTGTGTGGGCTGCATACCCCGGATCACTTGCTCACTTCTTCACTGTGAAACTCTGTCCAAGGCAGTACTGTCCCAATGGTGAGAAGTGTTATACTTTCACATTAACTATGCTTAAGCACTTTGGGTTATTGAATAGTGCTGCTACATTCGGAGTAATTCCATCCATTTAAATATATTAGCTCTTGTATAACCACAACAGTGTTGATTTATTCTGATGATGATGAAGATGATGTTAGACTTGCTCAATAGTTCTGGTTCTGTATCATTAAATGTACTTCAGATCTTTGGAGTCTCGGGAGGATAGCTCAGGAGCAACACAGGTTTGATCCCGCTGGGTACATTATACCTCTACATCGGTGCACCCCTCTTACCAAGAAGGGTACACAGAGGGGTGCACAGATGTACAAATACACCCAACCCAAAACGATTTTTTAGAAATTGTGGGACAGACTTGCTTTGCATCTGTGCCCCCATTTCTAAAAATCGTTTTGGGGCTGGGTGTACTTCTACATCTGTGAACCCCTCTTGCCAAGCGGGGGGCACAGATGTACAAATACACCCAACCCAAAACGATTCTTTAGAAATTGGGGGACAGACTTGCTTTGCATCTGTGCCTCCATTTCTAAAAATCGTTTTGGGTTGGGTGTACCTCTACATCCGGGCACCCCTCTTGCCATGAGGGGTGCACAGATGTACAAATACACCCAACCCAAAATGATTTTTTAGAAATTGGGGGACAGACTTGCTTTGCATCTGTGCCTCCATTTCTAAAAATCGTTTTGGGTTGGGTTACTTCTACATCTGTGCACCCCTCTTGCCAAGCGGGTTGCACAGATGTACAAATACACCCAACCCAAAACGATTTTTAGAAATTGAGGGACAGACTTGCTTTGCATCTGTGCCTCCATTTCTAAAAATCGTTTTGGGTTGGGTGTACCTCTACATCCGTGCATCCCTCTTGCCAAGAGGGGTGCACAGATGTACAAATACACCCAACCCAAAACGATTTTTTAGAAATTGGGGGACGGACTTGCTTTGCATTTGTGCCTCCATTTCTAAAAATCGTTTTGGGTTAGGTATACTTCTACATCCGTGCACCCCTCTTGCCAAGTGGGGTGCACAGATGTACAAATACATCCAACCCAAAACGATTTTTAGAAATTGAGGGACGGACTTGCTTTGCATCTGTGACTCCATTTCTAAAAATCGTTTTGGGTTGGGTGTACTTCTACATCCGTGCACACAGATGTAGAAGTATACCCGAACCAAAACGATTTTTAGAAATTGAGGGACAGATGCAAAACAAGAGCATCTTGCTTTGCATCCGTCCCACAATTTTTAAACATTGTTTTTTACCCGGCTTTTACCCGGGCCGCCAGAGAGAGACACAGTATGGATGGAACAAAGGACCATCCATACTGCGTCTCTTCTCTCCGGCCTGGAAGCACCCGCATACACCCGCATACACCAAGCACCCGCATACTCTGCGCCCCTGAAACTGGGCCGTGACCTGTAACTGCCTCTGGTGCTGGCGGCACCAGAGGCAGTTACAGACCACGGCCCGGTTTATTTATTTATTTGTTCAATGTTTGTCGGGTCCGTGGACCCGATTAATTTATTTATGCAGAAATAAATAAATTAATCGGGTCCACGGACCCGACAAACATTGAACAAATAAATTAATAAACTGGGCCGTGGCAGAGGCAGTAACATACCACGGCCCGGTTTATTTATTTATTTGTTTAATGTTTGTCGGGTCCGTGGACCCGATTAATTTATTTATGCAGAAATAAATAAATTAATCGGGTCCACGGACCCGACAAACATTGAACAAATAAAAAAATAAACCGGGCCTTGGCAGAGGCAGTAACAGTCCTCTGCCACAGCCTGGTTTATTTATTTATTTGTTCAATGTTTGCCGGGTCCACGGACCCGATTAATTTATTTATTTCTGCATTGCAGGAATAAATAAATTAATCGGGTCCACGGACCCGACAAACATTGAACAAATAAATAAATAAACCGGGCCGTGGCAGAGGCAGTAACAGTCCTCCGCCACGGCCTGGTTTATTTATTTATTTGTTCAATGTTTGCCGGGTCCGTGGACCCGATTAATTTATTTATTTCTGCAATGTTGGGTCCTCCCAACATTGTAGAAATAAATAAATTAATCGGGTCCACGGACCCGACAAACATTGAACAAATAAATAAATAAACTGGGCCGTGGCCTGTTACTGCCTCTGGTGCCCCCCCGCCTTTTAGGGGGCACCAGAGGGAGTAACAGTCCTCCACCACGGCCCGGTGTATTTCTTTATTTGTTCAATGTTGTCTGTACAGCCTCGCGGGCCACATGAAATTGCTTGGAAGGCCACATTGTGGCCCGCGGGCCATATGTTGGACAACCTTGCTTTAGACAAACCGTCTGTGGACAGTTGTACTGTCCACAGACTACAGAGTTGAAAATAGTCCTTAAAAAGTAGTAAAAATGGGCCAGATCAACGTAGAATGGTTCTTGGAGCTGTGCAAGGGTACCATTTCTGCTTGAAACACCTTAGATTTGCTTGAGATGGACTTTTAAACTGTCTGTGGCCACGGACACCGTTTGTGGACATCGCCATCATGCTGCATGGATGAGGTGACATGACAATGTCCTCGGAAGTTCGCGACCCCGATGGGCGTCTGCGGACACCCTCCAGGTGGGAATCTCAAAGCACATGCAAAGTGTGTCCGCAGAACATGAGTGGTGTCTGCGCTAAAAAAAGCGCTAAAAAAAGCGGCACATGAAAAATGACATATCCGGACATCCCACCTGTCTGGGGGCTCCTCCATTTTGAGTGCGGGCGTCCCAGAGAGTCGCATGTTCTGCGGACTCATAATGGGAGTTTAAAAAAAGAAGGTAACACCACACAGCAATGAACAAATCATTTGTAGTACAAAAATATATTTATTCAAGAAAGGAATAGGGTATCAGAATGGGAAACATAAATGGTAGAATTAGGAATATGTGTATAATAATGAGGGGAGGAAGGGAGTGAGATTTCATCAAATCATCTTTGAAATGTTCAGAATTTGATGGGGATGATTGCTTAGGACAAGGGGGACAGGTGCAAGAAGGACAGTGGTAGGGAACATGTGTAATGACATGATTTTTGACATACTGTAAATGTTCCTTAAAATCAATTTTTTAGACAAGTTCATGATTTCAGTATTTACAGTTGCGGATAGGACTTCTCTTTCTTATTCTTGGGATTGTAAATGATTAAACTGGGGTGTGGTTTCTTCATGAAAACTATGTACTGTAAGAGAAATAGAAATTATTATTTTAGTGTGGTGTGTACGAAATACATTATTTGGTGACATTCCATCATTATCTGTTGTATAGCATTGGAGGTGTTATTGTTGCTCAGTTCTTCTTTTGGGAAGTTCTCCTCTAACCATTCAAGTTTGCTTGCCATTTCTCTGAGAAAAAAGGGCTTATGTATTATTATAACACATGTTTATGTAAGAAAGTTAATAAAACAAAAATAAAATACAATGCACTTACTATTTAGTGTGAATGTGTCTTATATATGTCCAATAAGCTCCTGGTGTTTCCTAATCCGTATGCAGAGTTGTAGTGAGGAGATTACATAATATGTACAGTTATGGTTTATGATTGGTGCATTCCATGTGTCTTATATAAAAAAGTGATTAGTATTTTTAACGCAATTGTTTGTACAAAAAGATATATATGCATGTTGTAAAAAATAGTTGTGACTTTAGCTACATCTGTTTGTTGGTTGATGGGTAAATCTTTTTTAAGTCTCCCCTAAGATTCTGAGCCCTGTAAAAGCCTCCCGACGGCCACAGACTTTCGCTCTGTCCGTGGACTCTATAAGAGCCATATTGGTGTCTGGGGTGTATAATGTAGGGAACTTGTAGCAGATTAAAGAGGAACTAGTAAAACCTATGAAATTTACTGAAACACCTTTGTTAACCTCATTAGTGCCAAGGACGAGGCATCTCGTCCTTGGGATTACCTCCCTGTTGCCAAGGACGAGATACCTTGTCCTTTTCGGCACTCTGTTTTGTGCGATCCCTGCAGAGCAGGGATCGCACAAAACTATAATCCAACACCGGGCTCTGAGAGGGGGAGGTCCACCTTCATTGCCCGGGGGTTGGATTACCTTTAATTTCATGCTGGCGTGTGTGACGCATGCCGACATGAAATTGAAAGTAAATTCACAGCGGCAGAGAAGGTGTAGGTGAGTGCCCTTCACGCTCGATCTATGGCCAGCATGCCAATGGACCACCAGGGATTTGTTTTGGGAGTGGGGGGAGGTACTAGGTAAGCTTCCCCCTCTCCCCAATCCCTCAAAACATGAAGCCACAGATCTGGAGACCCCTGGGGGCAGTGATCATCGGCCCCCAGGGGTGAGGATAAAAAAAATAAAAAGAAAATTTGAAGGAAGGGGGCAGGTGGGAGGGTGTTTGGGGCCCACTAGTCACCAGGGATTCTTGAAAAAGTGGTGTCGTTGGAAAGGGGAGATTGGAGATTCCAACAACACCATTTATGCCGGCATTGCTGGTCACCGATCGGGCGCAGATTGCTCAATCCGTGACCAGCAATACCACTGGACCACCAGGGAGATGTTAGCAAGGCGGGGGAGGAGGGCTGCTTACCAGGGAAGCTAACTCCTCCCCCCGAGGCACCAAACCATGGGGGCACATACATAATGACCCCTGGGGGCAGATGGGTGATCATCTGCCCCCAGGGTGGGGGATATTTAGAATACAAAAAATATATATATTTGAAAATGAAATGGGGAGGGGGTTTGGGGCCCACTAGCCACCAGGGATTTTTTGTAGGGCTTGAAAGGGTGGTGGCCCTCTCCCTACCACCCCAAGTGGAAGGGGGGCACCCCTTGTAGCCCTCCCTGGGGGAAGATTTCTGTAGTACATGAGGTGGCCCCCCATCAATTTTGGGGGGGCAAGTTCACCAGGAAAGTGTGTGCTCATCTGCCCCATCTGCCCCTAGGGAATGGATGCAAAAAAAGAAATAAATATCTTGGTTGGTTTTCGGGGGGTGACCCCTCACTAGACCAGCAGGGATTTTTGTTATGGATAGGGGTTGTCCCCCCACTCAAAATGGACTTGGGGTCATTTCATGCAGCCCTCCCTGGGGGCAGTTATCCCCCCTCTTATCCACCCCAGAGAGGGCTAAATGAGTTGCCCCCCTTTGCATTCGGTGTGGGAGGGAGAGGGGCACCCCCCTGTACATAACAGAATTCCCTGGCGATTTAGGGTGGCCCTCTGCCCCCCCAAAGTGCAGGCTGCCATTTTCAAATTGATTTTGTTTACTAAACTTGCCTTGGCGCAGATGGGCAGATTGGTGTGCCAGTCTGCTCCCAGGGTGCCCAAACCTCACTGACTCACCCACTGGGGGGGCCTGTCGCATATTTTTTGGTTGCCCTCTCCCCCACCCGAAATGGAGAGGGGGTGTAGCTCACGCAGCCGTATGTAGGAGGCCTAGGGAGGCCTGCATGATGTGCCCCTACAAAATGTCAGACAGGCCCCCCCTTTGGGTGGGGCAGTAGGTTTTGGGCACCCTGGGGGCAGAATGGCACACTATTGTGCCCATCTGCGCCAAGGGGAGTTGGGTAAATAAACGAAAAAAGTGAAAATGGTAGACAGCATTTTAGGGGGGACTGTGGGGCACCCCAAACTGCCGGGAATTTTGTAATGGAAGAGGTGGTGGCCCTCTCCCCCCCACCCACAATGGAGTGGGGGCTATGTCATGCAGCCCTCCGCGGGGGCAGATATCTGCTCCTAGGAAGGGATACCTGACCCCAGGGAGGAGTGCAGGAAAGCCCCCCCTTATATCTCCCCAGGGAGGGCTACATCTGATGCGCCACCCATCCAATTGGGGTGGGGGTGGAGAGGTGCACCCCCCTTCACATAAGAACATTCCCCAGCGGTGTAGGGTGCCCCTCAGCTCCCGCTAAAGGACAGCATGCCATTTTGAATTATTTTCTTAAATAACTAAACCTGCCTTGGCGCAGAGAGGCACATTGGTGTCCCACATTTTTTGGGGGGCCTCTCTCCCCTCACCCCAGGGTGGCAGGGGCACCTCATGCAGGCCTCCTTGGGGGCAGATATCTGCCCGTAGGAAGAGGCAAATGGGTATTCACTGGAGGGGAGGTTCAGTAGACCACCAGGGATGGCTTGCAAGGGGGGGCATGCTTGCAAAGTATTTATTTGTTTTTGCTGGTGTGACCATAGATAACACATGTTTTTTGTTTTGTGTGCAGCTTTTTCTACGCGAGCAGCTGCAACGTTATGTGAGTACTGTTTTTTATTATTCTATGGTTAGGACCCACTGTCAGGGGTGGGTGAGACTGGGGCTAGATTGTTGGTTGTGTGGGTGGGAATGGGCCGTCTACGCAGATATGTTGGTGGCTGGCACACAATTGCAGGGGCAGGCCACAAATTGCCACCCATGCCAGCAGAACATTGGTGTTTCCCTGGGAGCGGATCCCTCCCATGTGGGTTGTCCATCTGCAAGCCCAGGCTCCACCTCTGGCAGTGCTACATTACAGATGTCACCTGCGGGGAGGAATGGGGATCCCTGGAGCTGCTTCTGTGCTTAGGGGATGGTACACCCACATGGTACATGGATGTCCAAGGCCAGGGACATCATCTCTAACCGTCCTGGAGCTGCGGCTGGGCTGCATTACAGATTTTCCCTTTGGGGAGGTATTGGCCCACTGCCGGGACTCCCTGGTGGGGAGAAGCTGTAACAAAGGGCAGCTGGAGCTCCAGCAAAGTCGGCGGTAATATCCCTGGCCTTGGGCACCCTTCTCCCATGTGGGTCTTTGCCTGGGGTTCTGGGTAATACATTCTGGGCCGATGTGGGTAAGTCAGCCCTCTGTGGATTGCCATGGGTGTCCTCTTTTGGGAAATGCATAGGGTTCCCTGTTTTTCTTGGTGGCTTGGACACTCGAGGCCCATATCTGTATGGTGTGCCCATCTGGAAAAAGTGTGAAATTCAGCTGTCAGAATAAACTTGGGGTTACCTGTGTTTTAGGCTTTCCCCTTGGCGCCCAGATAGGTGCACCCACACATGTGAGGTACTGTTTTCATCGAGACACCTGTGGGAGTGTGGGACGGTAGGCCATGTGTTGTTGGTGGCGTGTTTCGGTGGGTGACCTGAGTGAAATATGCGGAAAATGCATTTTTTTACCACATTTCGGACTTTGCCGGGGTGTCTAGGTAAAAATTGTGAGCTGATTGGTGCATATCAGACCTCTGCGGATTCCCACGGGTGTCCTCTTTTCAGAAATGCATGGGGTTCCCTGTTTTCCCTGGTGGCGTGGACAACCGAGGCCCATATCTGTATGGTGTGCCCATCTGGAAAAAGTGTGAAATTCAGCTGTCAGAACAGACTTGGGGTTACCTGTCTTTTAGGCTATCCCCTTGGCTCCCAGGTAGGTGCACCCACACATGTGAGATACCGGTTTAATCTGGAAACCTGTGGGAGCATGGGACGGTAGGCCATGTGTTATTGGCGGCATGTTTCGGTGGGTGAGCCAAGTGAAATGTGCAGAAAATGCATTTTATTTTGCAATATTTTGGACTTTGCTGGGGTGTCTGGGTAATACATTGTGGGACAATTTGCGCAAGTCAGACCTCTGTAGATTTCCACGTGTGTCCTCTTTTCGGAAATGCATGGGGTTCCCTGTTTTCCTTGGTGGCTTGGACAACCGAGGCCCATATCTGTATGGTGTGCCCATCTGGAAAAAGTGTGAAATTCAGCTGTCAGAATAGACTTGGGCTTACCTGTGTTTTAAGCTTTCCCCTTGGCGCCCAAATAGGTGCACCCACAAATGTGAGGTACTGTTTAGATTGAGACACCTGTGGGAGTGTGGGACGGTAGGTCATGTGTTGTTGGTGGCGTGTTTCGGTGGGTGACCCGAGTGAAATGTGCAGAAAATGCATTTTTTAGCCACATTTCGGACTTTGCCAGGGTGTCTGGGTAATAAATTGTGGGCTGATTTGCACAAATCAGACCTCTGCGGATTCCCACGGGTGTCCTCTTTTCAGAAATGCATGGGGTTCCCTGTTTTCCTTTGTGGCTTGGTCACCCGAGGTCCATATCTGTATGGTGTGCCCGTCTGGATAAAGTGTGAAATTCAGCTGTCAGAACAGACTTGGGGTTACCTGTGTTTTAGGCTTTCCCCTTGGCTCCCAGGTAGGGGCACCCACACATGTGAGGTACTGTTTTCATCAGGATACCTGTGGGAACGCAAGATGGTAGGCCATGTGTTTTTGGCAGCGTGTTTCGACGGGTGAGCCGAGTGAAATGTGCGGAAAATGCGTTTTTTTCGGCACATTTCGGACTTTGCCGGGGTGTCTGGGTAATAAATTCTGGGCTGATTTGCGCAAATGAGACCTCTGCGGATTCCCACTGGTGTCCTTTTTTCAGAAATGCATTGGGTTCCCTGTTTCCCTTGGTGGCTTGGACACCCAAGGCCCATATCTGTATAGTGTGCCCATCTGGAAAAAGTGTGAAATGCAGCTGTCAGAAAAGACTTGGAGTTACCTGTGTTTTAGGCTTTCCTCTTGGCGCCCAGGTAGGTGAACCCACACATTCATTTTTTTTGGCACATTTCGGAATTTGCTGGGGTGTCTGGGTAATAAATTCTGGGCCGATTTGCACAAATGAGACATCTGCGGATTTCCACGGGTGTCCTCTTTTTGGAAATGCATGGGGTTCTCTGTTTTCCTTGGTGGCTTGGACACCCTAGGCCCATATCTGTATGGTGTGCCTGTCTGGACAAATGGTGAAATTCAGATGTCTGAAAAGACTTTGGGTTAGGGGTGTGTTCGGCTTTCCCCTTGGCGCAAAGGTAGGTGCACCCACACATGTGAGGTACCATTTTCATCGGTACACGTGTGGGAACGTGGGAAGGTATAACATTTGTTGTGTTTGTGTGATTTTCATAACGTTTTGGGCCATTTGGTGGTGCCCTTTGTCACACAAAACTTTCATTTCCCAAATGTGCCCTACATTTAGTCACTGCTTTAGGCACCATACACTTTTGTAACCTGCACAAGTCACCTACCCTTGAAAAGGTCTGCCTGTGCTCTTTCAAAAAATGTATGCTTGCCGTTCCTCACCACATTGGTTTTCCTGATTTACACATGCTAAGTACGTCTGTTCAGGCTGTAAGCATAAAACTCCTGTGTATCATGGCTCAGTGTTTGGCTTGTGATATTGCTTGTTTTGTAAAACACTACAGAAAATGTGTGCTTTCCTAACTGCAAGAGTCGGGGGAATGTAGCAGAGCATTGCTTTTCTCAAAATTCATACCAAGCCAACCATGTCCACCACATACCTTTTTTTTGGTCATTTACCTGCTTTTTCCCCAATCTATGGAATTTATCCCTACCTAGGTGTTGCCCGACCTGCACAAATCACCCCTTCCTAAACTTGGAATTTTGTCTACTTTTCAGAAATGTATGCCTTTCTTTCCTCCAATTCAGCTATCCTACTCTTTTCTTCCATTCCGTCCATGCATGTCCAACTGGCAAAAAAGGCCAAAATCGCCTAACTCTCACAAAATGGTTGATAACCACATCAAAATATTTTTTTTTCCCACTCAACCTCTTCTTGAAAGCCCGGAAATTGGGGAATTCAGCACAGCAAACCGTTTGTTCCTAGCTCTTACAAGGAAAAAAACCGCAGGCTTCTTTTACATCATTTTATTGGCATTTTTTGAAATAATCTTTCGCCCTTTTTGCTTATTTTATCTGACCCCCCTACAGCAACCTGGGATTCCTGGGTGGCATTAAGACTGGCTACATGTGGGGAAAGAAGGGGCCAAATTTGGCCAAGATATCTCATGTAACAGAAAAGTTAAAAGGCATTGAATGGCGACATAACAAAATCACCAAAAAAGGCCTTGGCAATGAGGGGAAAAACCCATGGCAGTTAAAGGGTTAAAGAGATGTTGTGGTTAAGTTGAACTAACAAAAACCTATGAAATTCACTGAAAACACTTTGTTAAAGGGATGTTATGGTTAAGTTGCACTAATAAAAACCTATGCAATTCAATGAAAAGACTTTGTTACAGGGATGTGATGTTTACAAGAAAAAACTTAGAAATTGTCTGGTTATGGTAAGCTAAGCAACCATAACTCACGCCTCTGCTGTACACTGATAAGACTAACACACAGGACATCAAGGATGACATCACAAATGTCATTGATGACATCACTGAAATATTTAATTGATGAAATATTTGGGAGCTCTAGATTCCAGAGGGGTTCCAGAGGGGCTGCACCGGGGTGATACATGTCCCATTCTGGAGTGTCACACTGATGGTTTTCCACCCTCCGGCCACTGTGGGCTTACACTGTGTAATTGGAAGGAGAGTTGGCTCCTGGTTACCTGCTTTCACTACAGTGACCAGAATCCCCTGGAGCCACACTGGGTACTAACCAGCCACACCTGTATAGACTGCCTCACTGCCTCCCTGAACATTGCAAGAGGGATGAAAGAAGGAGAACACTACCTGGACTGTGGAAGGTACATTCAGCTGGGAACCAAAGTGCGCTCCCTGAACCCCCCTTGCCCCCCACAGTGTGAGATGATATATTACATGGCCTGCGGTAGCAGACATGTAGTTATGGTTAAGCTGCTAAACCCATTGGGAGAGCACTTTTTGGGTGGCTTATAACTTTGCTCCCCATGGACGAATCTTCAACAAACTTTGCAAAAAAAGTATATGGCCCGTTATTTTTCCAAAGTTTGGTGAGATTCGGTCTGGGGGGGGGCAAAGTTATAGGGAGGGGTCCCAAAATGTCTTTTTTTCCCATTGACTGAATGGATATAAAATTTCTGTCGTGCCTACAGCACAAACCGCCAGATGGATTTTCACCAAATTTGCAGCAGGAGCGACGGCTTGGTCCCAAAAGCATGCTTTTGTAAATTTGGTGAAAATCCGTCCAGTAGTTTTTTCAAAATGACCTAAAGTAGATCTAAAAAAATGTATGATATCTATGTCCGCTCTGCGGACACACTTTCCTATTCGCTCCGCTGACAGGACACTGATTGGATAATCGGCTTGCGTCATGTCTGCGGACACGCAACGTGTTCTCTGATTGGCTGGGATGAGGTGTGAGGTGCGTCACATTGTTTCGATGCTCCCGCCATATTGGATGTGCGGACATATCAGCGTGGAAGTGAGCATAAATCTAATTTTGGGGAGTGTGTTGGTGTGTAGGAGTGCTTGGAGGGTGGGGGAGTAAGAGATTGGTCAAATGCTGTATTTATTTAGGAGGGAGAAGGCTTTGATGTGTTCGCGGTCACCAAGGTTGTCCGTGGACATACTAAACAGTGGGCGCACTACTGGCTATTTTATTTTAGTATGATGTTGGTTTTGGGTCATGAGAAGAGCATGTGGTGAAGAGGGTATGTATTGAAGAGTTTGTAGGTTGGTCTTAATTATTTTTTAGAATGTCAATTGAAGTGGGTAGGTGTTGCACTCAATGGAACTGGCAGCCTAGGTGCTGAGCTCCGGACTGGGGCGATCTCTTTCGTAAAAATAACCGGCCCACACTTGGAATTACTCTCTCATCTTCCTGTATCCCGCGGATATACCCCATACTCAGTCCCTGCCGACCCGCAGCACCGCGACCCTTGAGCAGCGGAGATATAGCAGCATCTGAAGCAAGCGGGTGAGCTTGCTGGCTCTCCCCGCGCCACGGCTCAAGAGGGCGTGGCTTCCCTGACTGCTGGGCACCACAGCGCGGCAGCCTGAGAGAAGGAGGGGTGACTTGGCCCACGCTGTGTGCTACGAGAGACATCCGACACGTCTGGGAGCGGACCTCGCGGCCCTGCAGCGGAGATGGTCAGATGCCTGCTGAGCCCCGAACGCCTCCAATTCGATCCTGCATCATTGCGGGCGCCCTGGCGGGCAGACACAGCACCGGTTTGGGCTGTGTTGCGGTGTGACCCGCAATGGCCTCCCGCTCCTCGCCACCCCCTCTTGCCGGCAGATGAAACCCGCTCATGTGAAGATAGGGGAGGGGTCTGGGGAGGGTTTTCTGAATTTTGCGGTACCCACTGAGACAAGTCCTCACGGTGGGGGGGTCACAACTGCTACCTATGCTACCAGACTGAGAGACTGTTGTCTCATAAAGTAACAATACTGGCAGCTATCACTAGCTCCAACGCACACCGCCAGAAGTGGCCCCACTTTTCATCCTGCAGCCCGATCGCTTGATCAGTGGGGGCTCTCCCCACCCGCCTCTGGCAACTGGAGCAAACTGCCCCGTAAACAAGGATTCGAGCACCCACCATAAATAAATCAAGCCCCGGACCCGACACTCCACAGGGGACCGCCATGGGTCGAGGCGTACCCACTGTCCATGCCCTATGTTGAAGCAATTGCCTACCCTGCACGCAGTTATGTGACCTTCAACCCCAGCAATTGGTGCAAAACCCTCAACAGGGGGTTTGGGTGTTTGTTATGCTTGAGCTAAAACATGGCACTGGTGCGCAGTGCATTCTGGGAGCGCTCGGAGCCATGATGGATATTTACTTCATGCTGCAGTGAAAAGCTGCACTCATTTTGCTGAGAGCTAGATTCACGATGCTGAAGAAAACATGCTTTCCAAATCTGGTATGCAGTCAAGGATATTTCTGCTGGGAAAGCTAACTTTGTTATGTCTTGAATGAGCTATGGGACTGTTTTCCGTGGTGCTTGTTTTTAGAGGAGGGAGGCACTTTGCTCCTTGAGGGTACTGTCGGTTGACCCAGCTGGCAACCAACGGCTGCTCATCAATGCGCAAGTGCGTTGCCAGAAGGTTCAAGAAATCGCCACCCCTTTTTGAAGGGTGCATATATGCAGAACCCCTGATCGGTCAGGTGAGACTTCAGCCGGAGGGGGGACGCTATTGTCCGGCATACCTGTGGGCTGTTCTGTCCTCAGCCTGGGTGTTATTGGGGTCTTCCAGCCACTTCTGGCGAGATGAGGAACCCAGTTACGCTCACGCTGATATATTTCCTTTTGAATTCTCTGTTTCTAATGTGATTTATTTCTATGTTATCACTGGTTGCTTCTAATCTTTGAATAAATAGTCGTATGTGTGCGTGCTTGTGGGAGGGATTGCAGTGTGGAAAGAAAAAAAGAATATATAGATATAAAGAGGTTTGGTTTCGTTTGCAGTACTGAGTAGTTTGTTCAGGAAAAAGAGCGTTACAGCTGGCGGTGAATGTTCTGATGTTATCATTCCAGGCTGGACTAAGAGTCCATATGATTAATTGGCTCAGGCGTGGGCATGCGGCACAGGGCTAAGTGAAACATGGGATCAGGGATTGGGAGATGCTGATCCGTCTGATGTAATGGTGTGCTTGCAACAAGTTCCAGTGGAATGTGGCACATAATGCACTGCATTAGGTAGGTGAGGTTGGGTTCTTTTGCATGCTTATAGGAAAATACATCAAAAGAATTTGGAAATGAAAAATGAGGTTTTGCAATTAGAAAGAGAGCTGGCTGCAGAAAGGCAGACTGTGTTAATGCAGCAGATTCAAATGCAACTTTTTAAAGATAAGGCTGACACATATCAGGCTATGGCCGAGAGGGCAGCAGTCAGAGTAGCCCGCTATAAGTATAGGAAAAGACAGGGAGGGGTCAACAAAAGAAAGGTGGCAGCTGTAATCGCTACCGCTGGCGTGGACTGGGACCCGGATAAGTGGAATGGTGATATTTTGGACTCCACCAGTCCAGAGAGTAGTTCCGCAAATGAGTCTGACCCCACGATGGAAATTAAGCAGAAAACAGTGGCGGCGAAGCCCGTTAGAAGACGTCGAACCGGACCCTACCCGCAAAATCCTGCAGGCGGAGTGGTGGATTTAACCACGCTGGAGGATTACACCCAGCAGGAGGTTGGGGAAATTATTACCCGTTTGAGGCAAAAATGAGGGGAACCTTTATTGACATGGATGGTGAGATTGCGGGATGGGGGCGCTGCAGGGTTGTTGGTAGATTCCACGGACTCACCGCTTTTTCTACGCTTGTCAGCTGACACCAATGTACAGGAGGTCTTAAGGGCAGGGCCGCTCCCTGATGACAATGGTCAAGATGCACAGGTGTCTTTGTTGCACCTAGCAGCCCAAGCATGTAACCGTAAATACCTGTAATGATGCCAGCTCCCCGGGAAGTCGGTTCAAGCCCTGCGTCCCCAAAAGCGGACATCCAGTCCCCAAAGAAGGACCCAGCAACCCTAGGGGCCCTTTGGACAGTGTCCTGGCGCCTATGGCACCAGGCTCATAAAAGACATCAGTCCTGGCGCCATAGGCGCCAGGCTCATTATGGGAGTGCTTGGGTGCACTTACCTGATGCAGACCATGCTGCAGGATCCCGGCCTCCTTGAGGCCTGAAAGGAACTACTTTACCTGTGGGACTAATTTACCATCTGGGCGTGGTCAGGGAAGGATACATACCTGATTGGAGGAAGGGTACATACCTGGAACTTCTTCGAAGGCTATTTAAACCCCACCCGAACAGCCACACGTGCTTCGCGTTGTTCTGCATCTAGCAGCTGGACGCTCACCGTGTCTGCTCCTGCATCCTGACTTCTGCCACGCCTGCCAGCATCCTGGATCACCTGCAAAGGAAAAGAAGAAGAGAACAGAAGAAGGAAAAGTCCTTACCTGCTAAATCCGCATGCCGGAGACATCTCGCCAACAATCCTGAAAAGGAAGACTTTTATTTAAAAGCTCATCGCGTCGATCGCTGCAGAACGCATTGCACTCACCTTTACAGGGCGCCTCCATGTTCAGCAGCGAT
Source organism: Ambystoma mexicanum (assembly GCF_040938575.1). Taxonomy (NCBI): domain Eukaryota; kingdom Metazoa; phylum Chordata; class Amphibia; order Caudata; family Ambystomatidae; genus Ambystoma; species Ambystoma mexicanum. The sequence continues at coordinate 953,961,941 of NC_090924.1, read as the reverse complement.
CATCCGGATTCGCAGTCACGCCCCAGCGCCTAGGGAGAAAAAGACAAGAACAAAAGGTGAGAGAGAGAAGGGAATAAGGAAAGCTAAATCTCCATGTTAAGACTTACCTGTTGATTCATTCCCTCTTCATTTCGGGTCCGCGCCGCATCCTGGCATTTCCGGACCCCGGCCCCTAAGGGGAAAAAAAGACATCAGCGTTAATGAGCGAATGAAAAGACATTACCAAAAAACGCTCATTAAAGACTTACCTGATTTCTACAAGGATTTCACCTCTCATCTCGGGTCGGTGCCTGTTCCCTGGCATTCCGTACCCCGGCCCCTATGGGGAAAAAGACACTAGCATTAGTACATTAATGCATGGACACAAGGGGAACCTCTTATCAAAAAACTTACCTGGAAGCCAAGCAAGTTTGGTTCTCACCAATCCGAAAATCCAGTGAAGTAACTGGATACCAACGCGCCCCTGCATCAGAAGCAGGATGGAGAGCTTGTCCTTCCAGACCCTAAGGTGAGACGCTACGGAGAATCACAGAAGGGTTTCGAGGAGGGTGAGAGGGGAAAGTGAGAGGCCAATTGCATTACCCTGCAGACAGTTAATCCCCTATTTTCGCCTACAGAAGGATACTTCTGCGAGCCAGACAAGCCAGATTTGGGGGCCCGGTCCAGTCCGTCTTCCGAACCCTGCGCATCACCTTAGAAGAGGTCACAGCAGCGCGAACCAGGCCAGCGCCTCCGTGGGAGTCAGTTGAGCGTTACAGAACGCGAAGACTTCCTACAAATTCCCACCCAGGCGCTATGGAAAGTTCTGAGACTGATCAGTTGGCCCAATTACTGGGGGAATTACGGGCCGAAGTACATGCCGCTCGTCAAGAGACTAATGCCCTCAGGAGGGAATTAATAATATCAAAGGAAAGAACTGATGACCTGGCCAGACAGCTTTTGCAAGGTCAAGCTGGGCAAACTCCTCTACCCGGTTCCGGAGGGAACCCTGCTCCTGTGGTTTCCAGTAACCCTGTGCAGATTAATCTACCTGGAAACATGCCGCTGGCCCCACCCGAACGCTTTGCTGGGGACCCCAAACGATTCGCCGTATTCATGAATCAGTGTCGTTTGCACTTCCTATGCAGACCTGGGGCCTTCCCTAATGATCAGATCAAGGTAGCCTTTGTATTGTCATATCTCAGCGGCTGCGCTGCCGATTGGTCAGTTCCACTGGTTACTCAAGATGACCCGATTCCCTGTGATTTTCAAGGGTTTCAAGCAAGCATGGAAAGGTTATTTGCTCAACACTCTCAGGGGCAGGCTCTGGATGACGAACATCTATCCCTGCGACAGGGCAATCAGGACCTCCTATCCTATATTGCAACCTTTAATAGACTAATTGTGGAAACGGGATGGCCAGAGGATAAAAGAGTCACGTTGCTTTATCGAGGCCTACGCAGAGAACTTAAAGATGTCTTGGCCCAAGTTGTAAATCCTCCCCAAGAATGCACAGAGTATATAGACTTAGTGGTCCAATTGGATCACAGACTTCAAAACAGAAAAGCAGATCGGTCCAGGTTTGAGACCCGGGTGTTGGTCAAGACCCAGGCTAACCCCAAGGGAGTTGATGTCTCTGAGCCTATGCAAATTCGAGGGGCTAAAGGACCCTTAACTCAAAAGGAACATGAAAGGAGGCGGCAGTTAAAATTATGTCTTTATTGTGGGAATTCTGGACACTTTCTACGAGATTGCCCGGCAAAACCGCCCCGAAAGGCGGTAGGAGCCGCTGATAAAAACCATGAAGACTCTGTTTCGGGAAACAACTCTGCCCGACAAGCGTAGGGGTCCGCTTGCCGAGCTTGAAAACTAACTCTCAGACCTTGCATTTCATTTTGCCAATGGTTCTCGTAGATCCAGAACAGCCTAAGCGGTTGCATGCAATAAAGGCATACATCGATAGTGGGGCTATTGGAAACTATGTGGATCGTGAATTGGTCTCTAGGATTAACCTCCCTCTCCGTCCTAAAACCAGCAAAGATGTCATCACCGCAGTCGATGGAACTGAAATTGCCTCTGGACCGGTAACAAATTCCACTACTGAGGTGACTCTTATTGGTCCCGATGGCCATCCGGAGGGTGTTGTGTTTGATGTAATCAAGGCTCCACAGTTTCAGGTTATTCTTGGAATCCCTTGGTTAGAGACACATAATCCTCGAATTGATTGGCGAGCTAAGAGAATAACCTTCCCGGACTGTACACAAACCTGCTACCCAGAAAACCTGAAGATTAATCTAGCATCTGTAACCTCTGCCTCCATGCAACTACCTCCGGAATACCAAGACTTTCAGAACGTCTTCCAAAAGGAGCAGGCCAACACGTTACCTCCTCACAGATCGTACGATTGCCAAATCGATCTGGTGCCCGGTGCACAACCCCCTTGTAGCAGGATTTATGCCCTTACCGAACCTGAGAACCTGCATTTGAGACAATATTTGGATCAATACCTAGCTAATGGTTTTATTCGCCCGTCAAAGTCCCCGGCATCCTCGGCTTTGTTCTTCGTGCCCAAAAAAGAAAGCGACCTTAGAACTTGTGTAGATTACCTCACATTGAACCAGATAACGGTTAAAAACCGTTATCCTCTGCCTCTGATCCCTGAACTCCTTGACCAGGTGAAGGACGCTTGCATATACACCAAGTTAGATCTCCGGGGGGCTTATCATCTGGTACGAGTTAAAGAAGGCGACAAATGGAAAACTGCCTTCCGTACTAAATACGGATTATTCGAGTACCAGGTGATGCCTTTCGGATTGTGTAACGCGCCGGCTGCCTTCCAATACTTCATGAATGATGTCATTCGGGAACTCATCGATGTTTGTGTAGTCGTATATATCGATGACATTCTGGTGTACTCCTCTTCGGAATCTGATCACAGAAAAGACGTCAGGGCAGTACTTGAAAAACTGCGCCAACACAAACTATTTGCTAAATTGGAGAAATGTATTTTCCATACCACAGAAGTCGAGTTTCTAGGTTTCATCCTGACACCCAAAGGAGTCCGAATGGACTCAAGAAAAGTGGATGCCATCCTCAAATGGTCATCACCTAGCTCTGTAAAAGGGGTTCAAAGCATGCTCGGCTTTGCCAATTTCTATCGCAGGTTTATCCCGGAATTTTCACGCGTGGTACAACCCATTACTGCACTCTTTGAGGAAAAATAAACGTTTTGAATGGTCTGAAGAAGCCGAGCAGGCCTTTCAGGATTTAAAAGCTAGGTTTACCTCCGCACCTATATTGAAACACCCGCGTCCAGATCTCCCTTATGTCGTCGAGACTGACGCATCCAGCCTAGCCATGGGAGCTGTCCTGTCCCAAAGAGATCACGAAACCAACCAACTGCATCCCGTAGCATTTTGGTCCAGAAAATTCTCGGCACCCGAGGTTAATTATGCAATCACTGACAAAGAACTGTTAGCCATTAAGTCTGCTTTAAAAGCCTGGCGGCATTATCTGCTTGGCGCTAGACATACCATCACAGTGATCACTGATCACCAGAATTTACAGTATTTGAAAACCGCCAAGGCTCAGTCATCACGGCAGCTCCGATGGGCTTTGTTTTTCGCTGAATTTGATTTTGTGATTACCTATCGACCGGGCTGCAAGAATGGCAAAGCAGACGCCTTATACCGAATTGGAATGGGAGAATCTGATACAAACTCAGAACCAGTACCAATAATTCCCGAACAGAGGATTCTAGGCATGACTTCATTACAGACGCTTGAAGACATTCAAGTCAGAGTGAAACAACTCCTGGACCCTACAACCTTACAGGATTGGATCAAAAGGGATCAGATTTTACCATAGATAATGGTTTACCTTATTTCCAAGGACGCTTATTCCTGCCACATAAGGAATTACACGAACTAGTTATTTCCGGTTATCATGATACATTAATAGAGGGACACCCCGGTATTGCCAAGACAGAGGAAAAGGTGAAACGACAATTTTGGTGGTCCTCTTGGCGAAAAGATGTTAAATCATTTGTGATGTCCTGTGGTGTTGCGCCCAAAATAAAAGTCAAAAGAAAAGACCAGCCGGTCTCCTTCAACCTCTAGACATACCGCCAGCACCCTGGCACATCCTATCAATGGATTTTATTACGGACATGCCTCCTTGTTCGGGGTACAATACTATTCTGGTAATTGTGGATTTGTTTTCCAAAATGGCCCACTTTATTCCTTTGAAAGGTTTACCTTCAGCTTCTGTCCTAGCCAAAGAATTCCTCGAAAATATTGTTCGGCTACATGGATTCCCATCTATACTAATCTCTGACCGGGGAAGCCAATTCATTTCCCACTTCTGGCACAAATGTTGTCAAATGGCGCAGATCGACGTAAGATTATCGACCAGTCACCACCCTCAGACCGATGGTCAGACCGAGAGGACAAATCAGACCCTTCAGCAGTACTTACGGTGTATGTTACAGCAATCTGAAAGCAACTGGAAAGACATTCTTTGGATAGCCGAATACGCATATAATAATTCGGTACACTCTGGAACTGGCCACAGTCATTTTTATACTTTGTTTGGGTATCACCCTCGAACCTCAAACCTTGACTCACCTCAGAACCTCGGAATGCCTGCAGTAGAACATCTGCATTCTACAATTACCCAAGCCTTCAAAGAGGCAACTACGCATTTACAACAAGCCAAGAGAAAATACAAGGAGAATGCTGATCTACATCGGAGTGAAGCACCTCCGTATCAGATTGGGGATCAAGTGTGGTTAGCTACCAGACATTTACCACTCAAAGGGCCTCGAACTTTTAACCCAAAATATCTGGGACCTTATTCTATTACGGCAATAATGAACCCAGTGGCTGTTAAACTTGATTTACCAGCTAGTATGCGAATTCACCCTGTTTTTCATGTGTCACTTCTGAAACCAGTGGTACCCGGAACCCGACTACTCAAACCTCCAGAACCTATTCTAATAGATGGGGAGCCCGAATTCGAAATGAAGAACATTTTAGACTCAAAAATGTTTAGGTCAAAACTGTTCTACCTAATTGATTGGAAGGGGTACGGACCTCAGGAGAGGTCGTGGGAACCCAGCGACCATGTGCATGCACCTCGATTAGTCAGGAAATTCCACCGACTCTTCCCAGACAAACCAAAACCCCCGGAGGGAACAACCTTGAGAGGGGCCTTGGGGGGGAGTGCTGTCATGATGCCCGCTCCCGGGGAGCCGGTTCAAGCCCTGCGTCCCCGAAAGCGGACATCCTATCCCCAAAGAAGGACCAAGCAACCCCATATAGGGGCCCTTTGGACAGTGTCCTGGCGCCATAGGCGCCAGGCTCATTATGGGAGTGCTTGGGTGCACTTACCTGATGCAGACCATGCTGCAGGATCCCAGCCTCCTTGAGGCCTGAAAGGAACTACTTTACCTGTGGGACTAATACTTCTGCGAGCCAGACAAGCCAGATTTGGGGGCCCGGTCCAGTCCGTCTTCCGAACCCTGCGCATCACCTTAGAAGAGGTCACAGCAGCGCGAACCAGGCCAGCGCCTCCCTGGGAGTCAGGTGTGTGTTACAATACCCCATTACCACAGATTGGCCTAGTGAAGAAACAAAGTGGTATACTTTGAGAGAAGCAATTCAAAAAGTCAGAGAGCTTGCTATGAAAGATGCAATTCACGTAGATGCTCCAAGACACATGGGGGCAGTGCGCTCTCAGTTTCAACTCAAAACATGGTAATTAGAACTGCGCCACCCACATACAAAAGTGTCATTATGACTTTGCTCGTAGGTATGATGGGCAAACCCACTGATGAGGTAGTGGATGACATTCGGCAACTGGCAGATTTAGGGGAGTGGGACAAGAGTGATGACAAGGCATGGGAGAGAGAGGGGCATAGTGAGAGAAGAACCGAAGGCAGGAGGCAAGAAAGTAGAGACTCCCGAGTGTCCCGAAAGGACATGTTTCTGGCTTTGTTAAAAGATGGTGTGCCACGGGAAGAAATTGATGGCATTGAAATCAGAGTAATATATGAATTATACAAAAAAAGAGGACTTGCAGCCAAAGAGCGCTATAAACAGGTTAAGAAACAGGTAGTAACCAAGCCACAGGGGAACACCTCATCTTCTGCTCCTCCTGCGGAAGAACAAGAAGAAGGGTCTATGGGGACACCTTCCCCGTACCAGCCAACATACCCTGATTTGAGGAAGGTGGTGAGTGCAATGCTAGAGGCAGAGTCAAGTCACACTCATTCAAAATTTGACTAGGGCTACGACCAAGCTCCAGCAGCATCTGCTCGCATAAAAGTTGATAGGCGGCCCCATGTTGATGTTAAGATTTTTTGGGGGCCAGGAAATACGTAAGGGGTGCGAGCATAGATAGACACCGGGGCGGAGGCCTCTCTGATTCATGGCAATCCAGCACGATTTAAAGTCAAACAATTTACTATTACAGCTCTCGGGGGAAAGGAGACCCCCGCAGTACAAACGAAAGTGGAGATGAAAATAGGCAATTTAAATAGGCAGAAATACCAAGTGTTGATTGTCCCGATACCTGAATATATAATTGGCTTTGACATTCTGGAAGGGTTGACTTTGGGACTTGGAGGTAAAACGTACCAGTTTGGGGTGAGTGCATTGACCTGTACACCCATTACCGAAGGCAAATTGAAGATGCCCCCAGTGCAAGTGCCTTTGGCAACCAAGTGGGTAACCATGAAGCAATACTGCATTCCAGGGGGGGGCACAAGGAAATTTCAGACACCATCAAAGAGTATGTGGAGACGGGTGTGTTAGCCCTATCACCACCGCATGGAACAATCCTCTCCGGCCTATTAAAAAGGGGGATGGATCATGGAGGATGACGGTGGATTACCGTGAGTTGAATAAACACACTCCTCCTTTAGTGCCCGCGGTCCCAGATGCCATTACCTTGATTGAGAATGTCGAAAAGTTTGAGGGGACTTGGTATGCAGTGATCGATTTAGCCAATGCATTTTTCTCTGTGCCAATTGCTGAAGAGTGTCAAGAGCAGTTTGCATTTTCTTGGAGCGGCGTCAGTACACCTTTACAAGGTTACCTATGGGGTACATACATAGCCCGACTATCTGTGACCGGCTGGTGGCAGAACACTTAGACAAGAAACCATGTAAACCTGACATACAAATCTCCCACTACATTGATGATATTTTGATTCAGGGCAAGGATGACCACAGTGTGCAAAGTCAGTTAAATGTCATAATGGAAGGATTGAAGAAGGAAGGGTGGGAGATCAACCCGAATAAAATTCAAGGCCCAGCTGAAACAGTGATATTCCTAGGGATTCAGTGGCATCATGGGCATCGAGAAATGGTGCCAAAAGCCTGACAGAAAATACTTGAATTCACCACTCCAATGAACAAAAAGCAAGCTCAGCAGTTTATAGGGCTGTTTGGGTTTTGGAGACAGCACATTCCCCATTTAGGGCAGATATTGCCCCCCCCCTCTACAAAGTGACACGCAAGAAATATGAGTTTCATTGGGAGGAAGAGCAGCAGAAAGCATTTGAGTTGGCGAAAGACACCGTGCAGCAGGTGCTTGATTTATGGCCATTGAAGGAAGGCGAAGTGGAATTGAATGTGTCTGTACAAGACAATTAAAAACTGGAGTGTGTGGCAGAAACAGGACAGGAAGCGTGTGCCATTGGGGTTTTGGAGTCGTAAGTTGCTCGATGTTGGTAACTCATACACTCCGTTTGAGAAGCAGTTGCTGGCATGTTATTGGGCCCTTGTTGATACCGAGCAAATGACGGTGGGCCATGATGTATTGATGAGGCCAGAAATACCAATCATGCAATGGGTACTGAGCTCTCCTAAAACTCATAGAATAGGACATGCTCAAGAAGCCAGCATAATTAAATGGAAATGGTACATTCAAGACAGAGCCAAATCAGGGTAGGGTGGAGTTGCGAAATTACAAGAGCAAGTAGCCAACATAACGCCCTCAGATTACATACCACCGGAAGTGCCTGAAAAACGTGAGTCTCCCGTGAAATGGGGAATACCTTACAGCAATTTGACCATGGAGCAAACAGAGCATGCCTTGTTCACGGATGGCTCAGCCCGATATGTGGAAACTGAGCGATACTGGAAAGCAGTGCTGTACAATCCCAAAACAAAAAAGATGTTGACAACGTCAGGGAAAGGGAAGAGCAGTCAGTTTTCAGAGCTTTACACAGTTTACCAAGCATTGAAACAAGAGACCCCTGGTCGATGTCATGTGTACACGGATTCATGGCCAGTGGCGTATGGATTGGCGGTGTGGTTGCCAACCTGGCAAAAGAATGGGTGGAAGATTCATTCAAAAGAGTTGTGGGGAAAAGAACTTTGGCAAGATATTGCAGAAATGTTATCACAAAGTGAAGCCACTGTGTATCATATGGACGCGCATTGTGCCACAGACTCATTAGAACGTTGGTTTAATTCTGTTGCAGACAAACACACCAAGATTTCATCTTTGGATGCAGAGGCTCAGGAAGACGATTTGGAGGGTTTGGCCAAGTGGGCTCACCAGAAATGTGGGCACCTTGGAGAAAAGGCTACTATCGGGTGGGCACAAGCTTGAGGAATCAGTATTCCTTAAGAGGTAGTGAAAACGATCATTTTACAATATCCAGTGTGCCAACACTAACAGCATAGACCTATCCCTCAAATTGTTCGGCGTACATTGCGAAGAGGAAAACTACCAGGTCAAATTTGGCAGATTGATTATACAGTCCCCTGCCAATTAGTAAAGGTTGCCAGTATGCATGCACTATTGTGGATACATATTCAGGATATCTGATGGTTTTGCCCTGCAAGCGTGCTACACAACTGAATACCATCAGGTTGTTAGATCAGATCATATTACATTACGGAGTGCCTTTGCAGATTCAAAGTGACAATGTGTCACATTTCAAAGGCAAACTAATACAGGAGTATTGTCAGGAAAAGAGCATTGAGTGGCTTTACCATGTGCCTTATTACCCTGCTGCTTCTGGGCTGATTGATCGAATTAATGGGTTATTAAACAATAGGCCTGTGAATGAGCATGAAAATCCTTTGATGCGGCTAATGACTCCTACTGTACAGATTCAACCCAATTCAGTCAGAGAAATCCTATTATACTGGGAAATTACTCCGGGTTCTTTAGCTCCCTATCAGGCGACTCCAGAGTTAGCAGGGGTCGACTTGCATTTCCATGAAGAAATCAGATTAGACCCAAGAGGGATTGTTGTAATTGAAACAGGGATTGGAGTACAAATTCCCCCAGAGCATATGGGATGGATTGTCCCTAGATCTGGCTTAGCATTGAAGGGAGTTCAAGTGTTGGGAGGGGTAATTGATGCCGATTACCAAGGTGAGATCAAAGTCATTCTGATGAATACTGGGGACCAATTGTTACCGATCCACAAGGGTGGCCCAATTGATTATCATTCTCGTTAAGTTGTCCATGATTAAGAAGGGGGAGCCTCTTACAGTGTTAACTACCCGTGGGGATCGTGGCTTTGGCTCTTCCGATAGTATGGTACCGGGTGCGAAGGTGTGGGTGGAAAGGCCAAGTGGCCCACCAGTGCCCGCACATGTCATTGCATCAGGCAAAGACCAAGTAGTTTTAGTAATGGAGCCCGGTAGAAAGAAATGGCAATATGTGCCCGCAGACAAATGTTATCTGAGAGAGTGATGTACAACACTGATATCTCTTTTCTGGGTTTGCCTTGCAGATCCTGTGTCTGGCTGGTGTAATTTTGGGACTAAATGGACTCCATTTGGGAGAATTAAACGGCATGCTGCTACCAATGAAAAATGTCACATCTGTGCCAGTGATCAAGGGTATACTGATAATGATGAGTAATGCTGTCCAAAAGAACCCTCATGCCGATGCCGAAAAGCCAGCCAGACCGAAGACATGGATTTGTGAAATGCGGCAAACACGTCAGGAGCAAGTGAAAACAACTTTGATGACAGTCATGCGAGAGGCATCTTCAGGACGTCGAAAACATTCTCCCATGATTACACAAACGGAGAATATGTGGATATACCTGGCACAACAGGTGCTCAACATTACGCACTTTTGCCTCACTGATGTGCCCAATGCTGAAGCCTTATTGACTACGTGCTTAGTAGCAGTGACAAAGCCAATTGCGGTTTTAAAGCATATTTTCGGCGTCACACACAATGATTCTTTGGTTCAAGATTTCGATATTAGGCAACCTTTTTCCGTCTATGAGTACTGCAGATTTTTCCAGGAAACCGATCGCAAATGGAGAAATTTGACACGTGTTATAACCTTTAATATAACCCAAGTCGATGTGTGCTACCTTATGACATACAATGCAAAAGAAATTGGCAAATGCCAACAGCTCGATTTAACCAAACAGCAAAATCATATGGTGTTTGAGCAACGATTATGTTCGCGAGTGCCACGCACATGTACCAGCATGAATAACACTATGGCCCTCATTCCGAGATCGGAGGTAAGTACCAATATTTTCCGGCATGGCATAAAGTACAACACCGCCCTGGCGTCAGACCGCTAATTGCTGCCCATTCCGACCTCGCGGACACGCGCTTTTCGCCATGCCGGAAAAGTACCGAGTGGCCTGCCGCTAAATGACCCGCAAACCCCCTACCGGCATGCTGCGACACATAAATAGCAACACCACCTTGGAAGACTAGCACCAGTACATAACGGTTACCGTAAATTATGGATACCGTAAATTTCGGTCACCGAAAAATAGGAACCGGAAATTACGTCATCGCACAGGAACGGGAAGGAGAGCGGCGGCCATCTTTAAAAACACAATCCATTGCCATCCTCATCCGCCAGCACCCTTTGGAGCAAATCAGACATTGGAAAAGGACCAGACGACTACCAACATGCCGAAAGCACCAAAGAAGGCAGCGGACCGCATCCGCAAGAGGAGATTCAGCCCAGAGGAACTCCAGGCCATAGTAGACTACCTGGCTGAGCATGCGGATGTCGTTTTCAGCAGCAACATGCAGAGGGAGTCTATCCTCCACAAAAAGAAGATCTGGGCTGAACTCCCCCAGAGGGTGAGCGCCATAGGAAACACCCCCTGCACCCCCAAGGACTGCCGCAAGCGGTGGTATGACCTGCGGGGGCAGGGCCTCCTCTCCAGCAACCGGAGCCAGGCCATGCAGACGGGAGGCGGACCAAGTACCCCTGTGCAACTAGAGCCGTGGGAGGAGACGTGTGCGACTCTGATTGGCACAGAATCGATCAAGGGCGTGGGGAACATGGAGTGCGGGGCAACGACTTCTGCCGAAGGAGGTGAGTGTTCACTGTGTACACTGCCAATGTCCATTGCATGATTCAAACTGCCCCAAGGGCCATTGAGGGCACCTTCTCGTGTTGCCCTCCCTCCATCCAACCCATCCCCCCATCCAACTAATGCAGAGGCAAGTGCCACGCAATCAAGGGCCAAGTGCGAGTACATAACACACAGCAACCATAGTGCATTAACTTGCACATGCCATCATGCACACTGTGCAGCCGGCTCGGCATTGTGCCAGCCAGACTGCACATAACCAGGCCACGATGAGTCACTCCCAAACATGTGTACATGACATACTCATGCACATGTACCACTGCCGTAGCTACACCCAAAAGTCCACAAGCTGCAATCGACTGAAATGTGAAGGCAGCCATGTATGCAAATAGGACATCTTACAATCACTCATGTTGTCCCTCTCTTCTACCCCCACAGGCACTGACCATGACAGCGCCGACCCACAACCAAGCCAGCCAAATACCTCCAGGGGTAGTGGCAGGGTCAGCCGAATCCCTCACCAAAAACAACAGCCCCCCCCCGGCTGCGGAAAGGCCACTGGATGCTGCCCCACCACAACCCATTCAAGCATTGGTGCCTGCCACAATGCCAACCCCACCATCGGCGCAGTCGAGCATCTCTGGGGAGGCTGCTTCCACTAGCCCTGACAAGTATGCAGACAGCCCGTTACCCATCTGTGGGGTGTCCGAGGAGGAGGACCAACACACAGTCCACACCCCGGAGCCCTGCATCGTACCCCTGTCCTCATGTAGTGACTGTGGAGATGTACCAACACCTGTCTGTAGTCCTCCAATCGACCCGCAGGTGTATGATGATGATGTCCCAAGTCCACCGGTGCAGCCCTCAGCCGAGCATGCAGGGGCAAGTGGTTTCACCGATGGTTTCCCATCATTCGGCACACGTCGGGTGAATCAGCTCTCAGACATCATAACGGAGTTCATGGAGGACAACTGGCAGGCCCGCGTTGAATGGTATGATGGACTTAGGGAAATGCGGCAGACACTCACCGACTGCACTGACCGGTTGTGTGACACTCTAACTGACAGCACAACCCGTCTGTGCCACATCCTTGGCCGCATAGCCAATGCCCTTGAGGCAGGCCATTCGAATACCCAGCCAGAGCAGGTGGACACGGCCGCATCCAGTGAGGCCACACAAGGCAGCCCAGCAAGGCGCACTCAGCGTTCAATGCAGCGCAGGGACATGCCCCCCGGGCCAGGGGAGCAAGGAACAATAGTCATTGCTGCCACATGTGGCCTTTAAGTCCTACATGGGACCAGTGCTGTGGAGTTGGGGGGAGGGGGATGGGGTTGAGTGTTCGTTGTGGAGTTGGGGGGGGGGATGGTTTGTTGTGCAGTTGGGGGGGCTGCAGTTATTGTTCACAATATTTCCTTCTTCACAATACACTATTGGTGTTGCAAAGTTGAACAGTTGTGGACATTCATCATTGAGCATGTGTATGATGACGACTGACAGTGCATGGTGTACAAGTATACACACATCCAGTGCCCTGTGTGCCCATGTCATGCCACCCTCTGCTGACTTGTGTTCTGGACATCTTGTCCACTCTTTGTATGGCCCATTACACCAGTCCAGCTTCGCCAACTCATATGTGCCTTACGCAAGCCAGGTGACCGCCTCATCTACACGCATGCACGGGTATGGCCAGTGATTTGGTGTACCCTGGGCCTGTTCTGTGGGTTACTGACAGGGGTCATGTACCATGGTGTCAAGGGACAGCCACCAACACCTGCATGTCTAGCCAATTGAGGTGAGTGTTTGAACTGTCATGGTGGAGAACTGAACTTGGCTGACATGGCAGGGTGTCACTGATGGCCACACGCACATGTCCATGGATACATTTCACCCATTCATGGCCCCAATATGTGTCCAAATCAATGGAATGCTGTCGGGGGGTGCGTCTACAAGATGGTCCACGTACCATGAATGGCATGGTCATCTCGTGGTACAGGCTTCGTTGATGCATGCAGCAGTCCTAGTGTTCGATCCATGTGGTGCAGTGTACTGTGTGGATTCGTATTTGGGTGTGATGGATGTAGTTAGTGGCTCATGGTCATCATCCTGCTCTGATCCATACTATGGTGAATTCCAACACTCCTATGGGTGTGCCATGCCAGTGATGTGGTGGGGTATCCCTGCTGCCCTCAGTTCAATCCACTTCCAGGGATGTGTCTCCCATGTGGTGCCATGCTGGGGGCAGCCACATTGTGCATATGCAGTGTGTCGACCTATATGCGTGTACGGTTGTGGTGGCTGCCAGTGGTTGGTGCATGTGTAGTGGGATTTGGCCTTGTCAGATGGTGGAAATGTAGTGTATTGTGAGTGTCTTACTACATCGATGTGGGACTCTGTACTCATGTGCCTTTGCACTGGTTCTGTGGCGGGTTGGTTGGTGGGGTGAATATCGTACAATGGCTTCATCATTTCCGCCCAGTTGGTTCATGCAGTCACCCACCTCATGCCACCAATGCACTGGCATGACACAGTCAGACAACTCACCAGGCAGCCGGGCACGTCATCCTGCATGTCGCCCCATGTGGCACAGTAGCGTGGTAATCAGCTGGGCCATTGAGTCATGAGTTGTTCTTTGAAGTCGCGCCCACCCATGTGTGGTGTTCTTGGTTGCGTTGCATTCCGTCTGCACGTAGGTGTAGTGGTATTGTTTGCAGTTGCTATCTGCCACCTGCATGCCATGCTGGTCCACCTATGACATGTGGGTGCTGTCAGGGGCACCAATGTCATTTGGCATGCCTGCAGATGCATGGGGGCCAACTTTACTGTTGTGTGTCTCCTGGGTGGTCCATGTTGGGGATTGGTGGGCCCTTCTGTGTTTGGGGAGGTGATACGGCATTTTTCTGGTGTCCGTGTAATGGATGGTTGTGACATGCCATGCATGGGCACCACTGTGTCCTGGTATGTGCCTGTGGCATGGGTATGGGGCACAGGCTACACCATCTCTTGTGCCAGGATAGCAGTGTGTATTTGTATGCTGCTCGCTTATCTCAGTATGTCTCGGGCAAATTATGGTGATGACGGTGTCAGGGTCAAGGTGGTCAGGGCTGTCTATCTGCTCAGGGGTTTCCTTGAGTGACCGGACATGCTGCGTGGGAATGGGGGCTGCTGGGGTGGTGACGGAGACTGCACTGGTGCTGCATGCAGTGCCTGTCTCCCCCTCCTTCTCCCACTGTGTCTCCTCAAAGGAGGGGGCCTGGTATTGTTGGTGGGGTTTTTGTGGTTGTGCCCTTGCTGGTTCTATTGGTGTCATCTTGGTGTGGGAGGGGGTCTGGTGTGTGGCTGAGTTCCTTTTCTGCTGTGGCAGACTCCATTGCCTCCACCTGTGCTGATTGTGTGCACATGTGGCTCTGGGACCCACTGCTCAGGGTTCTTTACTCCTTCTCTGAGATGCCTGTATGTACTCCATGCCGGTAAGGTACTTTACGGGCTTGAGGAGGCCGTAATTTACGTGTGCTCCTTACTTGTGATCAGCTCCGGTTTACGCCATGCCGCTAATTTCAGCATGGTGGGGCGCGCGGGCGACCCAAGACCGATAATTACGGCATTGTACTTTGCGGTGCCATAAATAGCGGTCTGGTTGGTCGGAATAGCCCGTAGCGGTCAGCGATGCCGGTAATCCTTTACCGGCATTGTTTTTCCCTTACCTCCAACCTCTGAATTACCCCCTATGTCTTGTAATCATACAGTGATAGCTGCCAGTCATTTGAATCATGTGAAACTTCCAACAGGATGGCTCTTTTCATGTGGCAACATCACATACACTTATATTCCAGCTAACATTTCCGGAGGTCCATGTGCCTTAACTCGATTAGGACTAATGATGTTTCCTTTACACCCAGCGATAACTCGAGGCAAAAGGTCAACTTTCGAGTCTGTGGGTCTATCCCCCGATTGTGATTCACATGTGAATTTGTTATCAGAAGCTGAGGTTCTAGCATTAACCCTTTCATTAGTGGGAGTTTGGGGTTTAGCTGCTGGGGGTTACAAATCTCTGATTAAATTAGCATGTTTAGTAGTCAAAGGACTTAATCATACTTCTCAGGCATTAGAAGAATTACTCCTTGATAGTCAAGTTATTAGAAAAGCAACTTTGCAAAACAGAGCTGCTGTTGATTATCTATTGCTAAAGCATAATTTAGGTTGTAATGCAGTTGAAGGTATGTGTTGTTTCAATCTAAGTGACCGTTCACGATCCATTGAAAGTCATATTCGAGGTTTGAGGGATCTCTTTTCTGAAGTGTCCCAAGATCATACTTGGATTTGGTGGGATTGGTTATTTTCATGGATTCCTGATGTTGGGGGTACACTGCGTTATGCTTTTGCTTGTATTTGCATTATATTAGCTATCATAATGGCTTGTTGTTGTTGTATTCAATGCATTCCTAATTTAGTTTTAATATTTCGTCGGTTTCAGAGACCGGCTCCTCAGCCACTGGACTATGGAAGATAAATATCCAAGGGTGTAATTGCTATGCTTGAGCTAAAACATGGCGCTGGTGCGCAGTGCATTCTGGGAGCGCTCGGAGCCATGATGGATATTTACTTCATGCAGCAGTGAAAAGCTGCACTCATTTTGCTGAGAGCTAGATTCACGATGCTGAAGAAAACATGCTTTCCAAACCTTGTATGCAGTCAAGGACATTTCTGCTGGGAAAGCTCACTTTGTTATGTCTTGTTATGAGCTATGGGACGGTTTTCTGTGGTGCTTATTTTTAGAGGAGGGAGGCACTTTGCTCCTTGAGGGTACTGTCGGTTGACCCAGCTTGCAACCAACGGCTGCTCATCAATGCGCAAGTGCGTTGCTAGAAGGTTCGAGAAATCACCACCCCTTTTTGAAGGGTGCATATATTTGGAACCTCTGATCGATCAGGTGAGACTTCAGCCGGAGGGGGGGCACTTCTGTCCGGCATACTTGTGGGCTGTTGTGCTCTCAGCCTGGCTGTTATCGGGGTCTTCCAGACCCTTCTGGCGAGATTAGGAATACAGTTACGCTCATGGTGATGTATTTCCTTTTGAATTCTCTGTTTCTTCTGTGATTTATTTCTATGTTATCACTGGTTGCTTCTAAGCTTTGAATAAATAGCCGTATATGTGCTCATTATTTTCTAAGAGTGTGTGGTTGCAAGTTATTGCGTCTTCCTGCGTTCAAAGTATTGGCTGCGTAATTTTACTGGTGATTTATGACTGCACTTTGGGAGAGCAACACAGTGTTATATTAAAAAAGTCTTGACAACCACCAGAGATGCCACATAAGCCGAGGAATTATATCACAGGCATGCAGATAGGGCGACGTGCCCGCCAAAGCTGGGCTGGTGTTGGCGACCGCTGCCCGTGTACAAAAACTCAGCCAACACCTCCACGCAAATGGCGGATAGCAGTTTAGCCTTTATGAGCTGGAATGTGAGGGGTCTGGGTAACCACAAAAAGATGCGGCAGATACAACTCCATGCTGAACGCCATGGCGTTAAAATCCTATGCTTACAAGAGATTCATGCCCGCTCAGAACAATGCGAAAAATGTGCTAAACAGTGGGGACCCCAGAGATACTACACTAATTATTCCACCCAATGTCGAGGTGCCTTACTCTAATACACAGAAGCCTTAAGTTCTCATGCTCTCACACACGGATAGACCCGCAAGGGAGGTATGTACTAATCCTTGGCAGACTCCAAAACCCAGAGGTAGCCATCTTGAATATATATGGCCCAAACATCGACGACCCAGACTTTTACCTGAACCTGGCCTCTGTGTTGGAGAGTTACCCTGTGGTCCCCATCATATGGAGTGGCGATTTTAATACAACACTAGACATCCATCTAGACAGATCAGGCTCTAGACCTCGTCAGCTCTCCAGGGCAGCCCATACTATTCTGACAACGCTCCCTCGGCTAGCTGAGGTTGACGCTTGGCAGCTCATGTACCCTGACTCCTGCACTTACTCCTACTATTCCACAGTGCATGATTCACATTCTAGGATAGATAGATGGCTCATATTATACATATTGGTCAGGCGCCTGTCCCACTTGGCAATACTCCCTAGAACTTTATCCGACCACTCACCAGTGATCATCTCATTGATTTGGGGTCAAGACTACGATAAAACTAGGCAGTGGAGAATGAGACCCCATGCCCTACTTGATCAGGTCTTTGCCTCTGAACTCGAATCTTCCATTGAAGAATTATTCAAGGTTAATACTAATTCCTTGTCATCACAGGCCACCCTCTGGGAATCCTTTAAGGCATACACCAGAGGCATTGCCATCTCCAAAGGGAGCAGCATCCTGAAGGGAATCCGTGCAGATATCGCTAGCTGCAAATCAACCCTAGCTACCTTAGAGACTCAATATGCCCTGGATCAATCCCCTGAAACACTAGCACTACTAGGGTCAGAACTAGACACATTCCGCAGCCTGTCTGAACGAGAAGTCAAATTCCTGGATAGCCCTCCGTCGGTAAGGATATATGGTGAGGGAGAACGGCCAGGCTGCATGCTGGCCAGGTTGATATGCTGAGAATTTGGAGCTCCTAACATACCGGCAATAGAAAGACCAGATGGAACGCTAGCCACTTCACCACAAGACATTCATTCGGAATTTCTATCATTCTATACCTCCCTATATTCGAATGTTGATGGCCCCCAGATATCAGAAATCGACTCCTATTTAGAAAACCTCCCTCTCTCACTTTCCACTGACACCAGCATTTTCCTGGAGAGACCGTTCACTTCTGAAGAACTTATGGAAGCCATTGAATCGTTGGCATCTGGTAAGGCCCCTGGCCCAGATGGCCTCCCCATTGACTTTTATAAACAATATAAATATCTCCTGGTTCCACATCTGTTGGCACTGTGGGAGGAGGCCTGTGAGAGAGGCAATGATAACAGTCCTTCTTAAACCTGGCAAACCCCCCACCCAATGCGGCTCATACCGTCTCTTTCGCTAATTAATTGCGATGTCAAAATATATGCCAAACTACTGGCCATCCGTCTAGCCTCGTTTATGCCCCACATCATTCACCCTGAACCGGGATTTGTCCCAGGCAGATCTACTTCCCTGAACATAAGAAGACTTTTCAACATAATCAGTAGGATTGGCCCAGAGGTGCAGGCGGTGGTGGCCGATTTGGATATGCAGAAGGCATTTGACTCAGTGTCGTGGGAATATCTGTTGCGAGCCCTTGAAAAATGCAAGTTTGGCCCCAACTTCCAAACCTGGGTTAAGCTGCTCTACACCGCCCCAATGGCCATGGTCCACACTGAGGACAGGTGCTCCACCCCCTTCCAGATAGCCAGAGGGACACGATAGGGCTTCCCGTTTTCCCCACTAATATTCGCTATAGCCATGGAACCCTTTGCTGACATGATGCGCCAGTCACACTCTCATAGAGGCTTGCGTACTGCAGGCCAGTCCGATATTGTCTCCCTGTATGCCGACGATGCCCTCCTTTATATTTGTTCCCCAGAAACCAATCTTGCCCTGATCTTAGAGGATGTAGCCCTATTTGGACACATATCCGGACTGAGGGTGAACTGTTGCAAGTCTGTCCTATTCCCACTTACAGACTGCACTCAACCCCCCTCTGACCTAGAGGGATTCACATGGTCCCAATCCAACATCACTTACCTGGGGGTGTCAGTCTCCCACCACACGGTGAAGCTGCGAGAAGACAACTACCAGAACTACCTCACAAAGCTGGCCACTAAAACTGCTAGTTGGACTAGACTCCCCATTTCCCTAGCAGGTAGGATAGGAATACTTAAAATGGTGGTGCTGCCCAACTCCTCTACCGATTCACTAATGTCCCGCTGTGGCCAGGCGATGACTTCTTCCTATGGCATTCTGGTGCAGTCCGTCTCAAATTAACAACACTGGCCACTCCTATGGAATTGGGCGGTTTTGGCACCCCCGACTACATTAGGTACTGGTTGGTAGCCCAGGCCCAATTTGCTTCCCAATTGTTTAACACCACAGACCCCCCCAAATGTCCAGCTAGAGAAACTAACGGTTAGCGATCGAGTAATTTGTTCCCTTATCCTCAAACCCGTCCCAGCTGACCCTGATTCGGCCCACCCCGTCGCAAGTACATCCTTGGCACTCACTAAGATCTGGAAACTGGTAGACACGCCTTATCCCTTCCACAGGGACCTCCCGCTCTGGAACTTCTTCACAGATGTCCCACACATCCCACTATCCATTGTATCTCGCTGGGCTGACGCAGATTTCCTGGCACTCCGAGATATCTATGAACAGGGTAACTATCTTGAATGGGCAGACCTCCCAGGTGCCCTCAAGCAGAAACCCTCGGCATGGCTACAATACTCCTCTCTCTGGAAAAATCTCAAAGCCAGATTCCCCAACTTCCCTACAATGCCACCTGATGAGCCCATAATTGCAGAGCTGTGCTCCTTCGATTCCTTTAGGGGGAAAGGTTCAAGGCTTTATACTCTACTGCAGACTAGAGCTGCCCCCTCCTTGGCTAAACTGAGACATAGGTGGGAAGAAGATCTCGGAGTTGAGATTACCAATGAACGCTTGTCCCGAATGTGCGCTTGCACCCACAATGTATCCTATAATTCTAGGTTTAAATTAATACAATTTAAGGTGTTACACAGGTATCATCACACTCCGGACAGACTACACCATATGTTCAGCGAACGTCCTTCCAGCTGCCCTAGATGCGGTGCCGACCAGGCTCCCTACATTCATATGAACTGTCCTGCCCACATCTGATGCAATACTGGTCCGAAATATGTTCCACATTGTCTGACATACTGGACCATACTATAGACCCATCCCCAGTGCGATGCCTTTTCCACGTCTTGCCCCAGTTGGGAGGCGATTCAAGGAAGCTAGCTGGACTGTGAGTGGTACTGGCTGTACGTTGCATCCTGATGAACTGGCTTCAACCTAGAGCACCCACTTATGCACAGTGGCTCAGGACAGTCAGGTGGCTACATTGCAACATTCACACTTGAGACCAAGGGATATTTGGCGGAGGTTCCGTAGCTATATGTCCACCTTGGCATCAAACTCAGACACGGAATCTGTCTTTCCCATTGCCCCCACTAATGCTGCCCTGTTGAATTGTGTCTCTTAAATCCTGTTTCCGCGATATCACCTTGACTCCAACCCTCTTAATGTACACGAAATGCCACACTGTACTGTAAAGCATGCATTGTGTAAAGAAGTATTTTGTGATTATGCTGTGATCATCTCTGTTGTTCGTGCGTTGTCAAGTCAAATAAATAAAGGTTTAAAAAAAAAAGAATGTCAATTGAAGTGGATAGTTTTGAGGTGGATGTATTATGTTTTTGGGTTGTGGTCATTTGGTAGGTGTTTGTTTCTATGGGTGTGTTATGCTGCGGTGGTTGTGGCCAGAGCCTAGAGTCTTGGGTGCATGGCCGAAGGCCATAGGGCATAGGCCATGCACCCAAGACTCTAGGCCCTGGCCAAAACCACCGCAGCATAACACTACAATGCTACCAAATATTTTGTTTGTGGTATGTGGGCTGCTTAGGGGATATGTTTTAAAAAATGTGAGCACTGAGGGGCGTGGCCAGCAGCGTAATGGAGCGGACGTGAGTTCGATCGGCTCCATGACTACCTCAAATATCCTGTCTTTTATAGCCTGATTCCCGGGAGTTCTATACACTTCTGACACCTGTATCGATAGCTGACGCACTGGGGCACCATCGGATGCAAAATTCAGGGAAAATCGGAGCCCCAAGAGCGAACCCGAGGTGAGTGAAGAGAGCTCCAAGAGCGAGCCCGAGGAGAGGGCTACCGCGCTCCCAAGATGGCTGCCGCTGGCGCGTGATGCAATTCGGGGCCTGTCGGGCTGCGGGGAGCGATGGTACTGCACGCAGACCTAACGGAAATCGACGGGCCATCTCTGTCCCACGAGGAGCTCGACGGCTGAACCGGGAAGACTCTGTTACCACGACATCCAGCGAGGCCGGTGAGTGGCCCCAGTCACCAGCCCAAACCCACGCATTGGTAAACCCGGGGTGGAAGGCCCTCTCCGAGCCACACTTGCGAGAGACCTCGGCTGGAAAACTCGCCTGACCGGGACTGCCATCGCATACGCTGTCCTACCTGACCCACAGCAGGCCTCGGTCCCTCCCGGGCGCACATAACCCCACGAAACTGCCTCTCTCCAAGGATGGGCAAAGACAAATTGAAAAAAGCCTCTACAGAAAGCAAGATGGACCAATTTGCGGTGGTACAGGCCCAGGCCTCGCAGTCTCACACACCACAGACACCCCCCCCCCCCGAGGACGAGACTGCCCTCTCCCTGAGAGACGTGATGGCCGCCATCGCCAGCTCCCGCTCCTCGATGGAGATGAAAATTGACAGTATAGCGGCGGATGTCTCCTTTCTGCGCCATGACTTGCAGAAACTCTCCACTCGTACGGGGGAGGCGGAACAGCGCATTTCAGGGACTGAAGATAACATTAGAGGCATTAATATACAACTCTCCCAGACACTAAGTCATCTGAAAATATTAGAGGCCCGTGTGGATGAGGGGGAAGGAAGATCGCGCCGCAACAACATACACATCCTCGGCCTCCCAGAGGGGGAGGAAAGGCCCAGTATGGAGCTATTCCTGGAACAATGGTTGGTGGACATCTATGCGCCTCACCCCTTCTCTAAGTTTTTCTCATTGGAGAGAGCTCACAGAATGCCATCGGGCAGGCCTATACCGGGCGCACCACCCAGAACGATCATAGCCAGATTCCTTAACTATCGGGACAGAGATGCACTCTTTCAAATGGCCCGCTCTAAGGGTACAATCACCCATGACGGCTCCCGAATCCCTTTTTCCCTGACTACATCCGGGAGGTGCAGAGGGCAAGACAGTCATTTGAACCGCTGAAGATGCAACTATTCCACATGAAAGTAAGATACGGACTGCTGTTTCCGGCCAAACTCAAGATCCACCACAGGGAACCACAGTTCACTTCACGGATCCGAAGGAGGCCTGGAGATGGGCGGAAACGCACATTGAAGGGGACTGGACGGCAAGACCAACAGAACGGGGACGGAGACCCCGGCCTGGGGCAGATCGCCGAAGAACCGGGGGGCACCCGGAGGCCCAGGAACCAGCAATCCTGGAACAAGCGGCAAACCCCGCCAACTAAAGCGAGGGAAACCGACGAACACTAGGAAGCGATGGAATATCGGGCCGAAGAGAGGCTGACCTAATAAGTGGACCCTAAGAACTACAGAATGCTCAAAGGCGGTAGGAGCTGCGGACCAGAGGGGGCCCCCTCCGTTCGCCTGCCAGCCAGGACCCCATGTTTGAGCTGACACTCTAGTTCCGAGTGCCAATGATGTTTGGGCGACAGGTACTTCGTGTTGTGGAGGAGTATAGCGAGGGGGATGGGTGAGTTTATGTTGTTTCTGTTATAGTATTATTACACGTTTATTAGGCATTCACAAAACTAATGGATCACGCCACCCAACACACCCAAAATATGGCAACTCCATGAAACAGCCCATAATGTTTGCGAACCTGATAACGTACACAATAAATGGCGACCACACTGACCCACGCATCAACCCCTGAGCGTCCCAGGTCTCTCAAAATAATCACATGGAACGTGAACAGGCTAGGGTCCGGAATCAAGCGACGTCTTGTTCTGCAGTTCTTGAACAGATATTCTCCCAATGTCGCCCTGATAAATGAGACACACTTAGCTGGGACCAGCTGCACCTTCTTTCGTAGAACCAACTACCGACTGGCCCTACATGCGGGATACACTATGGGATCCAGAGGGACTCTTATCCTGATTCATAAACGCATCCCATTCACATCGCTAATAGTTGAACAAGACCCCCGGGGTCGCTATGTGGTGGTTATAGGAACACTGGGACAAGAAACACTGGCCATTGCGTCAGTGTACTCATCGCTAGCACTGGGAGAGGAATTCCTGGAGGAGTTGGTCACCTTTATGGCAAAACACCAACCTGATACGTGGATTTTGGGGGGGCGATTTTAATGATGTCATGTGTGATATAAAAGATCACACTTGCAACAGGGACCGTAACCTGAACACTCCCACCAAACTAGCAAAATTTGCGTCGGCCCTGGGCCTTCGGGACGTGTGGTGGCATCTCCACCCTGTGGACAAAGCCTACTCGTTCCACTCGGGAGAACACAGGTCCATGTCCAGACTAGACTACCTCTTCCTCCCAAACACTGATATACACAGGGTGACCACTGCAGATATACTCTCTCGAGGCATCTCAGACCACTCACCCCTCATGGCGGTACTGCGCATACAAAGGGAAATCCCACCCCGATCATGGAGGCTGAATAGCTACTATATGGACTCCCCTGATCTTGTTGACTACCTCACGGAAGTAACTAATGAATATTATGAAATTAATACCCCTATGATCGATGACCCAGTCACGATATGGGAAGCATACAAAACGGTATTGAGGGGGGAGGCGATTTCCTGGGTAGCGGGTAACAAAAGGGAGCGACTTCGGAAGCTGCTGGAGGCGGAAACTGATGTGGGCGACTGGGAAGCCAAATATGTTCACGACCCAAGCCCGGAGGCGCTCAGATCCCTTAAGGGTGCTAGAGAACGCCATTGACACATCGAATTAGACAATGCCAGGCAAGCCCACCAAGACTCCAGGGCAAGGGTATATGAACACAGGGACAAAGCTGGGAAAATGTTGGCCTGGCTCGAGAGAAGAGATGAGGGTCAACACCACGTTAGAGAGATCATAACCCTGCAGAAGGGGAAATGCCACTCAGACAGGGATATAGCACAAGCTTTTGCTGACTTCTATGCTACTTTGTACGCCGCCCCAGTGTCCCCTCTGGACCCCTCTCTACTAGACAATATCACCCTACCATTCCTATCGGAACAAAAGAGGGCACAACTGGACTCGGCTCTCACCGAAGCGGAGATCGCTGAGGCTGTAGCTCAATAGCAGTCGGGGAAAACACCAGGCCCCAAAGGGTTCCCGGTCGGGACCTGGAAGAAATTTAGTGGGGAGAAACTGGCACCATACCTTCACAAAATGTTTCTGGGGCCCACGACCAGGGCGCTCTCCTGCCGGATCTGCGTAAAGCCACGATAGTCATTATTCCCAAACCAGGTAAACCACCCGAGCAATGTGCCTCCTATAGGCCTATCTCATTACTCAATAGCGAAACCAAAATCCTTGCCAAGATCCTAGCAAACCGTTTGCAAGCGGTAATTACCTCCCTGGTCCACCCGGACCAATGTGGGTTTATGCCACATAAATCGACATGTATGAACTTGCGGCGCCTCCACCTATTGCTGGAAAGGGCCCCTATCATAGACAAACCGCTTGCACTACTTGCCATAGATTTTGAAAAGTCGTTCGACTCGGTTCGCTGGGACAGCCTCTGGGAAACTATGTGAAGAATGGGATTTCTGGACAACTTCCTGGGATGGGTACAACTTCTCTACACAGACCCACAAGCAGAGGTGAAGGTAAATGGGTGGCCCTCTGAACCTTTCCCCCTGGGCAAGGGCACACGGCAGCGATGCCCCCTTTTCCCCCTTCTCTTGGCCCTCGCGATAGAGACACTTGCCCTGTGGCTCCGCCAGAGCAGGGACTGGTTGGGATTCAGGTGGCCGGAGGGACACGAAGACAGGGCGCCTCTTTACGCGGACGACCTCTTGATATACTTGGGTGACCCGATACGAACCTGCCTCATAGTAACGCAAATGCTCATCCGATACGGAGAATTTAGTGGTCATAGAATCAATTGGGACAAATCTATCCTGTTCCCGGTAAAGGGTGGTACACTGGCCGTCCCCCAAGAATGCCCATACAAGGTGGAACCAAGCGGCTTCCAGTATCTTGGGATTTGGATATCGGATGACCTGATGCACTACGCAGCCCATAACCTCCAGCCGATCATGGACCGTTTTAAAGACGATGTCCGCCACTGGAGGCTTCTCCCCCTGACACTAATGGGCAGAGCCGCCCTTTTTAAGATGATCACCCTGCCCAGATTCCTCTACATATTACAAAATGCACCACTGGAGATTCAGGACCCCTCCTTGACTCCCTCCTTAGAGACCTCATATGGGGAGAGGGACAGCCTCTTATTGCAATGGCTACACTCCAGAGATCGGTTTGGGAGGGGGTATCGGCGCCCCCTGTCTCCGAGCTTACTACTGGGCCTCCCAACTGGCAGTGGTTAATGACCTATTGCATGGGGATAGGGAACTCCCGCACATAAAGGCAGAAATTGCAGCCATCCACGACACTGACCCATTACCCCTGCTCTACAAGCCCCTCCACAGACCCCTACCCCAAACAATGGCAACACATGTCTCAAGGGTCTGGAGACGGGCCCACGCCAATGTGGGATGGAAAGACAAGATCACAATGGCGCAACCCCTGTGGCTCAACAGTAACCTGGCCAAACTGGGGAAACTCAGACCATGGCCCAAATTGGTGGAGGCCGGAATCACACGGATTGGGGATGTCTTGATAAATGGGGAAATCGCCTCCTTTGTAGCATTGCAGCAGAAATTCCACCTTCCAACGACCGAATGCTATCACCATACCCAATTGACTCATGCCCTACGAACACATATCCAGTTGGACCCCGCTATTCCCGAGTACACACCCATAGAACGCAATATACTCCCAGCACATATCCCTACTAGAGTCACCTCTATACTGTATAATGCTATGTCCTCCTTCGCTACTCTGGAACTCCCTCGTCTTAAAACCAAATGGGAGGACGATGTGGGAGCCATAGACCCGGAGGACTGGATCCAGATCCTAATGCATCCCAGGGAGATTGCTATCTCCTCCAGACTCCGCTTGGTCCAACTTAAAATCCTTCACAGAATTATTACCCAAGAACCATGATGCATGGCTGGAAACGTACCCCAAACCCGAACTGCCTCCGTTGCGGGGGGGAGGTTGGCACATTCATACATATCCTCTGGGAATGTCCGCGGATCCAGACTTTCTGGGGGAAATGCTGCAATGAACTATCCAGGGTGCTAGGCCGCAATATAACAATGGACCTGAAGGAGTTGCTGTTGGGCTCTCCCGATGAGAACACTACTGATAAATGGGAAGGATTGCTCCTATCTACGGCCGCAGGACTGATGAAGCGGAACATTGCACAAAAATGGGGAGCCCCAGAGTCCCCAACACTGGAACAATGGGCAGATGATATGGACACGCTCTCAATGTTAGATCGCAGAGTTTATAAAGCAAGAGGCTGCCCGACCAAAGCTTCTAAGATTTGGGACAAATGGGAGGAGAGAGAATCCCAGTAACCTCATGAGGCCCTAAGACGCTAGATTGAACTGTAGATGGAAAGGGCGACAAATGGAGATCATTTGACTCTCATCGTGTCCTCACTTATTGATTCGTTCCTTGGATGTGTATGTTTTGATTTTGTTTTTCTTGTAATTTTCGTTGATTGTGTTGTTGTTTAAATTCGATAAAATGCAATATAAAAAATAAAAAAATGAAAAAAAATGTAAGTACTGATTGGTAGTAATGTAATAGTGGTTATAGGATAGTGAGATGATGTGTGTTAGTTTGTTGGATTGTGCAGCAGCAGCAGAATAGAACTATAACAAGGATTATAGCCAGGACAAAGAATATCTGCTAACCCCAAGTTCGTATTAGACTTCCAAACCATGTACTAAGGTCCCGATCCCCTCAGGGATTGTGTACCTCTGAACCCAAAATGTGCAGTCTCTTTATCGCTTGGAAAATGGTGGTGGCGGAGTCAGGTTGGTAAGCGCAACACGCGGACCCGACCATTTTGCATACACCACCACCCTCAGCCAGGTTGATGCCTAACACCATCCTTTTCTGAAGGACCACTAGTTTAATTGCCTTTTGCTCAGCGTCATATTGAACATGATGTTGGTAGTCTCATAGATAGTTTTCTGCAAAATCCGAGCCAGTTTTCTAATGTCTTGAGAGTTAATTATTAGTTCCCAGAATGGGACCATGGATTTAGCAATGTCCCCCAGTACTTGTAGGGGGGGTGTCAAGATTAATTTCCCTTCTCAGTGGTGGAAGTGATATATAGCCCAGGTAACAGTATCCCCAGATTACATGTATCCTGCCAATATTTCGGTAACCAAGGATAAGCTTCACTTACACAGATGAAATATATTGAACCCCCTACATACAGAGGCCTTTCCTCCTTCACTAGAACAGCTGTGTTCATACATTTATCATACGAGCCCATAGGTTGGGAACCTTCTTTCCGTATACAGAAAGGGACAGAATCAGGATCATGATTGATGGTATATGATGGTGCAGCAACCCCCTTAATACCTACTGGAGTCATTCTAAAGAAATCATAGATTGGTAAGGTCTGGAATATTTGTCGGAATGCCAGGCAGTGGCAGTATTGAGTGTACTTCTATTTGCGAATACTGAACAACGCAGAGGTAATAATACTAATTGATCAAATTCATTTATATTTGATTAATCAAAATGACCAGTGGCACTGTTGTTCCATCGTCCAAAGAACAGTACCCTAAATGCGGCATAATATGCAGTAGACAGAGGGAGAGGATGAATATACCAAACTATCCCCTTCTCACCATGAATGTGGCAAGTGTGTGCAGACCCAGGAGTTGGTTTTATTCAAAATAGAATGAGTTGCATTCATAATCATCATGAGGGTGTTGTTATGATAATCCCCTCTATGATTGAGATCACGTGGACGAAGGGTGTGTGCGTACACATGTAAGAGAGACATTGTCGAGGCACGGACAGTTGGCAATAGTGCATTAAGTGGATGTGTATTTTCTAAATACCATAGCACCAGTATCAATGTGACCAGGGAATGGCGCAAGGTTGTTTTCTTCATTGGTCCAGCAATCCTTACCACATTTTCCTATTCTATTACAAAACGTAATGTCAATCCCTAAACTAAATCCAAGTTCATGGTCGAAGGTTAAAACTCCAGATAATGAATGGTTGATGAACAAAGGATCATCATTTTCCAAAGGAGCAATGTCAGACGATTCAGAAGAAGAAGAAATAACTTTTTCCCCAAGCTCCTCAGGCTGAGGAAGTGGTTTTGTATCGCTCTTTGAGTCAATCAGAATAGGCACATGATGATTGGTCTCCTTACTATCGCTCTGATCGAGAGGCAAAGGCAGTGGCACTCGTTTCACATGCGTTGCATGTATCCAAAGTTTCTTGCCGGACACACGTACAGCTGTCTGCATAGACAGTAGTACTTGGTAAGGCCCCTTCCAGCATGGCGCAAGGCACGTTTTCCTCTCAAAATTCTTCAGCAGAACATATTCCCCAGGCCGGATTGGATGGCCTGGGCCCGCGTATTTTTCAGGCAGGGCTGCTCGAACCGTTGGTGAATCAAATGCAAGTGTTGAGTCAACTGGTCACAATAATCAGACAGTAATGGTTACTCAATGTCAGCCAATTTTCTAGGTCTCGGTGCATTACATACATTTGCAGGCCTTCCATAATGATTTTGTATGGGGAAAGTCCTGTTTTCAACTGAGCGCAGCGCTTTTGGTAAAGCGTCAGGCCACTTTAAATTGCTGTGCGCAGACACCTTTTCTAGTTTATGCTTCAAAATACCATTGTGGAATTCCACCAAACCAGCACTCTGAGGATGTCTCACTGATTGAAAATGTTTATCGATCTGTAATCCCGCACAGATTTGCAGAATGACGTCAGCGATAAAGTGCAGTCCGTTGTCGGACCAAATGACTCTCGGCAAACCAAACCTAGGAAAATATTCCTTTAACATGGCATCGGCCGTTGACAGAGCAATATTGTCTTTCAGGGGGAAAGCTTCAACCCAATTGCTAAAGGCACAAATCACAACCAATACATATCTGTAATTTTGGCAGTGTTCCATCTCGATAAAATCAAAATGAATCACTTCGAATGAATGGAGGGAGGACCAAAACTACCTTTCGGTGTTGCTGTGCCCTTCCTAATGTTGTGTTGCAGACATATCATACCATTTTTTTAAAAAACTTTATTTAATAAACTTGACACAGCGACATAGGGTAAGCAGTGACTGACAATCGTTAATTACAATAATAGCATGTGCAGTTGGTATACAACAACAGTAGTAGGAGTGAGAGGTGACATGGCATGGAACAATTACACATATATCAGATATAGCACAAAGAGCCATCACTCGGCTAGTGGCTCAATTGGGGGTAGATGGTGTAGATGAAGGGGTGTCTGCTTCAGCTGAGATAGAGGCAAGATAGGAGCGGAATCAGGGTCATATATCCCTAGGTCTGGAAATTGACGGGAGTTGTGTCCCCAGGGCCTCCTCTGTATCAGAGGCCCAGGTTACGGCAGTCAGCCATTGTGTGTGTGTGGGTACCCGGGGATGGAGCCAGCACAAAAGAATACACCATGCAGTGAGTACCATTCACAGCCCACCATACACAGCCCAGCAAGCTTTCTAGAGTCACGATGAAGCCCAGGGAAGTCATGAAAGAGGCACTTCAGTGGAGATGGGGTAAATTTGTGGTCCAGGATGGTGGAGAGTGTGGAGCAGACCTCGGATCAGAATTGAGTGAGATGGGGGCAAGACCAGATCATAGGGATATAGGTTGCGTCCTCAGATTTACACCTGGGGCATCTGGGGGAGTGGTCCGCTAGCATCCGGTGTACACAAATTGGTGTGTAGTGATATCTGTATAAGACTTTGAATTGTATCATTTTAAAGCGCAAGTCGAATGATACCTCTGGTCCAGAGTTGGTCAGTTATGTCTAAACCCAGGTCTCTAGCCCATTATTGTCTCAACATATTGAATGTGGGGGAGTTTTCGGACTGTAATAAGGAGTATAGTCTGGAGATCTTGCCTCAAGTGGTTGTAGTGTTCAGAATTTCATTAAGGATACGGTCATCTGGAGGTATGATAGTGACGTAATAAAATTGTAAAATACCCTCCCCCTCTAATCTAAACCGTGGCCCAGGACATCAAGACCCAAGCATCCCCCCCGAGAGGAGTTTGACCCATTCACGGCCGCACCAGATGCCCAGATCTCCTGTGCCCATGGTCCACACGCTCGGGGAGCCTGCTCACTACCACGTCCTGGTCAAGCCAACGTCAGCCTCATGGACCAACTCGATTAGACAACAACCACCATTACCATCATCGTTAGAGATGCCATGACGACATAGCCAACAGACAAGAACACCCGTGCCACCATGCAGACTGGTCACTCACACACCAACCAACACGAATAACATACTCAGTGCTATGCGCTCACAGCCAAGGCCGCAATGTTGCCATCTACATGCTGCGCTCCCCGCGCCAAGGTTGCACCTGTCAACGCCGAATGCTCCTCAGAGCTGAAATACAAATCAAATGCTCATAATTCTACTCCAGCTACGGTCTCCCCACACGTGACCAAGTCGAACTGACAAGATGCCAAGCTTACGAGACAGAAAGTTGCTGGAGTCCCACGTCTGGGACACAGGCTGCAACAACGAAGCGACAAGTTGGACACCTACAGTGATGGGAAATACAAGCACATCAGCCACTAGCCAGACCTGTCCATTGTCCGCCACCACTAACACATAGTTGCACATTGTTGCCAGCACCAGGTACATCGCGAGCTGGGAACAGTGATGGTCCCAGGCTTGGGGGCTTGCGAGGGAACCAATCAGAATACGAGGGGCTCATCACTGACCCCTTGTAACAAATTCAGTGTACAACCGTTAGGGACAACCCAAGTGTACCACCTGACTTGTCCTTATCCAATAACCCTTTCTCCTATAGGTAACTATACTCACCCTACCACTCGGGGAGTCAACCCGAAGTGGCGTTAGGTTTTGGGACAGTTTTCCCAGGTGATGCAAGTAGCACGTCATACTACGGTAAAAAGGGCCTGCAAGCCCCACTAACACTGAGAGTCTCTCCGGATGCATACGAGCTGAGAACTATCCCTGCCATTACTATCATAAACAGCAGTAATTACTTTGCTCTTGTGTGTGCCTCATACTCTTTTTGGGACGCAGGAGATCTGTTTGAGGTCTACCTAACCTAAGGCAACTACAAGGCCTCTTGCAACGAGGCAACCTGGCAGCGTGGCCCCCCCTGCCGTTGCCCCCTTTTGAGGACTACAAGACCATCACGGATATTCGAGATAACCGGACAGCGCAATCCGGACATTGGCCATCGGGAGCCGACTTGAGAAGTATCCCGCCCGGGGTTGGCGAGTGGCCAGACGTGGTCCAGACGAGGGGAGGTGGTGAGCCGCTTTGGAGTGGTGCCCGCGGTCGAGCAGCCCCGGCTAACGAGGACTTTGTGAGTATGGCACACCCAACCGGGAGGGGGGAGGAATTGTAAAGAGGGTGGCGGGTAGCTGTTACAGTGTGAGGAAATTGATTTTGACTGATAAGCGGCGATAGATGTGTGAGGTGTAGCGGGACAGACACGAGGCCCGTACGCTACATTGTCACAAAGTGGATTGGGTGGGGCTTTAAGCACCCATGTGTGACTGTTAGTGCGGAAGATAATTAACTGGTTAAGCTCCCCTGGGGAGGGGGTGTATCACACTCGGGGCAAAGCAGCGTGCGCAGTCCGATTGTACTAAGTAAATTGATTGTTGATTACTCCACTCCAGACTTAGTGGGAAGACAGCTGTGGGGTTAACAGGGAATAAAAGTGTCAAAGGATAGCGTGCATTCATAAGGTTCTAAAATCGTACGTACTTGTAATATCTTGTAGAGGTTGGTGACGTCACCCATAGGGCTTGTATAGGACTCAACGACCATCTCGCGTTCATCCAGGCGTGGTCACGGGCAGGAGGTAAGAAAGGGTAGGGGCGAATGGGGAGAGGCGGCTGCGCACGGAGAAAGCCGGCTGCGCTCTAACGGGGAGGATCCAAGGGGGGAGGTGGCCGCGCACGGAGAACACCGGCCGCGCTTGACAAAGGGGTTGCACCAGAAGATGGAGGGTACTGAGCAGACAGTGGGGACGGGAGGAGGAGGAACTAAGTTGAAGGTGCGCCAAGTACAGGCTACACAGGAAAGTGGGGCAGCTCAAAGGCATTCCGCACATGGCACATAGCCGCAGGGGCTTTGCGCGCCACGGCCGGAGGGGGCCATAGTTGTAACATCTGGAAGAAAGAACGGCAAAAGCCAAATATTGTAACATTGAGATTACCTTCCTTTTCAGCGGACTGTCGAAAGTCCCCAGTTTACGGGGCCAAGTAAAAGGTTGAGAAAAGTAAAATTGTAACATGGCCACATACTATGGGTCGGGGACAGGAGCAGGATTGGGGTTTAGAGCAAGCGCTTTAACGAGACCACTCCAGCACATCTGCACGACACTGTCACCGCACAAAGAGAAAATGATAAAATACAGTTTTAAATGGACACAGGGAACAGACAACAAAATAAGGGTACCGTGGCCGCCCAGCGGCAACTTCGACACGTGTACCCAACACTACTTGCTGACATACCTACATAACACATACATAGGGAAAAAGTTAGCAAACCATTTAGAGGTTTTTGATCTCTGCAAGATGTTCCACGGAGGTACAGCAGGAGCCCCGGGAATGTTCGCAGTACAGGGGGTAAAGGAGGAGAAAGGGGTAAGGGAAGAGAAGGAGATAAAAGGGGAGAAGGTGAAAGGAGGTGAAAGGAGGGGGTGGGGGTAGGACACATAAAAAGCCACCCAGCACCGAAGAAAGTGAGGAGGAGGCAGAAGGATTGTTTGCGGTAGCAGGGGCAAAGGTGGAAAAGGAGGGGGTAGAGGACGTGCACATGGCTAAGGTAGAGAAGAAGGAGGAAGGGGGATTATATCCAGTAACAGAACTAAGAGAAGTCGCCCGACAGCAACTAACGGCTGCTGAGGGGTACTCAAACCCCGCTTACAGCCCTCCACCATACTCCCAAATCGATAGCTGCCATAAGGGGATGGCGACAACGGGCACAGTAGATTCAACCACAACACAGGAAGAAGCGGGGTGCGAAAAGAGGGCTCTGGGAATCTTCACAAACATAGGGCCTGATGAATGGATAGCAGCGCAGGTGCTTTTGAAGCTCCGAGGGACACTAAAAGGGGAAGAGGAGGATGCAGTGAGGAAGGTAAGAAAGGAAGAGATGGATAATGCACAGACAGGGCACAAGGTAAGTAAAGGGAGATTGGGACGACTGTCACGAGAAGGGGAAGAGATGCTGGAGGACAGGTTGGCAGAATTGAGGGACGTACGAAGCACACTGATCAGGCAGTTTGAGAAAGAAACACGGGAAAGATAGGAGGAAAATAAAGCAAATAAGGAAGAGAAGGCGAGAATGAAGGAGCAAACAGAAGAAAGGAAGAAGGAAGAAGCGCACATTCGGGCAATAGCAGAAAGAGTAGCATGCGCGGAGCAAAGGGAGGTGAGAAGGAAGGAGGAGGAGTGGGAAGAAAACGACAGGGAAATGGGACTGTGGAAAAAGAAGATTATATCAGAAAGCGCGCGGAAATATGAAGAAGGAAAGGTTATAGAGATCATACTAAAGAAATAATGGGGAATATGGGGAGGAAAGAGAAAGAGGGGAGGATATTAGCGAAGGTGAGCGAAGAAGTAATGGAAGAGCTTTATAGGAAATGAGCGGAAATAGGCGACGAGGTAGTGAAGAAGAAAAATGACGAAAGGGGTGAGAGAGAGTGGAACATGGAGCAAAGAAGTATACACGCCAGGATAAGGAGGTGGCAACAACATCGACACAGCGGGCTGCAGTAAAGGGAGGTGAATAAACAGACATGGACCTAATAGATTTAAGGACAGTGACAGTGGGGGGGGGACGCACAGAGTGGAGACTAACCTTTCCTGATGGATTTTGCAGCGTGGAAGAGGAAGGGTTGTGCGGAGGTGGAGGAGATGGAAATAGGGAGAGTTTAGATAAATTATACATAACGCGCACTAACTGCGAATCACCATGGGCATGCAAGACACGAGGAAGGAAAAACACAGAAGAAACGAAAGGCAGAGAAGTGAACAGGAAAACACCACGACCACTAACACCAACACCTGTACACACTCCATATGTCGGCAGACTAAGGGACCTCCCAGGACGCAGGCAGGAGGAGCAGGCAAACACACCCATGGGGGGGCAAGAGGGCAGCAGGAGGAGAAGGAAGAACATAGGAGGTGATAGAGTAAACTAATGTAACATTGATAGCATTGAAGAGTTACCATATATGGAGGAAGATGATGAATATACTAACATAACCCCACACAAGCGGACGCCAGGAGAGGTGAGGGATTACACCTTAATGCCACTGCTAGAGAGGGGAGGAGCTAGACCACAATATGTCCCCTGGAAGCATGCCGATAAGGAAAATATAAAGTGCAGGCTCCCATCTCTAAGTGGGGGAGCCGGGAAGTGGATATATGAGATGGAACAACAAACTGCGGGGCAAAAAATAGCGGTGGGCGATCTAAAGGGGCTGCTCATTTCAATACTGGGGGATGCTGCAGATAACATTTGGAAGAGGGCGGGTTTCCCAGGGGTAACAATAAGCGACATATCACATGATAGAGCGCCATTCGCCAACTGTAGGCAGGCATTGAGGGTCCAATACCCTGATACATCTGACATAGGAGCAATAACCTCACACAAGATGCGTGAGAATGAAGATCCCGTTGATTACATCCAGGAGATCCAGGAGAAGTGGCGCCTGGAAACGCGGGAGCCATAGGACAAACCACTAGCAATTATTTACCACATACTAATACAAGGGCTCCCGGAAGAGGTACCGAGGCAGTTGAAGAAATGAGTGGGAATGGAAGCAAAGGCATGGCCAGAAATACAACTGACAATAGTACACCACTGCAGGAGGTGGCAAGAAAAGATGAAACAAAAGGAGGAAGATAGGAAGACAGAGGAAGCGAAATTGGTCCAAAAGAAACTATCTAAATATGCTATGGAAGGGGCACTGCTAACAGCACCCACGCCCATGCAAGTCACTGTGGCACAAGACACATCACAACAACAGATAGCACCATTACAACAAGCACAGATAATGACACAACAGATGCCTCCACCACCACCATACATACACAGCGCACGCGGGAGGAGGTTATATGCAACCGGGAAATGGGTACTTAAATAACTACAGAGGGAGGAGCGGCCAAATGAGGGGGAGGTGCTATGGCCCACCAGCACAACAACAAGGGGGAGGGTTTCCGGGATAACAACCAATATGGACAGCAAGGGTACTCAGATAACATAGGGGGATATCCATGGCAATCTTGGGAACCACCAATATGCTGGATATGTGGAATGGTGGGGCACATGTCACGCACTTACAGAATGAGACCAGCACAAGCAGCTTGGGGAGAGCAAGGGCAGCAAGGGCCTATGGGGGAGCAACAAGGTTACCAACAACAGCAAGAAACCCAGTAACCACTACCACAACAACGAGCAGTGATGCAACAGCCCCAGCTACAAATACAAGCATACACGTAACAACCACAACTGCCACAGCAACAGGCCCAGCAAACACAACAGCAGCAACAGCTACAAATACAAACATGCACACCCCCACAGCAACAGATACAACACCAACCACCCACAGCAGCAGGTGATTGCAAGACAACAACAGCAGGTCCAAACAGTGCAGCAGCTCACACAAATACAGAACAATGCAATATCATCGACTGACACACCTGTACATCAGACACAGTTGAGGAAGGTGACATTATTGGGTCACAACCCTTACACAGGGAATTGACAGTCCCCATACCCACAATAGGACAGCCCGCAGATGTCTTTGATGTCTCCCGTCCAATCAATAACACCTAAGCCTGCAGAGGAACCACGCATACAGATGGCGATAGGTGACACAAAATGTTCCTTTCTAGTTGACACAGGGGCCATTAGGTCATGCATAAGGGAGGGAAAGTTTAACTTGTCAGGCGAAGCTATGAACACTCAAGGATTCTCTGGGGCTAGATGGTTGGTTCCCTTCACTGATAACATCTCCTTATCTATAGGAGATCACAATATGTCTCTCCCGCTGCTGTATTCAAAGCAATCACCAGTAAACATACTGGGGAGAGACATCCTGAGCAGATTGAATATGACCACCTCCTTCACTGAAAAGGGAATAGTTTGCTCCACACCAGGCATTACCATGCTCACAGCACGACAAATACTGCAGGCTTATTGTGGCAAAACAATGGCCAGGGCAGAACCAATAGATATGTTCATCTTCCAATATGGAACAGACATGGCAATAGCATGGCTGCCAGAAATTGACTGCAAAATTTGGAGGAGACCAGCAGCTTACCTTTTCAGACCCGAAACACCAGCTAGTGAAAAGGAAGGGACAATGATATCAGTGAGCATTGAGAGCATTGTGGCAACACCAGACTATATTGCAGTACATGCCTAGGACAGAAAAGGAAGAGCATGGAGAACAGTAATAGCACTAGCAGAGGGGTGCAGGCTAACACAGGTATCAGATGAGGAGCTCTTCTCGGACGATAATGGAGAGGGGGAGATGGTGTTTGAGATGAGTGTAAACATTTGGTTGAAAGTAACATACAAAGAAGTGGCACAAAAGATGGCATTAGCACGAGAGGCACCTGCCACTATAGCAGTGCCATTTTACGAGGAGGCTCTGGCAGCAGTACCAGCATCTCTATGGACCACCTGTCCGTACAAAGTGGGCTGCATAAAAAGCATTGGAGGAGTAGAAATTAAATTGAAAAAAGGAGCAATGCTGCCAAGAGTAAAACAATACCCACTATCAAAGGAAGCAAATGAGGGGGTATATGAAACAATAACAGCCCTAATAAATAGAGGTATACTAGTACCATCAGAGTCTCCACGCAACACTGCTGTGTACCCTGTGTGGAAGCAAAAGGAGGGTCCTGGCGTTTCATCCAAGATCTAAGACCTCTCAACCACATTGTAGAAGCCGAATGATATGATATGATATGGCATTTGTAACGCGCCTATACACAAGTGTTTCAAGGCGCGACGAGACAGGGTTGGGGGGACAAAGGGAAGACAGACAATGATCCTACTAGCCCAGGTGTCATTCAGATCACACAAGTGAATGGGTAGAGGGGAAGGGAAAAGTGCAAGGGGAAAGGGGGAGGGGAAAGTGCAGTACAGGATAGTAGAATAACAAAATAAATAATAAGGGCCAGCTGGTGGCAAGTGCAAGGTAAGTGCAGACAAGTGCTGGGAAGGGGGGCTGTAGTGATACAGAGACAGTCCCGCAGTGCAGGGGTTGCCAGGGAAGCAGTGCAAGGGGAGAGTGGCAGGGCCAAGGACCGAGGTCAGTGAGAGTGGCCCAGTTGCAGAATCAGTGCAAGTTCAGTCAGTAATTTAGCAAGGGAGAGGGGGAGAGAAAGCAGAAGCAAAGAGGAAGGTTTTGAGGTGCTTCCGGAACCAGAGATGGTTCTCCTCAAGTTTCAGGGAGGCAGGAAGGCTGTTTTAGAGGGAGGCCCCAGCCGCAGAGAGAGATCCACCCCCAACTCGTTGCTTGGAGAAACGGCTGACTCTGAGGGAGTTGGAAGCGGATGAGCGAAGAGCTAGGGAAGATATTTAGGAAGGGAGAGTTGAAGGTATTTTGGCCCCAGGCCCCAGAAGGCCTTGTGGACAATGCAGAGGGTGTTGAACTTAATCCTCGCAGCAACTGGGAGCCAGTGTAGAGATTTCAGTCCTGGAGAGATACGGTCCCTGGGCTTGAGGCCAAGGACAAGTCTCGCAGTCCTGTTCTGGATGAGTTGCAGAGGGCGGAGAGTAGAGGAGAGGCAGGCCGATTTAGATAGAGGCTGTTATAGGAGTCCAGTTTAGAGAGAACCAGGGCTCTGGAGCCAGTGAGCTTCTGGGGGAAGGAGAGGAAAGGAAGAATACCTCTGAGGAGGTGCAGCTGGTAGTGTGACTTCTTAGAGACATCAGATATGTGCGGAGAGAAGGAGAGTGTGGAGTCGAAGATGACCCCGAGGTTTTTTGCCTTGCAGGTAGGAGCAGGAAGAGGGCCAAGACAGGCCGGCTAGAGAGATGCAGGGAAGGAGGGAGTGAGAGTGCCGATGAGTAGAATCTCAGTCTTACTGGCATTAAGGCAGAGGTCATTGGCAGCACACCATTCCTGGATAGCAGACAGGCAGTCATGCAGTCAGAATACCCTATAGCAGCTAACCCAGCCACTATACTTTGTGGGATACCAGCAGAGGCATCACGGTTTATTGTGATTGACCTCAAGAACGCATTTTTCTCAATACCCCTGCACTCGGACTCACAAGATCTGACAAGTTTCACATACCGCAACACAAAGTGGAAACACACAAGGCTGCCCCAAGGATACTGCGAGTCATCATCCATCTTTAACAGAGTGATACAAATGGATTTGAGTAACATAGACATTGAAAGCACGGTGCTGCAATATGTAGACGACATCATCATCTGCAGCACCACAGAGGAGAAGTGCATGAAAGACTCTGTCAAGATGCTCACGGTATTAGCAGAAAAAAGGTACAAGGTAGACAAGGAGAAATTACAATACTGCCAAGAACATGGAAGGAACATTGCATCACAAAGGGTGCAGCCCATAACCAACACCACAGCCACAGACAGTGAGAGAACTGCTGCAGTTTTTGGGCCTATGAAACTACTGCAGGGCATGGGTTTTTGACTACAGCTCATACATAGGACCACTGCTTGAGGCCCTCAGAGAAGCACAGAGGGGGGAGAAAAAGGTGAGATGGACAAGAGAAATGACAGAAGCATCTGAGGAACTAAAACATGCCATATCAACAGCACCAGTGCTGGCCACCTCAAACTATGAAGACTTTTTTTTTAATCTTTTCACATTGTGACTCAGCAGTAATGAAGGCAGTACTGATACAAAAAACTAGCATGGAGCACAAGCCAGTAGCATTTCACAGTGGACACCTGGACCCTGTAATGTTAGGTCACTTTCCGTGCGAACAGAGCCTAGCTGCCGCAGCTTTTGCGGTAGAAAATTCATCCTCCATAACAATGGGCTGCCCACCACGCTGTACGTGGAACATGCCCTTTTGCATCCTGAGCAAACCAAAATCAACCTTGACCACCCAAAGGTCATCAGGGTACAAAATAATTTTGTCCAGACCAGAACTAAAAATTGTGAGGTGCAGCAACGTGAACCCAGCGAGGTTTATAGCAGAGGTAGTAGAAGATGGCAACAGCACTCATGACTGCACACAGGCCATTGAAATTTACTCCAGCATGAGAAAGGTTGAGGAGAATGCCCTAGAGGGGGGAGATAATGTACATTGATGGGTCCTCAACAATTGACCATCGTGATGGGATACGCAGAACAGGAGCAGCAGGGTTGCGACTGAGAGATGATTGGACCTATGTCCCAGTAAAATGTGTTCAGTTACCACAACACTACTCAGCCCAAGCAGCATAATTAGTGGCCCTAATTTTAGCTCTAAAGTAAAGCAATGACAAAAGAGTGACCATATATTCTGACAGTGCATACGTCACATCAAGAGTACACTCAGGTTTAATTAAATGGCAGCAAAGAGGGTTCAAAAGAGCAGACGGCACCCCAGTGCAGCATGCACTACTACTTGCTGAACTAATTGAAGTAATTGAAGACCCTAGAGAAGTAGCCCTAGTGAAGTGTCAGGCCCATACAAACGGGGATGACCCGATTTCCAAAGGTAACGAAACAGCAGATGCACACACCAAACATGATGCGTACTTTGGCGAAATTTGGACCCTCCCAGAAAAAGAAAAAGATAAGGGGAGGGCAGGGGCAAGACAAATGTTGATGAAGGATGGGTACACACACATTCCTGAAACTCAAATAATGGAATTACATGCGGCAGCGCCTATGGCAGAGAAGGAGCTATAGGTCAAAAGAGGTTTCACAATGTCTCCCACCGATGCATTATGGCGACAAAATAACACAGGCAAAATAGTGATACCCCTTGCCTTATTGAAAACAGCATTGGCCCAACTACATCATCCCAGACACACAGGAAAAGAGGTGATTGTAGCACGAATTAAAAAGGCGTGGTTCTGCCCCGAGCTAAATTCACACGTTGCAAACTTCATTATCAATTGCCTCACTTGTCAACAATTCACGGCCGGTCACATGCTGCAAGTGATCAAATGTACTATACCCCGGACAGAAGGACCCTTCTTGCACCTGCATATTGAGTATGTCAACATGATCAATGTATTTCAAGGATACAGATACATAATTGTGGTAGTATGCCCATTTTCAAGGTGGATCGAAGCCGGTCCAGGCTCCATGCAGATGCCTTCAGAGCAGCAAAATTCCTGGTCAGGGTGGTGTTCCCGAGGTGGGGGGTATGCGAAGTGCTGCGGTCTGACAATGGGCCACACTTTGCCAATGAAATTTTCCAACACATAACTACCCTCCTTAGTATAAAACATAAGTTTGCATGTGCGTACCACTCGCAGGATAATGGCGTCTGTGAACGCCTCAACTGCCTCCTAAAAGAAGAGATAACCAAGATCCAGCAAACAACCAAGAAGAGTTGGCTTTACTGCCTCCCCCGGGCCCTATTCGAGCTAAGAAACAGGCCATGGTCGGATCACCACCTCACACCCCACGAGGTGGTGACCGGACGCCAAATGCATCTCCCACTCACACCACCATCAAGGGCTATAAGAGACTGCCATGAATCGCAGAATGTCTTTGGTGAAGAAATGTACGAATAAGTATCTTCTCTGGTTACTAGTGTCCCCTTTATCAACAGATCAAACAGATGCGGGACGGGTCGAAGAACACCCAACAAGAAGAAAAAGCAAATGAAGAACAGGAACAAGCACCACAGTGGACAGTAAAAGAGGGGGACCACATCCTCCTGCAAAATTTCAACTGCTGGTGGAACAGCCTCCGGTTCACTGGGCCCCACTAGGTGAAGGAAACAGCTCCTAGAGCTGTGAAGCTCTGAGATAAACACGTCTGGACCCACCTACATGACATCAAGCCCTACAAAGATCACACCCGCCCTTGTGTAGACGACAGGGCCAACACAGCAACAACAACAACCAATGACAAGAACAACACAGCCCAGACCCCAAAGCCCCCTAAGTACACGAGTGAACAATCGCCCATAGCCCACCCCATGGTCACGAGATCCCAAAGTAAAACAAACCCTGCCCCAGCCACTACCTTAATAAAGAACGTTGTCCAACAGATCTGCAATTTTACACCACACTGTGTAGACACGTGCATGTTCTCTTCTCTTTTTGTCTCGCACATGCAGGTACCGCACAGTACTGTTTTATATAGAAAGAGTTAAGTATAAGCTACTAACACATACGTCATTGCCCAGAGGAAAATGCTGCCCGCAGATGACTACACCCCAGAATCATTGTCACACCAATTTGTTTATGTTATAAAAAGACCAAGAAAAGAAGAATCCATGTGTATTATAACACCTTTCTTTTGATCATAGAACAATCATTCCCATATATCCACTAACACTTACCAGTCCTAAGATATAGAACGCTAAGGAAAGCGTGGGAACAGATTTTCGCCTGGGCTTTGAATGATTATATGATAGGGAGAGCTTGAAAACACTAACAAAATAATGCATATTTTGAGGAATTTTCAGGCGGGCATCTGTATCATCCAAAGAAAAGAAGCTGCAGGACTGCAGCAAAGATAAGAGAACTATGCCAGTGATATTAGCAATTGTAATAAAAATGAAAGCAATATTTTTCATCACTGGTCTACTTGCTGCCACTGTCTGGCAGGCACACTATGCTTCCTATGTTACGGCATCACCTTATACTAACAGACCCCCCACCACGGCTGCAACAGGTACAGTGTCAGGTGGTACAAGTAACCCAAGAGAAAACAGGAAGAGGGATGAATGTCGTGCCTCTATTGATAACAACAGGGTAGACACATACATTACAGAGTCCGCACTCGTCTCAAATTACATGTGGTACCAGCACATGTCCAAAATTGGTAAGGGGACAACTAAGGACAACTGATATGTGTGCTCATTGATCCCATACGCCATGAGCGCATCCAGAACATTTGTGGTGGCTGAGGTACCGGCAACATCAGTGGAGTGCCTGCTATACCTGGCCCTGTTCCAAACAAAAGGATGATTTCAAGGGAGACTAGCAACGTAGAAATGTGTCACAATCCCTTCCACGCGCACACCAATACATCATGTGGTCCCCAAGGCGCTCCCCCACCCCCGTCTCACTCTTCCCTTTCTCCCTCCCTTCTCCGGCACTCACGTGGTCTCTCACACGCTTTGCAAGCGCACCCGCGCCTGGTCCGTAACAGGACTGCTGTCAGGCTACGGCCATTTCT
The DNA here is from genome assembly GCF_040938575.1 of Ambystoma mexicanum. Lineage (NCBI taxonomy): Eukaryota > Metazoa > Chordata > Amphibia > Caudata > Ambystomatidae > Ambystoma > Ambystoma mexicanum. The sequence continues at coordinate 953,919,271 of NC_090924.1, read as the reverse complement.
TTATTGGCAATTACCTTGGCGCCTAGGATCGCGAAGGGCTAGCATTGAGCTTCCGCGTCGCGGGACTGTAAGGTCACGTGACGCTCTTGCCCGATCACGTGACTCAGCCGTGCATCACGTGATCAGAAGTGCGAGTACTTAAACACGGAAACCCAGGTACTCGTTGCTTCACAGCTGTGCTCTGCATCCTGTTTGGCGTTACGTACCTTTGGATCACTGACTGCTCACAGAATCGACCTGGCCTGCTCTACTGGACTCCTCTTGGATCTAACCCTTTGGATTTGTTTGCATAGTGATATCCGGCTCTTGACCATGGACTGTTATTGGATTGCCTCCTGGATCTCCCTCTTGCACCTTGACTCTTTGGACTTCTTGTTTCATAACTCCACAGTTCCTGCTAACAGGCGAATGACTGAGGACTACTCCTCTTGGGGTACTTCAGTCCACGTGGGTCCCGGACCTCTCCACTAGGTTCACTACCTCTTCCTTGACCCTGATTGGTAAGACCTTTTCGTTTTTCCTAAACACTGTGGTTACTGTTTATTGTTTGGTACTTAATCCGCATTTTCTTGCAGCAGCGTGGGGTACAGGGTTCGCGGTCCCAGACTTGAACATCTTCGCCTGTGGCCTCAACGGCTGCACAGAGAGTGGCTTTGGGTTCTCTCTGTGCGGAATTTGGGGACGGAGGCCTCTTCTGCCTACACGACACTCAAGTCACAACAAAATGGAAAACGAGCGACACATACCCATATGAAAATAACTTCATCAAAACACTACCCATGTACGACAACTACTGGCAGCATACACAAGGGCTCCAATATGTGACGGATGGACCTGATAAAGGAGAAACAAAGGAAGTAACATTGAATTACCTACCATGTGAATGGCGCGCAAGAGAAGTTCCTGGGATACCAGGGTGCTGGGAAAGACCATTGATATTAATATATGGAAAGGTATACATGAAAGAAGGATGGGTAGATGGGGTTGTGGGAAGCAATATGGTAACATTGACAAAAGTAACAGTAGTACCAGTAACTGAAGAGAACAATAAATGTTACAACGGATTGACAAGGAGCGCAGCACTAGTAACGTGGCTAGAGAAGGACGAGAATCCAATAACAATACTTCCACTAACTGCACCTACACTATGTTATCAACACGACAGGGATGTCAATGTTGGAAGAAACAGCAACTGCAAAAGAACTGTAATGATAGCTGAAGGGGGTGCCTGTACAGCAGTTCTAATGGACCACTATTGGGCCTGCGGAGCAAGAGAATACCACAGCTTGCCACCATCATGGAATGGAATATGCACTATGGTACACATCAACGTACCATCCCTGGTAGTACCGCGGAAACATGTCAACCTGGGGAACTTCCCTAAGATGGACAAAGGGAATAAAAGAAATAAAAGATCAGTGAAGATAGCTGGAGGAAGAGAAAAGAATGGCACAACAATATTGTCAAGAGTAACGACAAGGAGAACCAATGACGGGGAACTACCTGTGGGGAAGATCAGAAACAGCTCTTATGTTTATGTTTATGTTTAATATTTATATTGCTCTCCAGGTACCCAAAGGCTTAAGGGCGCAGACAACAAAGAACAAACAAATACAAACTAATCTTACGTGGACAAAAATCAGGCAAATTATGTATCAAGAACAATGTGCAAAACACACAACTGCAGAAAACGAAGAGGTAGGGAAATCTCTTTAAGCCAACAGAATAATCAAATGATTATATTGCAATTTGAGGATCCCTTCGGAATGTAACTACACAGTCTTAGGAAAGCGGGAAGTAAGCTAGTCGCACACCCCACTAAGACACAATCCTTATTGTCATGCGTGCTCCAATATTTCAAGTCCATCCTACAGAGGATTTTGAGATCCCACCTTAGTGACATCACACCAGAACACAGACTGTTCAGCAGAGCGGCAATGTTTTTCTCTTCCATAATACATCCAGGAATGCAAGCATATGTAAATGCGAAGTGGCTCCAGATCACCAGGTGGGAATTAATGATGACAATTAACTCCACCGTCAATGGATTCAACGCAATAAAAGAAGAACTGAGAGCAGTACGAATGGTGGCACTCCAGAACTGATATGTGTTGGATCTCCTAACAGCAATGGAAGGAGGAGTTTGTGCAAAAATTGGAAGCTCATGTTGCACATTCTCCCCTGCCAACGATGCAGACAATGGCATGCTTTCTGAGGCGGTATCACAACTTGCCAAGATGCACGCCAAGATGGAAGAAGAAGCAACGTGAGTAAAGAGAGACGGTAGCTGGTTCTCATACTTGTGGTCATGGATGCCATTGTGGCTGTCGGATGGTCTTACAATTATAGCAGGATGCATAATATTGGCAATGGCCGCCCTGCTGGGAATGAAGTTTTGGAAGTCAAGATCAGCACGCACTACTGATGAAATGATCTGTATGTATGCCTTAATGCCAGCTGAAGACGACAAACACACAGACATCATCATAAAGGAACGAGAACGGTTACGCAAACAGATATTAGAAGCAGACCTATATCCACCATCAGTGAAGGTAGAAAACCCAAGGAACCCGAAGAGTTATGTTGGAAAGTGGGTTTATTGCAAGCCTGGCGGTGAATGCGTATACATGTACTGGTCATTTGAAGATCACGTGAACCAGTATGGACACCTGGCGGGAATAACAAAAGTATGGAGAGTACGCGGAGATAAGGGAGCGGATAATTTTGTGATCGACAAATCGACCAGAGGGGGGACTGACATGGGAAAATGGGAAAATACCCTCCCCCCATTCTCATCTAAACCATGGCCCAGGATATCAAGACCCAAGCACCCCCCAGCGAGAGGTGTTCAACCCATTCACGGCCGCACCAGATGCCCAGATCTCCTGTGCTCACGGCCCACACGCTCGAGTAGCCTACCCACTACCACGTCCTGGTCAAGCCGACGTCAGTCTCATGGACCAACTCGATTAGACAACAACCACTATTACCATCATCATTATAGATGCCATGACGACATAGCCAACAGACAAAAACACCCATGCCACCATGCACACTGGTCACTCACACACCAACCCACACGAAGAACATACTCAGTGCTATGACGCAGCAGACTGACACACCCAAATACATGCATCGTTGTTATTTTTCACATAGGCCTCCTACAGCACCGCAGAAACGCAAGACGCCTGAAGAAGCTTGTGTATACATGCTCGCAGATGCTTTCTCACCACCTATCCTTATGAAGATGCCACCCTATATATCTACTGCTGCTTGTGACACTCTGTCGCCCCTCACAACCCCATATTATGGATTGTGTACTGCCACCCAGGCGCTAGGCCCAAAGTAGGCCGCAAAGCAAGAGACTCCAGGCGGGAGCCTCTCAGACGAAAATCCTCTCAGACGAAACAAAGCGCTGACCACGCAGAACGAGCCCCAATGAGAGCTCACAGCCAAGGCCGCAATGTTGCCATCTACATGCCGCCATCCCAGCGCCAAGGTTACACCTGTCAACGCCGAATGCTCCTCAGAGCTGCAATACAAATAAAATGCTCATAATCCTGCTCCAGCTATGGTCTCCCCACACGTGACCAAGCCAAACTGACAAGATGCCAAGCTTACGAGACAGAAAGTCACCAGAGTCCCACATTTGGGCCACAGGCTGCAACAATGAAGCGACAAGTTGGACACCTACAGCAATGGGAAAGACATGCACATCAGCCAATAGCCAGACCTGTCCATTGTTCGCCACTAACACATAGTTGCACATTGTTGCCAGCACCAGGTACACCGCGAGCTGGGAACAGCGATGGTCCCAGGCTTGGGGGCACGCGAGGGAAACAATCAGAATATAAGGGGCTTATCACTGATGCCATTTTTGCAAGCCAATCACCAAGTGTCCCCTTGTAACAAATTCAGTGTAGCAACCGTTAGGGACAACCCAAGTGTACCACTTGACCTGTCCTTATCCAATAACCCTTTCTCCCATTGGTAACTATACTAACCCTACAACTCGGGGAGCCAACCCGAAATGGCGTTAGGTTTTGGGACAGTTTTCCCAGGTGACGCAAGCAGCGCGTCATACTACGGTAAAATGGGCCTGCAAGCCCCACTAATGCTGAGAGTCTCTCCGGATGGATACGAGCTGAGAACTATCCCTGCCGTTATTATAATAAACAGCAGTAATTACTTTGCTCTTGTGTGTGCCTCATACTCATTTTGGGAGGCGGGAGGAGTTGGGGCCTCCCCAGCCCCGGAGGTCCGCGGACGGCTCTGCCGGCCCCCGGTGAATCACCCCGACAATACGAAAGCTTGGATATCTCCTCTTTAGGATTCTGCGAAGGCCAGAGTACTGGAGCCAGATAGGGGATTTCCGCCGTAGATCCGCCGGTAGGTCCGACCACTCCTGGAATTTGTCCTGGTTGAAAATATCCTGGACACCGCATAGCCCATCTCTGGCCAGCTCCGCACCTCAGATTGGGATATGTAAGGGGCTCCAGGGAAGAAGTTCCAAAGGGGCAGGCTGCCATGGAAGGGGCGGGTGTCACCGGACATCTTCCATATTTTAGCAAGAGCCAAGGTGAGCGAGGTGCCCACCTGGTTGAGAGGGCCAAAGGTAAGGCAAAATGGAGACAGGGCTAGGGGGTGGATGTCACGGTCCTCAAAGGTGCGCCACTTGAGCCGTATATGTGAAGGAGGGTCCTCGGTGATGAACTAGTATGATGCAAATTGTGTCTGAGCAGCTAGCCAGTATTTTTAAAAATCGGGGGCGCCAAAGCCACTATACTCCAATGGTGCGGCCATTGTGGCGAATTTAAGGCGGACGGCACTGGAGTGCCCTAGAAATTCATTAAATATATGGTTCAATCGTTTAAAAAATGCCCTAACTGGCCGGAGGGGAAGATTAAAAAAACGATAACAGAGTTGGGGGAAAACAACCATTTTTAGGACCCCCAGTTTGCCTGAGAGAGATAGTGGAAGCTTAGATCACCCCATGCATTTCTTGGTGAGCGTGGTTAAATATGTCAAGTAATTGGTCTCATGTACCCTTTCGGGACAGCGAGCCACCGCCGCTCCAATGTAAGTGAACTCTGATTGTGCCCAGGTGAATCCCATGAGTTCGGGGGGAGGTGGGATGGTATCAGTGAGTGGGAAAGGTGTCGAGTTTGCACAGTTAACTTTGAGACCGGACAGTTGTCCGAAGTGTATGATGTCTTCGAGAATCGGGGCTAGGTTGAGTTTGGAGGAGCGGATGAAGAGTAGAGAGTCGTCCGCATATAGGGAGATGATATCAGGTGCCTCCAGTAGACGGAGGCCACTGTGTGAATGTGCTTGCCGTATTCTATCAGCCAGGGGCTCAATTGCTATGGCGAAGACCAGTGGTGAGAAGGGGCATCCTTGTGTCGTGCTACGAGCAATATTGAAGAAGGGAGAGCACCTCTCAACCGTGCGCACCCTGGCCACTGGGTTCGCGTATAATAGTTTCACCCATGAGATAAATCGGGGCCAAAATGTGTATTTTTCAAGCACCCACCAGAGGTAGCTCCAGGAGACGGAATCGAAGGCCTTCTGTATATCAAGGGCTGCCGCCACTGCATGGATGCTGGGGTCAATTCGACTGATAATGTTAAAGAAGCGGTGTAAATTGATAGAAGTAGATCTGCCTGGAATGAATCCAGACTGATCTGGGTGTATGATGTGTGGCATGTATGGGGTCAACCGTAAGGCAAGGACTTTGGCATAGATCTTGACATAGCAGTTTATAAGTGAGAGGGGTTGGTACGACCCACATTGAGTTACAGGTTTACCCGGTTTGAGGAGGACAGTTATGACGGCTTCCCGCAGGGTGGGAGGGAGTGGCCCGAATCACAGGATTCATTCCATAGTGCTAAAAGGTGAGGAATCAGGTGCGATTTAGACTGTTTATAAAATTCAGGAGGGAGTGGCCCGAATCACAGGATTCATTCCATAGTGCTAAAAGGTGAGGTATCAGGTGCGATTTAGACCGTTTATAAAATTCAACCGGGAATCTGTCAGATCCAGGGGCCTTACCCGAAGCAAGAGAGTCAATAGCCTCGGATATTTCTTCACCTGTAATAGGCGTGTCGAGAGCAGTACTAGTGTCCCTGGATAGGACGGATAAAGGCAGACTGTCGAGATATTCATCTATTTCCGACCCAAGGGCAGTGATGACACTGGTGTATAAAGTACAGTAGAATGATTAGAATTGTGCACTGATGTCATGCGGGAGCAGAGCAAGGGTGCCATCGGGTCTCTCTATAGCTGGCATGTGTAGTGCTCCAGTCTCCTGGTGGAGGAGTCTGCATAGTGCACGGCCCGGTTGCTCGCCCTCTCCATAACGCCTCACCAGGCATGGGGTGTCCATGAACTTCCTCTCCCTTTCAGCGTGGGATCAAAACGTATCTAACTCGACTCCAATCTCGGAGAGGATATCCGGGGACTGGTGTTGGGAATATCGTGTCTCGAGGACTCAGGGGAGTACTGCTTCACTGTTTGATATGAATCGGCCGATAGCCTTGAGGATCCCTGACTCCTTGGAGATAGATATCCCCCTAATGTAGGCTTTGAGCGATTCCCAGAGGGTAGCTTATGTAGGGACAGACCCAGTGCTCAGCTTGAAGAAGTCATCAATGACAGTCTCTAGGTCAGCTGTGAATGCCACGTCCAATAGTGACTGAGGTTTAAGTCTCCAAGAGCGGGTTATATTGTGTTCTGTGACCCATGCGAGAGATATGGTTACCGGGGAGTGGTCAGAGTATGTTCTGGGGAGAATCAGCATGTGTGTAACATTCCTAAGGAGGATGTTGGAAATGAGCCACCTGTCTATCCTGGAATGAGAGTCATGGACGGAAGAAAAAATGAGTACATTCGGGAATCTGGGTGTACCACTCTCCATGCGTCAGATATCTCTAGTTATGGTAGGGACTCCAGGATGAATTTAACAGCCTTATAAAGCTACCGGGGCCTAGTGCCAGATCTAGCCACTCTACGTCGAGGATAGTGTTGAAGTCTCTGCCCCAAATGATGGGAACCAGGGGGAATCCAGTTAATAATGCACTGAGGTGAGAGTAAAACTCTGGATCATCAATGTTAGGACCATAAACATTAAGGAGTCCAACCTCTTTATCATACAGTTTGCCATACAATAGAACGAATCGGCCTATTGGGTCTATATGAGAGGAGGTGAGATGAAATTTGACGGTTTTATGGAGTAAAATCATGACATCTCTGTTCTGAGTAGAGTAGTCTGTGTAAAACCTTAGCGGGCCCCATGACTTCGCAAATTTTAGGCATCCTTCAGATCTGGCATGTGTTTCTAGTAAGAATAGGATTTTATCATTGTGTCATTCCACATATAATTGTACATTCCTCATCTTTTTGTAATTGCCAAAGTCCTCTCACATTTCAACTCATATACGTTAGGTTTTTATCAGTCATTAGGATGTACAAAGAAAGAGAGTATCATACAGCTCTGAAGCCTTGCATCACGTGGACCGTATATGTGAAGCAATTTATGCCCATCGGGTGCATGTGTCAGATCTTGCGTGAACTCATGCCTCCCCCCTATCGCACTCTCAAGCATTTTACCTTATAACAACCCAACTCGCCCCCCTTCCCTGGAAGTCCTACTGAGGACCTATGGATGACTTCCTCCCCCCTCTCGCACCCACATCCCTCCCCGAATTGGAAGAATAAGTCCCAACCCCATACTAGAGGAGCCAGGGGCAGCGTGGGCCCCGAGGAAGGAACTGTCCGCCAGTGTAGCTGGACTTCCCACACTCACTGGGTCTACTAGCAGGCTCTATGAGTATCTGTATATGTAGTAGTCTGGGATGTTGGTACTAGGGGTGAAGCCTGGTGATGTCCTGTGGTAGGGCGTGTGCTGATAATGCAGGATGGATGGGTCAGCGAGGGACATGTTATATGCTGTCCTCTTACCAGACTGTGGGCGTATGAACCTGTGAAATCCACAGGCTGCACCGCTCTCCAGAGCCTCCATGGGTCGGCGTGGTAGTCGGGCTCTCCGCGCTGGTGGATCGCTGTGTAGCCGTGGGGGCACGGCCGCCCCCAACCGTTGACCCATGCGTGCAGAATTTAGCCGCGGGATGTCCGGTGCTCCAGCTTCCCTGGCCCCAGAGTGTGGGATGATCAGAGAGGCCACCGAGAGCGAAGCCCCCGGCAGCAGGCGGGAGCCAGCAGCAGGATCGGCAGCATGGAGGCCGCCGACGGGGTCCAACGGAGGGCTGAGACAAGCAGCGCTGCCGTCGTGGGGTGGGTAGTCCGCCCAAGTGTTAGGGTGCCCGCGCCCCTCCCCCCAGCAGGCCTCTGGCACCGCAGTCCCAGGTGGCAGAAATGGAGCCCCACCTGGAGCTCACCCAGGGATTCACTCGGGAGTCCTCTGCGGTGTATTGGCAAGTCGCAGTATCTCCCTGAGATCAGCACATTTTCGGATGGGATCCGGTCAGTAGCTGCCCGATTTTTTTCCCGGCTCCAGGAGTTCGCTTTTAGAGCACTGGAGAAAACTGACAAATTCAAAACTGATTCTATCTCTTTATACAACCCTGTGGGATTTGGCCTAATGTCTGGGATAGACTGCTTTATTGTATTCACTTCCTGTCTCAAAAATGGAACGTGAACAAATTGTGAGATGTAGTGCACTGGGATAGTGGAGGCAGGTGTCTGTCCTACCGCTGGAATCTCTACGTTCGGGACTAATGTCGGAGGAACCTCTCTCATAGACAATTGTACAGTAGGGAGTTCTGAACACTTATTAAGCAATAGGGCTGAATTTACAGACAAAGAGGTTAACGTGGTGTCAGGCCGAAAATGCACTTTTGTAAATCACCATCATATCTGCAGGACACCACTCATGCATTCATCTTCTAAATACTCAACCATCACTTGTAACACCTTCCGTTGCATATCCGGAGTATACTGGCTAAATGTATCATGCACTTCAATGGGGGGAATAGAGGCATCTGAAATCCATCTTAGTGCATCCCTTGTGCAAATGCGCATTTCTTCACTAATGGGTTTCAATGGAGGCAAAAAACACTTCTGTACGTACAATGTGTGTTGCTTATCCCTATTCAATTTATCTTTGTGTAAGCGATCGAGTTCTCTCTTATATACATACAGTTTTGCAACATGTTCGCAAATTTTAGTCACGCTATCCCATAAAGGAGACAAAAAATTAAAACCCCACAGCTCTTGTGGACTAGCTGCATCAGTCAAATCACTCAATATTTCAGCAAGAAACACTCCCATTTGTTCTATCAACACTTACTGTTCAGAAATACCCCCATGGTCAGACATTGCACTTACTGCAGCAGTTTCATCACCCTCTACATATATGTTTCAGCCCACTCATGCAGCTCCTTCTTTTTCTCTGCAGATATCATACTATGGCCCTCATTACGACCCTGGCGGAAAGTGACTGACCGGACCGCCACAGCGTAAATAGCGTTTCCGCCATTGCACGAAGGAGCAAAGTGCGGCCCATTCCGACCCATCGGGCACGAGCACCACGGCATGGCGGAAGTGCAAAGTCCGCGGTGGCGTAAATGACCCCAAAACGGCCCACACCGCCGCCGTACGGCGCCCTAGGTGCAATACCGCCACCCATCACAGCGGACACCGCAGTGTGCGCCTACCGGAAAGTACGGTGACCGGAAATATACGGAAACGGAAGTAAAAACATGGGCCCGGAACGGGAAACATCCCGCCGTACACCTATAAAACCACAAAAACCACACAACCACCAAAAACACTACCCTGAGACACACCCCAACCCGTCATCCACCCTAGCGAAACCAAGAAAAATGGGAAAAGTAGCGAAGAAAGCGTGCGACCGCAAGCGGCAGGTCCACTTCTCCCGTGAGGAACTCACCGTGCTAACAGAGACCCTCCAGGAGAATGCAGCCGTCGTCTTCTCCACGCAAATGACCAGGACGTCACTTGCGAACAAGAAGGCCATATGGGCTCTGGTGGCACAGCGGGTAAGTGCGGTGGGGACCGCACCCCGCAACCCACAGCAATGCAGAAAGCGATGGGACGACCTGCGGATACGCGTCCGCAGCATACTCTCTGCCAACCGCAACATTGCCACAGCCACCGGGGGAGGTCCTGAATCACCCATCAAGTTGACCCCCTGGGAAGAAATCTGTGCCTCCACCATCGGAATGGAGAGCATAGAGGGAGTCGGTGGGATGGAGAAAGGAGTGCAGACATCCGAAGATTCAGGTAGGTGGGCCAGATAAAACAATGCTAAATCCACAATGTCCAATCATGCGAAGTACCATGTGTCCACATAGTGCAACAGAAACACATGTCCAGGAGAACGTCCACACACATTGGCCTGATAGCGCACGTTAAAACCCACAATAAATACATAATTAATTAAAAACCCCTAAAACACGCACTACACGTGCAGCAGGCACACCCTAACTGCAGGCTGCCAAACAACTGCACCCTCACTCCACACACAAATGAAAGCACCTCCAAGGCCCCGACCCAAATCACCCTCAGGTACCACCCCAATGCATGTGATACAATGCCATTCCAATTTCCACAGACCCATAAATAACCCTCGCCCTCCTTTACTCCACCACAGGGTCCGATCCAAACGACGAGCATCAGGACACCCCTACCAGCACACCTGCAAAGAGGGCCAAGACCAACGGCCAAAGACCCTCCACCTCAGCTGCACGCATCAAGACACGGCAGCAGCACAAATCAGGTGGCAGCACAGAGGAGGGAACATCAACAGGCACCCCAGCAACCAGCATGCCCACACCACCACCACCACAGGTCCCCCCAACGGATGCCACAGAAGGCACTGCCTCTGGTGGCAGCAGCACCATAGGTGACACCCCATTGATGGCAGCATGCTCCGACACAGAATACGGGGATGTCGAAGTCAGATCCATCCATGACCTGTCCCAATCCCCCTGTCTGTCCCATCCCGTACAACATGAGGATACCACGCAGGGGCACCCACAAGACGACGACTGGCCATCCCCCACAAGCCCTGTGGCAAGGCAACATGAGGTCAACAGCCCCTCTGTGACACCCCCGCAAATGGCCATGGCCCAGCAGAGGCAACAGTCCCTCGACCAGTTAATCGTGCAACAGCAGCAACTGGCCACGCTCCTCAAGGACCATGCCGATGAATGTGGGGGCACTAAGGCAGACATAGAAACATCAACTGAGACACTTAGGGCAGAAATGGAGAGAGGTACAGAGACACTAAGGGCACAAATGGAGAGGCACAAATGGAGAGTAGCACCGAGAGCCTGAGAGTCCATATGGAGAGTAGCACCGAGAGCCTGAGAGTCCAAATGGAGAGTAGCACCGAGAGCCTGAGAGTCCAAATGGAGAGAAGCACCGAGAGCCTGAGGGGGGAACTGCATGCGACGTCCAAAGACGTATGTGCCGAACTTGCCGCAGAGCGCCGTGTGCTCACTGAGCTCTCGCAAACCCTTAGGGACATGCATGGACGTGAGCAGGCAGAGACATCATCCGTTGCAAGTTCCGTCCAGGGCAGCCCCCAACGTAGATCTGGGAGGAACCTTCGCTCCACAGGCAGGGGTGCCCCTGATACCCGCAGAGGGGGCTTGCAATAGCGACAGCCCACTGACAATGAGCATCTTTGGACACTGGTGTTCGGGGGGGAGGTAGGAGGGTGGAGGGGGTGTGTTGGGCTCACTTGGGTGGCGGGTCGATAGGGTGTTCAACATGATATCACATATGCCATAAACAGTGCACGATCAACCAATGAGATGTGTGGACATTGATCTTTGTGTACTAGGCCATCATAGGCGTACAGTCCATATTGTGCATGTCCCAGACACACACAGTGCCACGAGTCCCGTGTATCAGCCACCAGACGTGAGTGCTAGAAGCATGCATCAATGAGATGCTGACGAATGTCACGGCCCTCCGGTGCCTCGCAGACTCCTTGAGGTGCTGCCACATCCCCACCCTCATCATGACCATCATCAGGTGCTTGCAGTTCTGCGTCAGGGGGCATGGGCACATTTCTACGTACGCACATGTTGTGGAGCATGACACATGCCATGACCATCTTTGCAATCTTCTCATGGCGGTACAGGAGTGCCCCGCCAGACCTGCTGAGGCAGCGGAAACGAGTCTTCAGTAGGCCGAATGCCTGTTCAATGATTACACGGGTACGTGAGTGGGCATGGTTGTAGTCCTCCTCATGCTGGTCCCGTGGGTTCCGGACTGGTGTGAGGAGCCATCTCTTCAGTGGATACCCAGCATCACCTGTATGTGGACGAGAAACGTATGATGTGGAATGCCATTGCTACGTACGCACACCCCCCCCCTTCCTGCCAGGTCATTGCCGCATCACATACCCCACATCATCATGCATGAAATGAGACTCACCGAGTAGCCAGGATCTGTTCCCTGCGTGTCGCTCCATGTAGCGTGGTATAGTAGAGTTCCTCAAGACCATAGAATCATGGGTTGATCCAGGGAATCGGGCACAACAATGTGTAATGATCCTGTTGGAGTCACACACCATTTGTACATTCAGGGAATGAAATTGTTTTCGGTTGCGGTACTGGGCCTCCATGGCATGTGGGACGACCAATTCCACATGGGTGCAGTCGATGGCACCAATGCAACCCGGTATGCCGGCAAGTGCATGGAATCCCACTTTTGTGTTGGTAATTTCCTGCTCCGAGCGTGGTAGAGAGATGTAGTCGTCTGCGTGCTGCAGGAGGGCATCGAGCACTTGCAATAGTGTCCGTGAGAACAGTGGCTGAGAAATGCCATGCAACTGTCCGACTGTGTGCTGGTAGGTGCCTGTGGCCAGGAAGTGGAGTACAGACACCACCTTCAGTAGGGGTGGGATGGCGGTTGGGCTATCTATCATGCTGACAAGGTCAGCCTGTGTCATGTCCACAATGGCGGCTATGGTGTCCCGGTCCAGACGGTAGAGGGTGTGGATCTGCTCATCAGTGAGGTTGAACGGATGTGCTCGGAGGCGTGGGATTGCGGGCTGCCTGCGTGGTGGTAGTGGCTGTGCTGGCGGCCCTTGCTGGCCCTGCCTTGCCCTCCTCCTCCTCCTGCGTCTCCTCCGTGCGGCCGGTTGTAGTTGGTGTTCGTCTTCTTCTTGGAGTTGGAGTACTTGCATTGCTATCAGGTCCCCCAGGGCCAACATCGCGAGTCCTGCCGGTAGCATTTCGGAGTGGGTGTGGTTGTGGGAGGAGACTGGGTGTGCAATTTATGTGTTTTCAGGCTGTATGGCCTCCACCTGTGGTGATTCATTCCACCTGTGCAAACTGCTCTCCCCTTTGGCCGAGCACGTCCCGCACACAACGCTGCAATTCGAGGAATGGCATCTTGCTATTGCAATCATGTATTTGTACCCGATGGCCGTGTAACATTGGTTGATATGTTCATTCTGCTGTGGTCCCATTGTTTCACATACTATCTGTGCAGTCGCGAACAGACTTGTGAAGGGTCAGTGGAACGTAGTACTCGAGTAACGGTGGGCCCTCATGCATCACTGTACCGAGTTGCAACGACGGGCGGGGCGTCCCATTTGTGGGTGAAGGCAGTTGCCATTTTCACACACAGCCGCACTAGATGGATTAATTAGTGATTTCAAACGGCCACAGATGCCTCTTCGACGTGATGTTGCAAATGAGGAATTCGAAGGGCGGCGCTTTCGGTTTTCAGCTAGCGGCGAGGAGATGCCCACAGGTCTGACTGCAAATATAACGTTCTATTGTTCAATGTCCTTGAGACAGGGGCCATGGCGAGGATGCAATGATTGATATGAATGGTTTGGGATGCGCAATAGCGACGTGGGCGGTGAGGCCGGACGTTCCCAAATACATGTTACTTCACTACACTGGAATTACGGGCTGGGGCACTGTGGATTTTGCAGGCTGCATAACGCACAGACTCAATGGATATTTCTAATGTTATGTGAGTAAATATTCAGGCGTTTTCATACCGGGATGAGGGAATGATGAATGGATGCATGGGCAGGTGATTTGATACAGAGTTTGCCATGTACAGGGCTTCTTGGAATCTATCCGCCTCCCCTGCGCTATGTGATGCAGGGCTGCCATAGTGGGACCATCGTCTATCTGGCCTTGTTGAGCCCTCCCTGTCTCGACGCGCCCTCAGACACTTGTGTCCATGCACGTTACCAATCCCATCTGATGGATTCTGTTTTGACAGACGCATGCACAGGTACACTCGTTTGTGATGGTGTTTACACCTCGATATAGATGGTTATGAGTCGCAAGTGGTTTTGGGGTGGTGATGATCCTTTGGAGTGGGCTAGCATGCATATGGCTGTGGATTTAGTGTGATCATTGAAGTGAGTTGTTCGGATGTAGTTCTGATTGCCATTCTGTTCTTTTTCTTTTCTTTTGGTTGACAGGTATCTCCTCCCCTTTTGCCACTGCCATCTGTATGCCACTCCTGCAGATGGCTTTTACTCCCGACACCTGCTGCTTCGTGTTAATCAGTGGAGCAGCATTACGATCTTATGGGACGATCGCCAATGGGCCACATGCCCTTACGCAGTACTGGTGGCTCGGAGCAACATTTCGGCCTTTCAGCTGGACTAGTGCCTCCCCATTGGGACGGCCCTGCGGTTCTGTGCGCTTCCATGTTGCCTTTTCGTACGTGAATGTGGCTCTGTGTACCATGATGGAACAGGGCGTCACACAAGTAGTGGCTGGTCATTTCTTGCGGATGCAGCCCACAATGGTGAAATGTGTTTTGGAGTTCATGGCCTAATGGCTGTATGGGCTTGGTGATTTTGTTGTGCATTAAATTTCTATTCTGATTTGGCCCGTGTAGCGTTCTTCTTTGCAAGTGATGTGGCATATTCCTATTTGGGGAGCGATGTATTGGGTGGAGATCTGCATTGGGTTCCAGCTTCGGAGTTTAGTTGCGTGGTACTGTACTGGGCGTGTTTGCCTACGAAGCCCAGTGAGGTCAGGGATGGGGGCTGCCAATATGACTGTTTGAATGTTGTCATGCTCAGGGGCGGGGGATTGGGTTTTGTGTAACAGATGCCGGTCAGCCAGGTGGACTGGTGGAATGATGTGATTTTCGGAATATTGCTGGTCACAAGTGCCTGTGTTTGCGTGCGTTTCGGGGGGGGGGGACTGTGGTCATGTCCATTGGATTGGCTTCTGTATTCGTGCCATCTGTGCCCTGCAGCTCCCATTGGCCCCTCTTGTGTTTCTTTTGTTCGTTGGCATGCATGGGTGACTTGTACATTTCACTGGTTGCATTGTGACTTCATTGCACCTACGGGGAGTTGTACTTTGTGGGCAGGGAGCGGTGTACAGGCACTCAGTGGGGCCGTTTACGGTTGATTCGCGATGCCGTACTTCTCACCATGGCGGAATGGTACATTCCGCCATGCTTGATGGCGTTAGGTACATGTCCGCTAGGGTCGGAATTGGCGTACCCTTGCGCCATGGTGGTATTTACGGTTTGGCATGGCGCGCGCGCGTGCTTGGTGCAGTTAGCGTTGGCGTTCACTACGGTGTCGCTAATGGCTTCGTACTTTGCGGTGACGGGTCATAGTCGCACCGAGCGCTATTCGATGGCGGTATTGCATTTCCGCCATCGTTTTCCGATTTCCGCCAGGGTCGTAATGAGGGCCTATGTGTCCCTGTTGTTGATTCAGAATCGATCACTGGTAGGGGAGTGGAAGTGGAGGCAGCCGGTAAAGTAAGTAAAAATAAGTCATGCATGCTCGGCGGTGGAGGAAATGCCTGTGCAGTGGGAACAATGGGTGTAGCGGCAGCTGTTACTATTGGATCGGCCATAGATGCAGGGGGAGGTACATAAGGAGGCGGTGCAGTTGAATCGGCTCCTGAATCAGATCTCGGTTCATTCAGTAACTTATTCAACAAGTTATCTGACACATGCAAATCTTGTGATTGATATATTTTCTGCATGTCTAATTGGAAGGCCCTATTCATGCTGCTAATGGCCTCGCACTGTTTCTGCTGATCATGTACTAAAGCCTTCTTGGCATTCTTCATATGTCTACGTGCATGCTTCTCTCTACATCTGAGTCGCGTGTTCGTTTCCTTCTTCCAATCTCTAACTGCGTCAAACGCAGCTGGTTTAGCTTTCTTACACAATAATACAGATTCCAATTATTCTATTCTCACCAACTCAAAACATCCCAGTACTGGCCACTGAAGGTTCGGTGCATGTCTGGTTTGTCAATACCAAACATCATTAAATAAAATCTTGCCTAGGCCATACGAAACATACATGTCATACGCTGTTGACCCTGCGGGTGGTGCAGGTGGACTATGTTTCAAATTCTACGATTACATTCCTCAGCAACAAAACATTGCAAAACAGGATGACAACTTACCTGGAATACTAAAATCACAGTCTTACCTGGCCAAAATAGTTACGTGCAAATATACAACCAATTAAATTCAAAAACACCATGCCGTTCCCTTACTAAAACATGCTCACCTGATTTCCAAACAAGTTCAAACGAACAATCGTCGTGGCTGGTGATTTCGCCAAGCAGCAGAACAAGCCTCGATTCCAGAACCCTTGCAGCGATGTCCCGTGGGCACTGCGATCGGCCAGAGATCAGGCATAGCAGTGTGCGAGGAAACACGTCTCTTGTGCAGGGGCCCCTTTTACTTACTAATCTCGATCTGACAGCCTTGTCTTCATCTAACACGAATGGGTCATCAACGGGAGGGTCCCTATTCAGGCTCCATCTGAAAGAACACAAAAATGTGGCTTACTACAAAGAAATGGAAATAGCCAGCCATAAGGTTTTACAATATCATTTATTACAGCCCGGACAGGGGTCTCAGCGCCCCACGATGAATGCAGACAGACACTGTGGCGGGAGAGAGCTCTGAACAGCCAAAGTCACATACATATATACTAAACAGAATCACATTTGAAACACTTGACCAGCACCCTCATGTGATAGGGTCCATAGGTTCATGACCTTTCCACTTAGGTAATGTTACTAAAGAAAGAAGTCTGCATTTTCCACCCATCCTCCTATTGACAATTTACTGTCTGGGAGCAGGGCAAAACAGTGCGTGGGGGCATATTGTGTTCCCTGGTACAAGGTAACATTTGCTGTACAGCTTATCTGCATTGCTGCTGGAGCGTAAGGTCAGTCTGCTCTAAAACCTGGGAATAGGGTTTTTCTCTAGAGGAGCACGTAACAGCTGCACATTATTACAATTTATAGTTCAGTGGAGAAAACATGCTTGAGACATTGGGGCACCTACCTTATAGATTAGCAATGCTTCCACAGAGACTTCAAGGTTCTACAGTGTAAGACAAACAAAACGTTCAGCAAAATGTGCATTCCTGTTAGTAATTAATGGAGAGTTCATGCCGCAGCCTTCCAGGCGTTCAGAGTGAGGAAGGCAGGATGAGCAGGGAATTGAACTGAACATTGCATCCAAGATGGCGAATAAAAAATGGCAGCATGGCCACCATTAGTGTGGCAGTAAGTTCATAGCGTGATGTGAATGTGCTTAGGCCAATATGCATACCTGTAAGACACTTAAACTATTTTCACAGACCTACTTAATTTTTCCTTGTAATTCACTACAACAATGTAAGACAATCCCTGAGTTTTTGGGCAGTCTGGATGCTACCTGAGGTCCGCGGACAGTCACACGGTCCACGGACCCTGTGGTTTTCAGCATAGGGGTAGGGGGCTCAGTATGTTGTATGGTACATGTATACAAATTAAGGGTATCTTGGTAAAAACCTATCAATTTCAGTGAAAAAACATTGTTAAAGGAATGTTATGGTTAAGTTGCGATAATAAAAATCTATCAAATTCAGTGCAAAAACTTTGTTAAAGGGACTTTATTCTTACTTTGCACTAATAAAAACTATCCATATTATGGTTACAAATAAAATAAAAAAAAACACAAATTCGACAGTTATGGTAAGCTAAGCAACCATAACTTGCGCCACCACCGTGCACTGCTAAGACTAACACCCATGACATCAAAGATGACATCAAAAATGTCATTGATAACATCACTGATGACATCACATGTGCATTTCCTTTCATGAAAAGTCCCTACAAGGGGATGTGAGTATTATTTTGGCAACAAAGTGTCAGGGATGATTGGGAGATATATCATGATGTACGTACTTCAATAAGGAATGTATTGCTACAAACAACATTGCATTGCAGTGTTTTTTCTAGTACTACAACCGTCATACAGAAACATAGGCATTGGCTGCAGCATGCAGCAAAGAGGTGAAATATTTATAATGTTGCAACGTTGGATAGTAAAATGGTGAATGTGTCCATATCAGACTTTTGCATACTGAGCAACATATAATAACTAGCTAATAATGCATCACTTACTACTTATTTGTACTGCTACAATCAAAACATAAATAGACCACACTTCACACAAATCTGGGGAAAATAGAGGGAACATAAAGTAACCCAAAGAGAAGCAGTATCACCAGAAACTGTTCCAAACCTAAATGGTTATCTTAATGTACAGAATTGATAGCTGTGTTTCAGACCTGCTTCTTTCCCTATGTATATGCATCACAAGATGCGACTGAACCCTAAGGAAAGTACTGTAAGAACATATGAGAACGCTAATGTGTGCAAATACAGTACCTTTTGAACTTTCAGTTTCTGACTGTCAGTAAACCGAACCACCTGGCCTAGACATGTCAGTGAACAAAAAACAAGGGGTCAGACATGTGATGTCATCAGTGATGTCATCAATGACATTGTTGATGTCATTTTGATGTCATGGGTGTTAGTCTTAGCAATGCATGGTGGTGGTGTGAGTTATGGATGCTTAGTTTACCATAGCTGGCGGATTTGTGTTTTTTTTTCAATTTTTCTTGTAACCATAATGTGGATAGGTTTTTATTAGTGCAAAGTAACTATAACGTCCCTTTAACAAAGTTTTTGCACTGAACTTGATAGATTTTTATTAGCACATTTTAACCATAACGTCCCTTTAACAAACGTTTTTACTGAATATATATATATATATATATATATATCCTCTAACATCCTAAATGATACTTCAATTCCAATAAAGTGCAGAATAAAATACGATACGCAGATTGCTGTATACTTAAATAATCCTTCATTCATAAGTTACGCAAATATCAAGACCTTTTTACTCTATTAGATGTTTCTGTGATAATAACCTTAAGTGGGCTGTATTAGAGAAACATTGCAGCTATGCAATCTCAATTAGCACTAGGGGAAGAAATTGCCTTCCTGCAAAAGTCATAGGGCCTTATCACGAGTTTGGCGGTATCCGGGCGCATATACAGCAGAGCGGTATTTGCTTTAATGCTGTGAGTTGTGGCACAAACAACACCCCATCACGAGTTAGCGGGCACATGCACACGGACCGGGCATTAACGCAAATAGCGGCCAGCCGTAATAGTGGCTGAGAACCCGGAAAACTCAGCATACATTTCGTTACTGCCTGTGTCCCATGCACAGGCATGTAAACACTTTTTCTCATGGTCTCCCTAAGTATATTATGAGCCAGCTAGTGAGGAACATTCACGAGAAAAGATCACTAGACTGGGTCATTTAACAAGCAACGGTGCAGAAGCCGTTGGAAAACAAAAATAGTCCCAAAAGCCCCAAAACAACCAACACCCGTGCTGCTGCTAAAGTGGCAGAGGTGAAGGTTGCCCCCATTTTAGATTTAGAAATGGGGGGCCCTAAAAACCTTCCCGTACAGAATCCAAACAACCTCAAACCCAGAAGGCCCTCGGGCCAATCACAAACAGGGAGCCAGGCCACCAGGCCGGTAACCCCACAAATGAGACCCCTAACTCCCCTGACTACATCAGCCCACGGGAATCGACCCATCATGGGTTATGTATGGACTCCTCCAGCCCAAGTGGGGGCGATCCAACCAGACAGCAGGAAACCCAGGGAACTTCCCTCCTCACTTTCCCCAGGAGGGCAGTAATCCCCCAAATACCAGACAACATTTCTTTCCTAGGTACCCACCAAATTTCAACTCCCAAAACAATCCATCCTTCTTTCCCCACTTTACTGATCCCAGACAGCCCAATCCGGGAGAGGGGAGGTCAAGGGTGAAGGGGTACCCAAACTTCCCTAACCAGGGGTATTTTTTGAGAAGGGATAGCTACCCTTCCCAGGATCGACCCAGGGGAGACATGAGGACCCCGTACCAGCCAGAGCGGGTGTCACAACAAGAGCGCCAGGTCCAGAACATGGCACAGGATCTGGGTTGCATGCTGAGGCCTCAACAGAACCCCCAGATGAGCATTGCAGCTCAGAACGCCTCAAATCCAGGATCTGGTGCTCCAGAGCAATGACGGGGAAGAACCCCGACAACCCACCGGTTCCCAGGGAGGAGGCACAAGGGGAAGGCGGTGTAAAGCCTTGGAGGAAGCTTCCTTACCCAATTGTGGAAAGCCCCTGGAAACCCAGGAACTGGAACCAAAATCTTCTGCCCCCGAACGTCTGCCACCCAAGGAGCAGAGGGCAGGTAGGAGAAATAAAGAGCTCAAATTGACCCATTTTGAGGAGGAGGTACAAGTCTTCCAGTTTGAAGGAGAGGGATCCTCAGAGGATCCTGGAAAAGGATCTTCTCCATCAGGGTTGGGGTAACTCCTCCCAAAGGATTGAAATCCAGACTGGGTAGATGTGGGGACTGAGTTAGCACTGCCCATCATCAAACCCCAGAATGACGAGCATGAAAATCCCCTGGTTCAAAACCATCCTGGTGACTGCCTCCAAAAGGGGTGGGGCAGCCCAGAATCAGAACCAGGGGAACCCAAAACTTCCCCCATATCTAGCTGTCAGCTTTTTCTTCCAGATTCCCAAGACCCCAAACAGAAGCCTGCCCAAATCACCTCTGTATCAGTATCCAAAACCAAGGAATTCACCCACCAGTTGTACAAAAATGTGCATTATCTTTGCCCCCTTGAGGAGGGAAGATTCTATGCCCCGGTTCAAATACAGAGGAAGTATACAATTTTGGCACTGGTGGACACTGGATCCCAAGCTACCCTTCTGTCAAAAATGGCCTTTGATCAACTGAATTCGGGAAGGGGGGAGAAATACCAAATTCCTCTCACCCCTCTTCCTGGACAACTTCAGAACTTCGATTGGAAGTTTAATGTCCAAATCCCGTCGAGGGGACTACGGATTTGGACATTAAAATTGGGCGACACAAGTTGAAGCACCCAGTCATAGTTGTGAATCCAGAGAGCACACATTGTTTACTAGCGAATGACATCTTGCGTAGATTGTCACCCCTCATTGATTGTGTAAACAAGGTCCTCTGGAACCAAACTAGCTGACCAATAAAATTAAAACAAAGTGTCAACCTTGTTAGTTTAAATGGCACATGCCACATGGTTGAACAAAAACCTGACCAAATACAATTTAATTTCCAGAATAATCAAATCCCAGACGTGACAGTAATTGCATTAGGACAACAAACTGGTGATGGAGAGTCCTCTCTATTTCTGAAAATCAACCTTCCTTCCAGTTTAAATTGGTGTTCCACACTGGAAGGAAACACTCTGGAGTTCATTACAAATTCACAATCAGAAAATCCTTCTCCTATAGCCCAGAAAGATGAGAAATCAGCTCAAAGCTTGGCTGATATTCAGAAATTGGAGAACAGTTGTTCATCCCTATTCAGTTAAATGCAGAGAAGGACTCGATTCTCGCCTGAGTGTGTGTGAACAATGGTAAGTGCTTCCTCAGCGAAGTCATGTTCCGCAAACTCCCAGAAGATCCAGCCATTCCCACATTTAAACTGATAGACAAATGGGAAATGGACCTGGAAACACCAATTTCCAAACATCTCCTGCCTAGAAGGTGTATGCTCAAAATGTCCATAGGCAACAAGAGCATAGTCCATAATTGTTGGGTCGTGTGAGTTGTCCCTGCTGCATTTTATTTAGGCAGTGACATTCTCAATCTCTTTGCCATTAGTTTGGACTTAATAAACTTCAAAGCGTTTTCCCGATTATCGGGTAATCCCATGGACTTTGATGACACAGAGAAAGCATTTAGGTCAGCAAAACTGCTGCCATATGTAGTTGAAATTCAGATTGGAGAGGAAGTCACCATCCCAGAATGGACCCGACAATTCTCACTGGAAGTAAAAATTAAAAGAGGACAGAAACTGAAAAACCCTGACGCCTATATTCATCTTAATGCTCACTTCCAACAGCAAGGGTTGGGGGTAAACCAACACCACTAGTCAACATAGAACACAACACCATTCCAATAGAGGTGGATAACAGCGACCTAAAGAGTATCACTCTGGCCGCATGCACCATTATTGGAATGGCGGTTGATGACTGACATTTTTCCATAGATTTAGGCAATTAACTGTTAGGACCAATCTCCAAGGACTGGTTTGACAGTGATACCGATGGCGACGCAACACCAAACAGGATCTTCACCCAGCTGTTGTGCACTTCCTGCCCTTATGGTAAGGAAGATGTGACCTGTGACTTCAGGAGGGATGAGGTGATCTTTCAGAATCACGAGGACTCCCTTCCCCACCTGAAGCCACCAGTCCAAATCAGCACTTTGACCAGGGACTTCTCCACCCAGCTGGAGGAGGCTGCTGAGATAGCAAAACTGGAAGTCTTTCCAGGCTTCACGCAGATGGTTGAAGAGAGAGTCAACCTAGCTGATGCCTGTGAGACTCTGGAGCAAAAGCAACAATTGAAACAAGCTTTCTTAGATTTTCAAGATCTCTTTGCGGTGGACTCATATGACTGTGGTCGCACCGACATCCACACAACAACAATTCCCATGGACCCTGGCATGACTCCAGTATTTATGAAGCGATATCGCTTGACTCTCGCCTCAATGAAGTCCCTTACTGAAATAATTAAGAACCTTGAGTCCTGTGGGATAATTCGTCCAGTCCACAGCACCTTCAATAATCCGGTGCTGGGGATTTTGAAACCAAACAGCCAGTGGAGACTATGTGCTGACCTAAGGGAGCTCAACAAATGGGTCCATACTTCCCGATGGCCTCTTCCCTACATTGACCAAAGGCTGGCCCAGATCCAGGGGTCAAAGGTATTCACTGCCATTGACCTGACAAATGGGTACTGGACTGTACCTGTCAGTAGCGAGGACTGATACAAGCAGGCCTTTACCTTCTGGGGGCAGCAGTACACTTAGACCCGGACTCCCTTTGGATACATCAACTCCGGTAATGAATTTAATATCTTTCTACACAAAGCCATGCCCGACCTGGGTGAGAGGGGTAACCTGGCCTATGTAGATGATGTTGTAGTCAAAAGCTCAGCTGTGGAGGAACACATAGTGGAGATCTGTTATGTTCTGACACAGTTGAGGGCTGCCAGAGCAAAACTCTCCTTTGAAAAGGCACAGTGGTGCAGAGCCTGTGTCAATTTCTTGGGGCATGAGATAACTCCTCAGGGTCTCTGTCCCCAGGAAAAGAAAGTGGAAGCACTCCAGGAAATTAAAAGACCCCACAACTCCGCGGGAACTAAGGAGCCTCCTTGGACTAACTAATTACAGCAGAAAGTTCATTGAGGACTATGCAGAGATCTCAAGACCCCTGATCCATCTTTTGAAGGGGGGGTCAAGTGGGAGTGGGGTCCAGAACAGGCCGAGGCAGTAAGACAACTCAAAAGAAGCCTCTCACAAGCGCCTTGCCTAGCTTACCCTGTCAAAAACAAGGAGAACTTCTTGGAGACAGGGTCCTCAAATACACGCTTGACTGCACTATTATATCAAAAGCATGACAAGGTCAACAAAGTAATCTCCTATGCGAGTAAAACTTTATCCTCTGTGGACGAAAAATTCAACGATTGTGAGAAGGCACTCCTGGCAATGGTGTGGGCATTGAAAAATTGCCACCCGTTTATCCAGGGGGAACACATCATAGTGGAGACTCCACACCACCTCTGCAATATCTTCAGAGTGACAGAATCCGGCCCGGAAATGTGAGTAATTCCTGAATTACTTCTTGGATTCTGTCAATGCAAGGCTTTCCTGTGGAGGTCAGATATGTCCAACACAAGAAGAGCCCCCTCGTGCAAGGTCTGGCTGACTTGCATGATTGTGCCAGAGAAAACTGTCTCGAAGACAAAACTCTTAAAATCAAGGACCATATGGAAGCATACCTTAATTCCCCACACAAAGTCCATGAAGAAGACCAGTGTGAGGGAATGCCCACTGTTTATGTGGATGGATGCTCCTACCATGTTGACAACAATGGAGAAAAAGAACTTGTGGCCGGCGTAGGGAATGCATGGGTGAATGATGTCGCAGAACCCTCCGCTGGGTACAAAATCGGTCCCCGAAGTAGTCAAGTGGCAGAGCTGATGGCTGTGCATCAAGCCATCCTCACTGCTGTCCAACACCAACTCCACGAACCGGTCATAATCACAGATTCGGATTATGCATGGAACGGGTTCATGGAGCACCTGGTTAACAGGAAACCCAGTGGCATGCTATGTGCTAACAACAAACCATTTAAACATTGGAAAATAATCCAAAATATTGATGATATGGTCACATCGAATGGGATGACCATCTACTGGAAAAAGATCAAGGGTCATTCTAAAGTAGAGGGACCAGACAAAACTGGAAATTACCTAGCGGATCAGCTGGCCAAAACGGGAGCCATCCAAGGGGATCTACTTGAGTTTGAGTCCCTGTTGGGGGGAATCCAGGTCACTGCTATCACTAGGTCCCATACAAATGCTCACAATGAACTCTCAACTGCACAATGGAGTAAAGAGGCCCCAGATGCTGATTTGATTAAGGCTCAAAAAGGGGATCCATTAATTGGTACATTTTATCAACACATTGAGGACCCTGTGAACTTTCCCCTGATGGATACCGATTACATAGGGAAAGAGGACCTTAGAGTGTTGATGAAATGCCCAAAAATGTTCCGAATCCAAGACGGTTTGTTGGTGAGGATATCCATAGCTGGCCATGACCAGTGGGTGGTCCCCACCTCATTCCGAAGCCTGATGCTAAGTCACGCCCATGATGCGGCCACAGCCAGTCATCAGGGGTTTCATATGCACTAGAAATCTTGAGAGAGGTTGCATACTGGCCACACATGGGGCAAGACCTCAACCAATACTTGAAGGGGTGTCTTGTGTGTGCACAATTTCAGCAAATATCACTCATACACTGTGCTCCCCTCCAAAAGAGGGGGATGACACTGCCTTGGTCAGATTTACAAGTCGATTTTATCGGGCCCGTGTTTCGCTCCTCTAGGGGGAGCAAGTACATGTTGACCGTGACATGCTTGTTCACTAAATGGGTGAAATGTCTCCCGTTCCCAAATTGCAAGGCAGAAACAGCAGCTGCCCTGATGATCAACCACATCTTCTCGCATTTTGGACTACCCCACAGGATTGAGTCAGACCGAGGTAGCCACTTCACTAGCGAAGTGATGACAATGATGTGGGAGATACTTGGGGTCAAAAGGAAATTATACATTGCCTACCGGATAGCCTCTAGTGGTGGAGTTGAGAGATACAACAAGACAATTGTGAGCATATTAAAAAAGTTTGTGGCAGATTCTTGGCCAAGTTGGGACATTCGACTGCCTCTTGTCCTGATGGCCAATCAATCTACCCCTTCTTCACCAACAAAAATGTCACAGTTTGAGCTGATGCATGCATGAACATACAATGGGCCTCATTCCGAGTACGGCGCTAACCAATGGCGCTATTAACGCCTTGGTTGACGCCGTACCCGGACCGGCAGCGCCTTGGTGGTTGGCGGAATTACCGCCCCATTCCAAGGTTGGCGGGGCGGTAATTTCCCAATCCCCATTTACCCTTCCCCATTCCCATTCTTGCCCCATAGGGCATAATGGGAGTGGGGAAGGCGTCAATTACGCCACCGTAAATTACGGTGGCGTAATTAACATCAAGGTCCCTTAGCGCCATGGTATTTAACGCCTGCTAAAAGCAGGTGTTAAAAGCACCATGGCGCTAAGGGAACTCGGAGTATGGCGGTAAGGGATTACCGCCACCGCTCTCGTTAGCGGTGGCCGCTATCCCTTACCGCCATACTCGGAATGAGGCCCAATGTCATGAAAAGCGGAATTTGTCATCAAAACATTCACAGCAAATGTGCCTGCCTGTGAAATCTGTCAAAATCTGGGTGCAGTACCAGCGGCCGCCTGTATGACTGCTGTCAGTAGATCGCATCATAAGGATTTAAACTTGTACCATTGAAATCTAATGTCTGAAAAGTAAGTGACCTGTTATTGAGAGTAACCAAGGTTGTAATTATTTAAATCCCATGGTTTAGAAGCTGTAATAAGTGTTCTAGCTGCTTGTTTGAAAATTGCAAGTTTGTTTTAAACCAAGAAAAAAAAATGTAACAAAATGACATTGAATTTAAGCTGCCTCAAAGCCACCCAACCAGTATGATAGCTTCCCCTCATGAAGGCCAGGAAATCACACCTCTGTGAGGATTAGATCAGAGGAGGAAATCTTGGGCTGCAGGGGAAGAGGACAATGGACTTCCTCTGGCTGAAAGGATATGCAGAGTGTGAAGAGTCATAAACCGCCTCTCCCAGAAGGAAGGGGGTGGAGATTGCTCCTGAGCTCCCAGAAGGAGAAGGAGGCAGGGACATACCACCATTTTCTGTTTAACAAAGGCAAACATACATTTTTAAAAAGACTGATAAATTACTGTGTAAAATTGTGAAAAATATGTCAACAACAGATTTGTTAATGTGATTTCTGGATGTACGGTTTAAGAGATGCCAGAACTCTGTGAGATGTTCTGGGAAGTAATAGCGGAAAATATTGTTTTACACCAAATGCATTTATGCCAAAAGCACGAAACTTCATACTCGTATGCCCATATGCAATGCACACAATTGCACACATTTTTGGATAAACTAGATATTGTGTTCCGGCCAAAAAGGGCAGAATTCTGTCAAAAGCAGACACAAAATCTGACAGCAACGAGGTTTGGAAGAGTATCAGCCACACAAAATATGGGATTTATATATGTTATTGTTATAAAGATTGCACACATATAAATATGTATTATACCAAAAGTAGATTTTATGTTCAAAGGGACAAGGGGAGGATTCTCTGGCTCATAAACCCACATCATCATGGTGACACCCTGGTTTCCCCTCCAATCAATGGAGAGAAGAGACTCTAGCCAATAGCCTGCCTGAAGCACACACACCCTTTATCACATGCATAAAAAGAGACAGCTGAGGACTTAGAAGGACACACAGATTCACCCACTATGCTGATCCTGGCAAAGCACCCTCAAGCAGAACCATCCATATTCCTTGCTCCAGACTTCAGAAACTTGGCAAGCAGAAAGGCCCATTCCATTAGTTGAAGCATTTTCAACTAGGCCTTGAATTTCAAAAACCAGAAAGAATCCCACAAAGTCTAAGGGGAACAAAAGAAACAGCCAGTCTGTGCTGTTACTGCCTTCCTGATAAAAGAATCCTTATCAGAACCAAAAGATCCCATCCAGTTCTGCTGTGCTGTGACCAGAGAACCATTGCAGACCCGATCCAGTCCTGTGCCGAGCTGTGACCAGAACCATTGCAGATCAAGTACAATCCGGTGTGCCCAGCAGTCTGTCCCAGAACCAGAATTCCTGACCAGAATCCCTAGGGTTCCGTTTGAAACCCAGATAGTGAGTATCTTTTCTTCAGAACCTGCATTGTTAGAAATCTTTCTGAATTGCCTGAACTCTCTATATTATCCCTACTATCTTCCTTCTGTACTAGTATTGTTAAAAATATCTTTGCGCTGATATATTTCATCTGAAGAAGGCAAGCTCCTCGGCAGGCAGCCGCCCTGATCCAGTGGCTGTGCTCCCGTGTGGTATTTGCTTCTTCATAGTCATCCCCTAGTGTAAAGAAATCCCATTTGTCTTTTAAAAGCATTTCCCTGTTTTTCCTTTCTTGCGCCTATCTCAGAAAAATGACCTCCACTAAAACGTTCATAACTTTCTCAATTTTCATGCTAGAAACAAAATTTCAACTTCTGCTTGTAGCTCACATCCACAGCATCCAAATAGCTTTCCCGCAATCGCGATTACCGCGCATGGAAAAGTTGGCACAGAATTTTGTTTTAGGAAATTTCTATAACGTGTAAAACAGCTTTTGATTGCACCTGACCTCAGTTTTAAGTTTTCACATTGCCTATTACTATCAAATCATTGCTAGTGTTTGTCTGCAACTATCTAAAGTGGCTCCCATTAGAATTTAAACTATTTTAGCAATTTAGTCCATATTTAGTGTTTTACCCAATCCGTTCTCAGATAACTTTGAAAACCGTTTTGAGGGGGGGAATTTGGGAGTGACATTTTGTTTGAATTCTGCTTTCCTGAATACCTGTTCTCTCTCCTCCTATCTCTTTACATTGCCTGTTGGGGTGGGGGTTGAGGGATGTGCAGGGGGAAATAGTAACACCATTGCTATTTCATTTGAACACACACACAAAAGTATCATTTCTGTGCTGAATTGTTTTGCTCACTATATTCCTTGTGATTAAAGAGATTGCTTAGCATTACATCACCCATTGGTGATCATTGTATAACCATTAAAAATAGTGTGATTATATTGTGAACTACATAAATAAATATTTCAACTTTGCAAACCAGCCTGATCCCTGGTTCAGTGTGACCGCGGGGGTTCCAAGAGAGGGGCGTGATATAAGTGGTACATCGTCCAGAATAAAATAACTTTTAGACACAAATAAATAAATAAGGATTTCAGTTGTGCATTACACGCTAGGCGTTGACTTAGGTGAAGTGCCAGATTTAAATCACTTACATTGCCTTTGTTGTGTGAGGGGGAGAGCCAGAAAGACCTTGCTTAAGGTCTATGTAAGCAGTCATTGTGAAAAGCGTGTTTCGAGTGTGGTTGTCAGCCTGTGCCTCTGGGATGTTAAAATCACCAAGAAAGACTTTATTATAATGTGCTAATTTGGCAGAGGAGAGTAAGTTGGAGATGTCTGCAAAGAAAGAGTAACTCCTGTGAGGTGGCCCGTAGATAATTATAATTATAATTGTTCTTTTATAATGCGCTTAATACCAAACAGTGATTTCTAAGCACGGGATCATGATCCAAACCTGTATTGAGCTGCGCTGCACCTGAGCTAGGCTGAGTGGAATTTGATGGATTCCACGTGCGATACTGGGAATCAGCAGGAAAATGTTACAAATGAGCTTGTTCTGGGAGAGGGGATGATGGAGCATGCCCATTTGCTCCACTGGAGGATTGTCACTATGCCTCCTGCCCATCCTGGTCATTCGGCATGTTGGATGCAGTAGCCTTGGGGTAGGAAGATGTTGAAAACATGAGGGGAGGATGTTTCAATGATGAAAAGGAATAAAGGTTGTTGATGAGATGAGGTCAGCGATCTCTGCAGCACGAGCGACTGATGAGTGAGCATTTGTCAACATGAGAGGGTGTGTATATGTGGTCAATCTCAGAATGTCTTGAAAATCAACATCTGAAGTGAACTCCAACCTATGTGTATAAATACACAGGCTTTACATCTTCATTGGACATGGGATGGAATGTTACTGTCAACAAAAGCATTAATGAACTCTGGATGTAATCTTTACCAAAGAATCAATGAGCTCTATTAAAGATAATGTCATTCACACCCTTTTCTTTAAACTTGCAATAATCATTTAAACATTTTAAGCTGGCACATTTTTGTTGACTCTTTTTCAAAATATATACGTTGGTGTTGGATGGTGGCAAGGGCAACATTGATGATGTATGCTAGAGAATCTTGGAAAGCTGTCCAGGGCACTTGGACATTCAAACCCTAGTGAAAGTGGGGGTTGGCTGTGGAGTGAGGAGACACATGCTGATGTCTTTTGGTGAGTAGCAGTAGTAGCAATTAGTTTGTAGGTGAAATTAAGTTTAGCGGTCCAGGCCCTTGGTTGTATCAGGCCCGAAGAAGCACAAACCGGTGAGATCCATGTCTTTGCCCTTCCTTTGCTGAGGACACCGGTGATGATGAAGATGCCTAAGGAGGTAGGCTGAGCAACGGAGTGGCAAGGCCTGGTCACGTGACCAGCAGACTACTCAATGCTCTCTCAATGGAACCATTTTTAGATTGTCATCTGTTCACTTGGCAGGTTAACTTCAAAATGAATGACTTTGTGTGGCAAAGTTGACCAAACACAATGTATTATCTTCAATTAACTCCAGAGAACTAAATATAGTAAACTCACAAAGTTAAAAACATTCCACAGGCTTTGCAAAATATGCCCGAATGGAAGAGATGTATCTGTGTATCCCAAGGCGCATGAGACACGGGAAATAGACAGTGGGTTGCAGGCACTAGTTGTCTGCAATGCAATAATATTGGATTTGTTGCAAACAATTGTGAAGGATTGGGCTTCTCGAGAGTATTGTTGCTTTTGGATTGCTGGGACAGTGAAGTTTCACTCAAACACTGTTTTCAAGGAAGCAGGTTCACTGTCACAACACCCCAGTCCACTGTGTCATCAAAGAGTAGATTTCATTCAATGTTAAGAATATGACAGACATCAAACATAGGACTTGCTATTCCACATTCAATTTGAGATGTCAAAAGCTTCTCGATATTCAAATTACAGGATCACATCCAAATACAATGATGGTACCTAAGGTTTCAAAGTTTATTATAAATTACAAATCACAAATCAAATAAAGCGTGCACTATGTTATCTTTTTCAGTGCTATTAATCTTTAAACAGGGCTCCAATACATTCACATGCTATCTGGGATTTAATCTCTCAATAATGTTGAGTACTCAGTTTTTGTCTATTTCTCAAAGGCCTAGGATAAGTAAAGACAAATACTGGCCTCGTGAAGCTCGGTCAGATCAGGTCTCCTTTCAGTCTTTGTGTTTGAAGCAGGCTATCTCTTTGGTAATCTGATCCTACTTTGGAAAATAACTGTGAATTCTAGTAACATATGGGAAGGCTTAGCGGCATACAGAGGTGACTGTGAACCTTCTACGCTCCGTCAGCAGAGAACAGGTCAGTGTGGTTGCTTGATGCATTTGTGACAGGGGTTTCAAAAAGGTAGCTGGCGCTCCTCTCCAGAAAGAACATGGCATGATAACCTGTTCTGAGGTGAGAGTTTGCAGCACATGCTTTTTTTGATCACTGTGCCTTTCACAGATGGGAAATATCCATTTGCATATCAGTCTTTGTCCCGCCCACATGGGCAGTCCAGCACCGAAATGCTATGGCAATTCCTCTCTGAACAAGAGTACCAAAAGCAACCCCATACACGTGTTTCAGCCTTGTTGGGCCTCATCAGTGAGGTGAAGCTTTGCCTCTCTGAGCACAGTGAGCAGGGAGTCCACGTCTGGTTGCCCCCAGGTAACTCAGGGTGACCAACCCAAAGTTCCTTACAAATATTTCAAAAAGGTAGCTGACGCTCCTCTCCAGAAAGAACATGGCATGATAACCTGTTCTGAGGTGAGAGTTTGCAGCACACGCTTTTTTTGCTCACTGTGCCTTTCACAGATGGGAAATATCCATTTGCATATAAGTCTTTGTCCCGCCCACATGGGCAGTCCAGCACCGAAATGCTATGGCAATTCCTCTCTGAACAAGAGTACCAAAAGCAACCCCATAAACGTGTTTCAGCCTTGTTGGGCCTTGTTAGGCGGAAACCTCTGCAGTTCCCTCTGGGACCACTGCAAAAGATTTAGGATTACAGGTGTTTGGCAGTAAACCCACTTGCTAGCGGTCTGTACCACACAGATTCACTTGGTAGCTGTGGCTGAGCAGTCAGACTTCCCTCAAGAAGAGTTAAGCAGTATGTGGAGTATACAAGATAGGGCAATTCTTCACAGTAAGACAAGCAAACACGCAACAAGGCTTCAGTGTAAAGATATTAAGGTATTTATTTATAACAAAACATCTATCGAAAACACTATGGCACTAACACGGCAAACAAGTCAAATGCAATTACTCTACGAAGAAGAAACTATCAATCCCCCTAACAATATTTCGACAAGTCTAGGTTCTACCAGCATCACTTATTTGCAGACAGAGGGGCATGCCTCAACCTAGATGGCACTCTAATATTAGTTAGGACGGGAGAGAAAAATAAGCAGGTTACAAAATCAACACAGTTCAATACTTCACAGGAAAAATGCAAGGCAAGAAGACAAGAACCACGATAGATCATAAAGTTCAGAGGCCAGGCCCACTCGGAGAGAGGCAAGGCGATATGTCCCAAAAGCCTCTAGTGGAAATGCGTTCGAGTCTTTGTAGCAAATTGTTATCGGCAGATTGAACCAGTTCAGAACAATACGTGAGAAAGCTTGGAGGCGACCCAACGGAAAGGAGAGGATTAAGACACCTCACTCGAACCGATCGAAAGGGAAGCCAGGCGGACACGGTACCTTGTTGTGGAGGGCAGCTCCGGCAGGGGCAGTTGTTCCTGGTGGTGGATGCACGTCGGGTCTTTGCCAAGAGTAGAGATGATCCCATCGTCGAAGAAAAGTGAAGTCCGGTGCACTACCAGGGAAGAGACCAGCCGCGGAGTGCTCTGGCACAAGGCACCACCATTTTGATCACGGTACAGGGGTAGTGGCTATCCGGTTGCCGAGGTGCTCTGCACGGGCAATTCGACCACTGCATCCTGAGGTGAAGAAAAAGCAAAAGGGGACTGGTTGTTCCCACCAGTCAGGGGAAGAGACTCTCCGGCAGGGAGATCTCCTCTGTCGTCGGGAAGTGGTGAGTCGGTTCAGCAGGGCTCCACCGGAGGTGTCATCGTTGAAGGTCAGCTCAGCTTTACCCTCGTTGGATTCTTAGGTCCTGTGATGACTTCTGAAGATCCAGTCCCAAAAGCCCTGCTTTTATGCAGAAAACCCCCATTCATTCAGCCTAGCTGTCAATCAACACATGCTAAGTGGTGAGCGGGGAGGCTCACCACTTGGGCCAATCACACCAGAGTGCGACCGGAGTTGGCAAGGCAACTCGGTCCAGGGTGCCTAAACCCCCTCCCACACCCCTGTGGTAACCCAGACAGAATGGCACCACTTTGGATGGTCTCTGTACAGAGCCCGCCAAAAGTGGAACAAAGGGCTCGACCTTTGGTTTAGGAGTCACAGAGACGAACACAGACCCCATTTTAAAAACCGAATTCTGGCAGAAAATACCATCCGATAGAATTATTTAAGATAAGTAGACCGGTGGTATGTTAGAGATTAACGAGAAACAGTATCAATCTCTAACAATGGGAAGAATCCCATAGGGTTATATTCGGGGTCGAATATAACAAGTAGTTTCCACTGCCACCAGCCAAAACTCGATGAGGGGGGACGGGACAGTGCCCCCTCGAATAACAGACCTAGGAGTAATCAAATTACCCCTACTAGTACGTCCACAATAGGATGGTTTGTACTAGTTCTGTTAGTAAATTTAGGTCTAGTAAAGCCAATGGTGACTTTACATGCCCGGGGAGACAGTAGTCAGTCCCCGGTATGGAGTCTATGATGGAGGTCCGCTAGGACGCCCCAGTGTTACGGCACGTAGGGTGCGGTGTTACACACATAGCAAAACATATGAGACCCTATGGAGTAAAAGACCCCATAGCCCATAGAACACATTGACATTCAAAGGAATTCCACACATTCATGTCCAAGAGTGGGAGAAAAAGAGTCTCACTCTTGGCAGGATGGAAAAAAACAAACTCCAGAAATCCAGCAAAGCTGCTGGGGGACTCACTAGGTTAGGAAATTCAGCCTAAACAGAGAATTCTCCCTAACAGGCCTCATCAGTGAGGTGAAGCTTTGCCTCTCTGAGCATAGTGAGCAGGGAGTCCACGTCTGCTTGCCCCCAGGTAACTCAGGATGACCAACCCCAAGTTCCTTACAAATATTTCAAAAAGGTAGCTGGCGCTCCTCTCCAGAAAGAACATGGCATGATAACCTGTTCTGAGGTGAGAGTTTGCAGCACACGCTTTTTTTGCTCACTGTGCCTTTCACAGATGGGAAATATCCATTTGCATATAAGTCTTTGTCCCGCCCACATGGGCAGTCCAGCACCGAAATGCTATGGCAATTCCTCTCTGAACAAGAGTACCAAAAGCAACCCCATAAACGTGTTTTAGCCTTGTTGGGCCTTGTTAGGCGGAAACCTCTGCAGTTCCCTCTGGGACCACTGCAAAAGATTTAGGATTACAGGTGTTTGGCAGTAAACCCACTTGCTAGCAGTCTGTACCACACAGATTCACTTGGTAGCTGTGGCTGAGCAGTCAGACTTCCCTCAAGAAGAGTTAAGCAGTATGTGGAGTATACAAGATAGGGCAATTCTTCACAGTAAGACAAGCAAACACGCAACAAGGCTTCAGTGTAAAGATATTAAGGTATTTATTTATAACAAAACATCTATCGAAAACACTATCGCACTAACACGGCAAACAAGTCAAATGCAATTACTCTACGAAGAAGAAACGATCAATCCCCCTAACAATATTTCGACAAGTCTAGGTTCTACCAGCATCACTTATTTGCAGACAGAGGGGCATGCCTCAACCTAGATGGCACTCTAATATTAGTTAGGACGGGAGAGAAAAATAAGCAGGTTACAAAATCAACACAGTTCAATACTTCACAGGAAAAATGCAAGGCAAGAAGACAAGAACCACGATAGATCATAAAGTTCAGAGGCCAGGCCCACTCGGAGAGAGGCAAGGCGATATGTCCCAAAAGCCTCTAGTGGAAATGCTTTCGAGTCTTTGTAGCAAATTGTTATCGGCAGATTGAACCAGTTCAGAACAATACGTGAGAAAGCTTGGAGGCGACCCAACGGAAAGGAGAGGATTAAGACACCTCACTCGAACCGATCGAAAGGGAAGCCAGGCGGACACGGTACCTTGTTGTGGAGGGCAGCTCCGGCAGGGGCAGTTGTTCCTGGTGGTGGATGCACGTCGGGTCTTTGCCAAGAGTAGAGATGATCCCGTCGTCGAAGAAAAGTGAAGTCCGGTGCACTACCAGGGAAGAGACCAGCTGCGAGTGCTCTGGCACAAGGCACCACCATTTTGATCACGGTACAGGGGTAGTGGCTATCCGGTTGCCGAGGTGCTCTGCACGGGCAATTCGACCACTGCGTCCTGAGGTGAAGAAAAAGCAAAAGGGGACTGGTTGTTCCCACCAGTCAGGGGAAGAGACTCTCCGGCAGGGAGATCTCCTCTGTCGTCGGGAAGTGGTGAGTCGGTTCAGCAGGGCTCCACTGGAGGTGTCATCGTTGCAGGTCAGCTCAGCTTTACCCTCGTTGGATTCTTAGGTCCTGTGATGACTTCTGAAGATCCAGTCCCAAAAGCCCTGCTTTTATGCAGAAAACCCCCATTCATTCAGCCTAGCTGTCAATCAACACATGCTAAGTGGTGAGCGGGGAGGCTCACCACTTGGGCCAATCACACCAGAGTGCGACCGGAGTTGGCAAGGCAACTCGGTCCAGGGTGCCTAAACCCCCTCCCACACCCCTGTGGTAACCCAGACAGAATGGCACCACTTTGGATGGTCTCTGTACAGAGCCCGCCAAAAGTGGAACAAAGGGCTCGACCTTTGGTTTAGGAGTCACAGAGACGAACACAGACCCCATTTTAAAAACCGAATTCTGGCAGAAAATACCATCCGATAGAATTATTTAAGATAAGTAGACCGGTGGTATGTTAGAGATTAACGAGAAACAGTATCAATCTCTAACAATGGGAAGAATCCCATAGGGTTATATTCGGGGTCGAATATAACAAGTAGTTTCCACTGCCACCAGCCAAAACTCGATATGGGGGGACGGGACAGTGCCCCCTCGAATAACAGACCTAGGAGTAATCAAATTACCCCTACTAGTACGTCCACAATAGGATGGTTTGTACTAGTTCTGTTAGTAAATTTAGGTCTAGTAAAGCCAATGGTGACTTTACATGCCCGGGGAGACAGTAGTCAGTCCCCGGTATGGAGTCTATGATGGAGGTCCGCTAGGACGCCCCAGTGTTACGGCACGTAGGGTGCGGTGTTACACACATAGCAAAACATATGAGACCCTATGGAGTAAAAGACCCCATAGCCCATAGAACACATTGACATTCAAAGGAATTCCACACATTCATGTCCAAGAGTGGGAGAAAAAGAGTCTCACTCTTGGCAGGATGGAAAAAAACAAACTCCAGAAATCCAGCAAAGCTGCTGGGGGACTCACTAGGTTAGGAAATTCAGCCTAAACAGAGAATTCCCCCTAACAGGCCTCATCAGTGAGGTGAAGCTTTGCCTCTCTGAGCATAGTGAGCAGGGAGTCCACGTCTGCTTGCCCCCAGGTAACTCAGGATGACCAACCCCAAGTTCCTTACAAATATTTCAAAAAGGTAGCTGGCGCTCCTCTCCAGAAAGAACATGGCATGATAACCTGTTCTGAGGTGAGAGTTTGCAGCACACGCTTTTTTTGCTCACTGTGCCTTTCACAGATGGGAAATATCCATTTGCATATAAGTCTTTGTCCCGCCCACATGGGCAGTCCAGCACCGAAATGCTATGGCAATTCCTCTCTGAACAAGAGTACCAAAAGCAACCCCATAAACGTGTTTTAGCCTTGTTGGGCCTTGTTAGGCGGAAACCTCTGCAGTTCCCTCTGGGACCACTGCAAAAGATTTAGGATTACAGGTGTTTGGCAGTAAACCCACTTGCTAGCAGTCTGTACCACACAGATTCACTTGGTAGCTGTGGCTGAGCAGTCAGACTTCCCTCAAGAAGAGTTAAGCAGTATGTGGAGTATACAAGATAGGGCAATTCTTCACAGTAAGACAAGCAAACACGCAACAAGGCTTCAGTGTAAAGATATTAAGGTATTTATTTATAACAAAACATCTATCGAAAACACTATCGCACTAACACGGCAAACAAGTCAAATGCAATTACTCTACGAAGAAGAAACGATCAATCCCCCTAACAATATTTCGACAAGTCTAGGTTCTACCAGCATCACTTATTTGCAGACAGAGGGGCATGCCTCAACCTAGATGGCACTCTAATATTAGTTAGGACGGGAGAGAAAAATAAGCAGGTTACAAAATCAACACAGTTCAATACTTCACAGGAAAAATGCAAGGCAAGAAGACAAGAACCACGATAGATCATAAAGTTCAGAGGCCAGGCCCACTCGGAGAGAGGCAAGGCGATATGTCCCAAAAGCCTTTAGTGGAAATGCGTTCGAGTCTTTGTAGCAAATTGTTATCGGCAGATTGAACCAGTTCAGAACAATACGTGAGAAAGCTTGGAGGCGACCCAACGGAAAGGAGAGGATTAAGACACCTCACTCGAACCGATCGAAAGGGAAGCCAGGCGGACACGGTACCTTGTTGTGGAGGGCAGCTCCGGCAGGGGCAGTTGTTCCTGGTGGTGGATGCACGTCGGGTCTTTGCCAAGAGTAGAGATGATCCCGTCGTCGAAGAAAAGTGAAGTCCGGTGCACTACCAGGGAAGAGACCAGCTGCGAGTGCTCTGGCACAAGGCACCACCATTTTGATCACGGTACAGGGGTAGTGGCTATCCGGTTGCCGAGGTGCTCTGCACGGGCAATTCGACCACTGCGTCCTGAGGTGAAGAAAAAGCAAAAGGGGACTGGTTGTTCCCACCAGTCAGGGGAAGAGACTCTCCGGCAGGGAGATCTCCTCTGTCGTCGGGAAGTGGTGAGTCGGTTCAGCAGGGCTCCACTGGAGGTGTCATCGTTGCAGGTCAGCTCAGCTTTACCCTCGTTGGATTCTTAGGTCCTGTGATGACTTCTGAAGATCCAGTCCCAAAAGCCCTGCTTTTATGCAGAAAACCCCCATTCATTCAGCCTAGCTGTCAATCAACACATGCTAAGTGGTGAGCGGGGAGGCTCACCACTTGGGCCAATCACACAAGAGTGCGACCGGAGTTGGCAAGGCAACTCGGTCCAGGGTGCCTAAACCCCCTCCCACACCCCTGTGGTAACCCAGACAGAATGGCACCACTTTGGAGGGTCTCTGTACAGAGCCCGCCAAAAGTGGAACAAAGGGCTCGACCTTTGGTTTAGGAGTCACAGAGACGAACACAGACCCCATTTTAAAAACCGAATTCTGGCAGAAAATACATCCGATAGAATTATTTAAGATAAGTAGACCGGTGGTATGTTAGAGATTAACGAGAAACGGTATCAATCTCTAACAATGGGAAGAATCCCATAGGGTTATATTCGGGGTCGAATATAACAAGTAGTTTCCACTGCCACCAGCCAAAACTCGACGAGGGGGGACGGGACAGTGCCCCCTCGAATAACAGACCTAGGAGTAATCAAATTACCCCTACTAGTACGTCCACAATAGGATGGTTTGTACTAGTTCTGTTAGTAAATTTAGGTCTAGTAAAGCCAATGGTGACTTTACATGCCCGGGGAGACAGTAGTCAGTCCCCGGTATGGAGTCTATGATGGAGGTCCGCTAGGACGCCCCAGTGTTACGGCACGTAGGGTGCGGTGTAACACACATAGCAAAACATATGAGACCCTATGGAGTAAAAGACCCCATAGCCCATAGAACACATTGACATTCAAAGGAATTCCACACATTCATGTCCAAGAGTGGGAGAAAAAGAGTCTCACTCTTGGCAGGATGGAAAAAACAAACTCCAGAAATCCAGCAAAGCTGCTGGGGGACTCACTAGGTTAGAAAATTCAGCCTAAACAGAGAATTCTCCCTAACAGGCCTCATCAGTGAGGTGAAGCTTTGCCTCTCTGAGCATAGTGAGCAGGGAGTCCACGTCTGCTTGCCCCCAGGTAACTCAGGATGACCAACCCCAAGTTCCTTACAAATATTTCAAAAAGGTAGCTGGCGCTCCTCTCCAGAAAGAACATGGCATGATAACCTGTTCTGAGGTGAGAGTTTGCAGCACACGCTTTTTTTTTTTGCTCACTGTGCCTTTCACTGATGGGAAATATCCATTTGCATATCAGTCTTTGTCCCGCCCACATGGGCAGTCCAGCACCGAAATGCTATGGCAATTACTCTCTGAACAAGAGTACCAAAAGCAACCACATACACGTGTTTCAGCCTTGTTGGGCCTCATCAGTGAGGTGAAGCTTTGCCTCGCTGAGCACAGTGAGCAGGGGCAAGAGATACCTTAGCTGGAGTCAAGTGTGTTGACTTTATTGTGGGTTGGTTCTGTGAGTAGTTGTTTG
Source organism: Ambystoma mexicanum (assembly GCF_040938575.1). Classification (NCBI taxonomy): domain Eukaryota; kingdom Metazoa; phylum Chordata; class Amphibia; order Caudata; family Ambystomatidae; genus Ambystoma; species Ambystoma mexicanum. The sequence continues at coordinate 953,880,013 of NC_090924.1, read as the reverse complement.
TGGTCCAGGGTGTCAAGAAGTTCAGGTAGAATCTCTCTACCACTCCAGATGTTATTTAAAAAACGTCATATTCACTTGACATAAGGTAACAAGAGAACAAACACACAAAGCAAAGGACATGTATGAAATATATGACCAATTGTTCGTCAGGTTCCTTTTACTCTTGAATCCAGTTAGTTAGAAAATGACTACACACTACCAATGGCTTTGTCACTATTAAAAAAACAAAAAAATCTTGAAAATCAAAATCGAAATTAATGTATAGTTAATTAAAACTTCTATTGCAACCAACCTAAGCCATCGCAAATCCTACTCAGCTTACAATGACAGCGGTTGTTTTGGCCCTTTCGCATTGAATCGATATTTTCCCCTGTTCTTTGCATCCAGGATATTTCTGACATATAAAATGTTACCCTCACCCGGAGAACAGGCTCTAAGGCTCTAGGTATGTACAATGCTAAAAGCTTGCATTGTGCAGTAATACATATTTTACTTGGTAAAAACACGGTGCATCTTCGGTGCCTCAAGGTATGGCTTGATGACACCGGCTGTCAGCACAGAGTCTGCAGTCTAATAACACGCAATTGTTCATTTCAGAAAGCGTGAGCACTGCCAGCATTTGAAGGTCTGGGCCAAGGGTACGCGCATAATTTTCAAAGCTATGGGTAATGGCAGCGCAGCACTTCCCATCAACATATAACCGGCATGTCTGATGCAAACAAGCCCCTTTATAATCTGCTCCCGACAAAGCCATTGTGTTGGCATGGCATCAGCAAACGCCATTTTGCGTTTCACATTCTGAAGGGTATTTAGCATACAGTATGAGGTCCAGGTGATGTGCTTTAGCCCCGGGACCATTTCACCTGTAGTTAGTTCTATTGACTTGGAAAACACTATAGCCAATTGTCCTGATTACAGGAACCGTGTCTCTCTCCCGGGTGCACTTGCATAGGGGGAAAATGGGAGCCGGCAGTGTATTTAACTGCCAGGCTGAATGACTCTGTAATGTAGCTACAGCATGGCATAAATTAAGCTGTCATTTTTTTGGCAGCAAGTGCAGAGAGGCGATTTTCCTGTACTGTAACATTCGAAACAACGATTTCCTGGCTCCAGCCGTACCAGCTGACAGTTCTGTATGATACATGCTCAAAGTGTGTGCTACCGCTGTTGCAGCTGGAAACAGCCTTCATTGTCTCTATTAGAAAATTGAGCTCCTGCTCTGAGAGCACTACCGTTCTCTAACCCCTTTCATGGAAACTGCCAGTCCTGCTTTGATAAATTGCGCCCAAAATGTCTTATGTTTCAACAAGGTAGTCAACATTTGTTCTTGTTTGTAGAATCTTCATTTTTCAACGAAGTCATTATTCAAACTTGCCTTGCTGTATGTTTGAATGTTATGCTAAGATAAATTAGGCTGCTTTGGTGCCAGGAAACTTCAAGACGTTGTTTTAAATCTATCAGCTCTGGGCGAAACCATATAATTACTCAGACAGGTGAAGAGGAAGGTTGGAGGTTGGAACCGGAAGAGCTTCTAAGTTTATCTGATTGTGTCCACTGTCAGAAGCGTGCAGTAGGTCTGCCACAGCGTAGAAGAGGACTTTGATGTAAGTGTTTACCCTACTCATGATTGGAATGCAGGGTCATGGAGAGCGCTCATTCGGCTATTCCACCAGATGAAACGCCAGTACTTCATGAACATATCATTTTTTATTGATAAAACGCAGATATGTTTTCCATTAATTACATACACTATTAAACACTTATACAATGCCTAATTTTTATATGTTATGTTAGTCGATTTTATACCGCTCACCGCAGCCATTTGCATCTCCTCCAGGTGCTCTGGTGGTCTGAAAATAAGAGTGGGTTTGGTTCGTTAGTTGGAGGAGACGGAGAGCACACAAGTGCTTTTGCTATGGTGCTGGTATTTCAGTTGGGGAAAAATCACTGGGCCTCATTACGACCCTGGCAGTAAGGTATGGACAATGCCGGTATGGCACCGGCACCGTCCATACTGTACCGTCTTATTCCTAGTTTCCCTCGCAGGTCCCTGACATTCCGCCAGGTTTGACCTGGCGGGCTGTGTGGCTTCCGCGAGGGAAACACATGGATGCACCGGCACCGCTATAAACGGTGCCGGTACATCCATGCTCATCATCCCTACTCTGCCCTATGGGGCAGAATGGGGATGAGGAGCCTGGCATTACCGCCACCCGCGAATGGACAATTCCCGGCCCATTCTACTCGTAATGGGCCGGTAAGTGCTAGGTAGACTGACTTGGTGGGCGTGCACGGCGGTTGTGTCCATATGGGAGGCCTTGTGTGGCCAACGGTGAAAGAAAACATTAGTTGTGTGAGTTATTGGAGGAGGTGTGGAGTTCTGCTTTTTGATGCCAGTTTGGGCAGGAGTATGGAGGGTTTTAGCAGTGGAGGCTCGCCCTTAGGGGGCACTAAGGTGGCACAACCCGCGCTCACCCTCACATTACTCATACATTTTCAGGAACCTCCAGGTCCTACAAATAAAAAATCAAAAGTAGCAAAACAAGCTTTATGGAGCAATTGATTTTAACTCGCTCAGTAATATGAAAAGAATCTAAAACATTTAAATTCTTTGCAGATGAAAAGACTGGTGATGCCCCTTATGCCCTTTAAACATCCCTGCCTTCACTCCTGCAGAGCTCTGTGAAAGGCATTGGGAGACCATGGGTGACGTGAGCCCTTCAAGATTCCTCAGGGGCACTGTCGAAAACAGCCCTTCAGGCATCCTGAATGGCACTTCACCCCTCCCTCTGCCTGTCTGTCCAGGCTCGGGGTGGGGTCAGAATACTGACCATGCCCTCTGCCTGGAACAGCCAGAAGGAGGTGTGAAGGGCATCTCCTGATTCCTGACCCACTTCCAACAATGTGAGGACATTGGAGAAGGAGGAAGAACGCCCGGGCCTTCCAGAGAAGATCACCGCCGTGGCCCGCTCAGGTAAGTGTTTAAGATGAAAAAAATGTTGTGTCAGTTTGCATGTGTGTGTGCGAGACAGAGAGAGATATTATATTTTTAATGTGTGTGTGCATGACTATTTGCGTGAATGAAGTGTTCTGTTGAGTGTCGTGTGTATGATTAATGAGAGAGACTGTATGGGTGCGTGACTGCTTGTGTGGATGCTGTGTATATGTATGGGAGGGCCTGATTTTGAGCTCCGTGTAAAATACGAAAAGTGTCATTTCGTGATGGAAAGACCATTTTATTATTTTACACAAGGATTGCAATCCGGCCCTGAATTTGTGTGTCTGTCTAAGCGTTCTGTATAATTGAGAGAGAGGCTGTATGGGAGCATGACTGCGTGTGTGGATGATACATGTGCAAATGAGGACCTGCCTTGTGACCTCTGTGCAGAATAAGAAAAGTGTCATTCCTTGATGGAAACACACTTTTATTAATTTACGTGAGGCTTGCAATCAGGCACTGAATGTGTGTGTCTGTGTAAGTGTTTTAGTTTGTGTCATGCATGATTGAGAGACTGTCTAGGTGCGTAACTGCTTCTGTGGATGGTGTGTATGTGTACACGAAGGCCTGATTGTGAGCTCCATGTAAAATAAGAACTTTTTCATTCTCCGATGGAAAGACACTTTTCTTATTTTATATGGGGCTTGTAATCAGGTCCTGAATGAGTGTGTCTGTGTAAGTGTTGTGTATGATTGAGAGACAGGCTGTATGGGTGCGTGACGTCTTGTGTGGATGCTGTCTGTTAATATGAGTGCCTGATTGTGAGCTCCGTGTAAAATATGAAAAGTGTCATTCCGTGATGGAAACACACTTTTATTATTTTATGCAAGGCTTGCAATCAGGCCCTGAATTTGTGTGCCTGCGTAACTGTTCTGGTGGGTGTCATGTAGGATTGAGAGAGAGGCTGTATGGGTGCCTGACTGCTGGTGTGGATGCTGTCTATGTGTATTTGAGGGTCTGACTGTGAGTTCCATGTAAAATAAGAAAATTGTCATTTGGTGATGGAAATAACTTTTATTATTTTACACAGGGCTCACAATCAGGCTCTGAATGTGTGTGTTTGTGTAAGAGTTCTGGTGGTTGTAATGTATGATTGAGAGAGAGGCTGTATGGGTGCCTGGCTGTTTGTGAGAATCCTGTAGTTGTGTTTATGAATGTGTGAGTAAGTGTTCTGGCGGGTGCATGATTGAAAGAATCTGTATGAGTGTGTGACTGCTTGTGTGCATGTTTCTACATGAATGTGTGTACATGCATGAGTCAAGTGTTCTGCTAGGCGCTGTGTAAATGAATAATTCACACAGTGCCCACCACAACACCTACACAGGTAGTTTCACATATTCATATATGCATGCAGACAAGCAGATGTACATCCATACAACTTCTCTCAATTGTTCAGTGATTGAGAGAAGGTGAATGTTTGCATGTATAGATGAAAGTGTGTAGTTGTGTGAGTGAAGTGTTCTGGTGGGTGCCATGTGCATAATCGAGAGAGGCTATGTGGGTGCATGACTGCTGCTGTACAGGTGCATCTGTATATGACTGTTTGTGTGTGTGTGTGTGTGTGTGTGTGTGCTTGTGTTTAAAGGGGGCATTGAAGCAGGACAACAGCAAGGTGACAAAACATGTTCTTACTGACTGCATGCACTGCACGCAGCCAGCAAGACCATGTTCATTTACCTTGGTTTTGCCATGCACCAATGCCCCTTCCAAGGCCACACACACATATGAGCATATACACATGCACATAAACAGTTATGCACCCATACAGCTTTCTTAATCATTCACAAGACACCCACTATAACACTTCACTCATGCATATATAAACAATCATATATATCTGTGTGAGTGAAATTTTCTGGTGGGTGTCCTGTGAATGATGGAGAGAATCTGTATGAGTGCGTGACAGCATGTGTGCATGTGTATATGAATGTGTCGGCTTTGTCTTGGAGGGAGTATTGGTGCAGCAGTGGTGGCAACTTCATAATGGGGTAAGAGACAATGGCCTGACAAACCCTACACATTATGGAGGAGCCACCCCAGTGTAAAAATTGGGCACTCCCTCAGCTGCTTTTTGCAGCTGATGGAGCACTCCTGGGCTGGCTTGAACTGTCAAAAGGAAATGTGGTTTGCCTTTAACAGTTCTGTTCCCCAGCCGCACATGCTCAATGAGCCTTAAATAGCCCATTTTTAATGCAGGCTGGGGAACTGCATGTGTGTATGTGAGAGGGACGGGTGCTCCCGCACATAACAACGGAGAGGGGCACTTCATCTTAAGCGCCCTGTCTCCTGTGCGCATGTGCAGGTACCAGACGTTCTTGCTTCCTGTTTGTACTATGCAGGAGCTGGAGCACTAGAAGGAAACCTCAGGACCAGGATAGAAGGTAAGTTAATGTTAATTTAAATATGTGTATGGGTGCTTGTATGCTTGTGCTTTGAGTGAGTGTATGATGATGGGTGCACGTGTGAGTGAGTGAGTGAGTGAGTGAGTGAGTGAGTGCATGCTGCATGTGAATACTGTGTAATTGTGTGTGTGTGTGTTTGTTCTGTGCTGAGAAGCTGATTTTGGTAGGTTGGGGGATGGTTGTACAGCAATGACATTTTAAAAATGCCTTTGTTGTACAATCCCACATCCCCACCAGCCAAAATCAGCTCCCCTTCTGAGGCACTGGCGGGCCCAAGGGACAAGGATGGAATTTCTCACTGGACATCCATGTTAGGGAGAATTCTCAGAAATGTGTTAATTCCTCTCTACCTTAGAGACCCCCAGCAACTTTCCTGGATTTTGAGGACTTGATTTTTTTACCTGGAGAGAGCGAGACCTTTTCCCCCTCACTCTCATGTATTTTAATGTGATTTTGTACTCTGTGTTTCTTTTGGTAATAGAGTTTGACAAACTTCATAGGCATCATCTTTTACATTGTGTCACACAGCACCTTCACCGCAGTGGTACAGGGAAGTCTTTTATGATTTCTGAGAGGTTGAAATACCTTCTCTTGGATAAACTACTGTTTCCAAGAGCAGTAAAGTGAAAATGACTTTACTTACATTTATTTATTTTATTTATTTTTATTCATTTATTTTTTATTTATTTATTTATTTATTTTATTTATTTATTTTATTTTTAATGTGATATAGTTTTATAAACAAAAACTTTACACATAATTCAGCATAATAAACTAATTACATAATTTACATAATTTACACATATAAATAAATATTTTTTTTCAACAAAAAAAAAACATCTTATTCAATTTCAATGTTGCAAATTTATCCAAATCAACATCATATGTACCGCCAAATAACTTAATCTAGTAACTTATTTCCTTGCTATTTCTGGGGTGGTTAACTGTTCTTCGAGTTTTACCTTGACCATATTCCATACTCTATAAAGAGCCAGATGTAAGCTTGCATTCAGGGTATTAACACACATATACCAGAAATCTTTTGACTTGATGTGGTCTGAATTATGAACATACTTACTATAATGCTTCATATAGATTGTACTCAGTCTAGGGCATAGCATGAGGACATGTCTCGTCATTTCAGGGGAGGTTTTATTCTTACATATCCTGCAGAAGCGCTCTAATTTGGGGATAGCCCTTTCAGGGCCGAGAACAGTTAGGACTGGTAGGTGCTTAATACGTAGCAATAATACAAAACGTCTTAAATTGTCCGAAGGACATAGGTTCAGATATCCTTGTGCCTTTCTATAGGTGTAAAGTATATAGGATATGAACCCATAGCTATGTAAGCTTTCAAGATGTTTAAAGTTATTTTGCCAGTCCCAGATTTTTAATCGCTCCCCCATTTGATATTTCAAGTGTTCGAAATTCTCACTCCAATTAGGGGTCCACTCAATCCTCTCAAATAGAGATGTCATTTCTCTTGCAAACTTAATCTGCTTGTTCCCAATTATCTCTTCTTTCATTGTCAACAGGAGAGGATTGGTAGTGCTCGTATGCATCTTAATATAGAGTTCAGCTCTTTTCTTTAAGACTAGAGCTTTTAGGGAGAGTAGCCCCAATTCCAATCTTAATATCGCCATCGGTATTCCCTGTGATAGCCCCAATAGCCTACGCCAAAACCTACCCTCCAATACCTGGAGCCATTCAAGATTAAGATGGATCAGAGCTTCCAGTCCATAAGTTACCATTGGTACCAAGCATTGGATGTAAAGTTGGCGGGCCGCCCAAATAGAGTAACCACTCTGGTTGTAAGAAAACTGGCAAATCATAGCGGTTAATTGTGCCGCCTTTATTTTACGATTTTGTACGCAGGATTGAAAATTTCCTCTAGAGTCAAATTCCACTCCTAGGTATTTATAGGAATGTGTGTATTGAATTTCCAAACCTCTAATCATCATTCTAGGGCGGCTCACCTTACCATGGCTGTGAAGAATCAGTTCTGTTTTCATATGATTTATTATAAGTTCATTCTCTTCCGCATATTTCCAGAGCCTCTCAGCCGAGCATGAGATTTCACTGAACGTGTGGTCAAAAATAACCACATCATCCGCATATGCCATGACTAAGCAGTGCTGGGTGCCTATTTTGGGGGGGCAATTATGCACCTCTCATATATGTTCCGGGATATCAGAGATGAATAGATTGTACAGGGTGGGAGCAGTTACACACCCCTGTTTCACCCCTCTGATTTGCTTTATCACCCTGGTTGTAGTCCCACTTCCATCTAGCCTCAGCTGAACTGAGGTACCTTGATGAACGAGCTGTAGGTAGTAAAGCAATCCTTCGGGGCATGCCATTCCCCTTAGCTTCCTCCACAGTTTCTCTCTATTGACAGTGTCAAATGCCGCCTTAAAATCAATATATAAAGCGTACAGCGGAGGGTTATTAGGTGAAAGGGCTTTATCTCTAAGGCTATTCATGATCAGTAGGTTATGAGTAGTAGAATATCCCATTCTGAATCCGCTTTGGAAGCGGTCCAAGATACCTGTCTTTTCTACCCAAGTCTGTAATCTCTGTAGAAGTAAAGAGGCAAATAATTTGCCCGAACAATCTAACATGGAAAGCAGACGATAATTTCCTGGGTCCGATCTGTTACCTCTTTTGAATACCGGCACTAGAATTGCTTTTTGCCAGGTCTCCGGAATTCTCCCCTCTATTAACACCTTTTCAAAAAGTATTTTTAGAAGATTAGCCCAGAAAACCGGGTTATTCTTCATGAGTAAATTAGAGAGGCCATTCGGCCCAGGTGCACGCGAAGCTTTAAGTTTAGAGATCTTATCTATAAGCTCTTCAAGATGTACCGGGAAAGGCTTAGGGATATGTATGGTAGTACCAGAAATTTCAAAATTACCAACCAATGTCCTATTACGTTTCTCAAGAAAATGGACCCATTCCTCAGCGTCAATGAGATTTATTTGAGGGGTTTCCCTGCTCCCCCTTGCCTCCCCCAATAGTGCCCAAATATTGCGGGAGTTTCTCGAGCAAATAGTTCTCACAGTCTTTTGCCAGCATGCCAATTTTTTGATCATTTCCAATGTTTTAACCATGACCTGTACTGATTTTTTATCTCTTTAGTCTTAGTATGTAGGCCGATGAGGGATTTTGTATTGGCCCTAATTTTACGTATCTCCCCTCTTAATAAGCGTTTGGCATCTCTTATTACCTTGTCATTGGTCTCAGTCGAGCCCTGTTCTTTAATAACAAGTAATGATTTTTTAGTTACATATTTGCCCGTAAAGTTGTAGATCCACCCTTCCGGGTCCTCCATAGACAGATTAGCAAACATGATATGATAGTCATTATCCCAATCACCACAGTCCTGGCTTGCTCTGAGTATATTTTTCTCAGACCATATTATTCGCGAGACAGCATGGTTAACAAGCAGACTTCCTGTCGCTATAGTTGGGGGAGATTCAGTGCCACTATTCAAGGTTAGACTGAGACCATTATGATCACTCCAATCATTATCTACGATTCTCATGTCATTAACTAAGGATGCCACCTCGGCGCTAGTGAAGCAGTAGTCAAGAGTACGACACGCCACACCCGCTCCCCAAGTGAAGTGCCCCGAGCGATCGCTCATGGTTCGTCCGTTTAGACATTCCAAATCCCAGCTCCTCATAAAACATAACCACTTCTCCCCTTCCTCATCATTATAGTCATGTTGCATAATAGAATACGGGTAAAGGGACTTGTTGTTAGTCGTGCCTCCTTCTCCTTTGATAAGGCAATTAAAGTCACCTGCAATAATGATAAGATTACTTTTACATTCATTTTTCCACGCACTCAGCATATCATGCAACCTATCTTGAATTTGATCACTGGCTGAAGCGTCATATGGATTATAGAGATTGACCAACAATAACTTGGCCCAATGATCCTTAATTAATATGACCACTTCCACCGCTTTGATGTTATCCCCCAATTCGGTGAATATTTCTCTAGATATTATTGATTTCCCTACCCCGATCATCAATCCTCCATATGGTCTTCCCATTTGCCCTTTTTTAGCAAGAGCATGATATAATTTATAGCCATCTATTACAATCGGTGCAGTCAACCAGGTTTCTTGCAACATGAAAAAAGAATAGTTCATGATGAAGGTTAATGACCCATTAGTTGCAATAAAATGTTTAAAACCCCTAGTATTCCAAGATAACAATGAACAAGTTCAGGGTTTGTTTAAAGCTAGGGGTAGCGCCTCCACTAGCCATTTAAGAGTGTTCTGAATATCGCTCATTTGTACTTGTTTCCCAACAATTGGCGGGGGGTTGGTTTCACCATTAATTTTAGCAGGTTTCATTTTATCATTAATCAATGGATCTACGTCGTGAGGGTTAACATCTACACCCAACCCCACTTGCGTCAGATAGTCTCTGCGTTTTCGAATCAGCTGTGCAGAGGCCAAGACCGTACAATGTAACACCGTCACATTCGGGTTAGTAGTGTGTAAAGGCTCCACAAAAGAGAAGTCCTCCGACCTGATGACTCTTAATTGAGGGATCAGGTGGAGTTTTTCAAGCATAGCCCCTCGTGGTAACCATTTACCGCAAGATTTCTGATTCAAGTTCTTCACAATACAGATCCTATTTCCTTCGCAATTTTCTTCTCTTACTGGCACCGAGGTTTCCCTCTCAGTGTTCACGCTTTCACAAGTACTATTAGCACTATTCCTTTGCGGGGTGGAGAATTGATTATCCATAATAGAATGGTTATCTATAAGAATAGAGTATTGACTTGCATTGCTCACCGCCGATATTTCTTTGGGTTTCTCCGGCAATATCCAACTAGTGAGTGTTCCAGGCCCTTCCTTAAGAGTTTCTTCCTTTTCAGAGCCCTTCTTTTTGCCTTTCTTGATTTTTGCTGTGGCTTTGCTGTATTAGGCAGAGGTGAAGCCACCTCCACAGGAACATTCCTTAGTGCTGCTCTCTTCGCAATTCTATGCTGTTTTTTGGTCAAATGGATATTTTCTTCTTTTGTAGGAGACTCAGCCCCCTCAATGTTCGTGTGAATAGCTGATATTTCAGGCTCCTTTATTTCTTTGGGCTCCTCTTCATAAACAGAATCAGTGCCCGGGCCAGGTAAGTTCAACTGCAGAAGGGTATTAACATGTATTCTCCCACAGAGTTTTAGGAGGATTTTTAGCGCAAATTGCAGCGAGGACATTGACGCCTGCAAATCTGCAATAGCTTCAGAGTTCAATTGAGATAATTCATTCAATTGATCTGCATTATGCTTCCCTGGTTCTTCAAGATCAATCAATAGATTAGGCGATTCAGATAGTCGGCCCGTACAGGGGGCCTCTAATGAGGTATTTGCTGGTTGTAACACCTGCGCTTCTACTGTAATACTTACAGCTTTCTGGATGTTCCCCATCTCAGCACTCCCCCCCCTATCAATCTGTGGGGGGGGGCATTGATTTCTGTATGGACAGACATAAATCGAGTAAAGAATTGTTGTCTATATCGTCAAAATTTGTCATATCCAAGGGACGACTTCCATTGTGCACTGTCGACAGTGTCTCCTCAGTATGTTCAATACTGCGCACCAGTGGAATTTTTTCAAATAGAGCAGGTATAGTTCCTATAGTATTAACTGGGGATTTCAAATTGTTCCCCCCAGACAGATTGGCAACAGGCATATTTAGGTTATTGGTCTTGCCTTTCCTCAGGTTATAAGACATTTTGGCACAGCGTGCTTTTGGTGGCATAATGTCTCCAGGGGAGTTGATGCAGGGATACTAAGGTCAGAGTAATAGGAGAATTACAGACCTATTCACACTGCACTCGCGGGCGGAATTATTAAGTCCAATAATCACCCGTGCAGGAAATAGTCAACAACGTCTGTGGGATCAAAGGAGATATCGCTCCCCCACAGTCTCCCACAGGCTCCCACACGTGCAATACGCAGTGGCTACAGGAGCAGGCTCACCCCTTTCGCCACAGCCTCCCCGCCATCCACAGGTGACCCAGACAGCCTGTTTTCCCCAAGCTCCCCCGCGCGTCAACCAGAAGGTCTGCGGGCAAGGAGCAAACTCCACAGGCTCAGTCCAAGATCAACTGGGACTGCCCATACTGCGGTTCTCTCACGCCTCACCTCTTGCTTTCCACAAGCCTCGAGCCGCAGCCTTGTTCTCTGCGTACTTGCTTGCCCTCCTGCAGTCTCTGGGGGACTCTCGAGGTACTCGCAGGTACTCGCAGGCACTCGCGGTATGCTTCACCAGGGTCAAAGTCACTACCAACGGGACACGCACAACCCCGTCGCTTCTGGGCCAATTCCTCTCTCCACGCTCTACCCCAGGCCGGCCAGCCCCGCGTGAGCTCATACACAGCGCGAAATCGCAGAGTCACAGAGGCGCTGTAAGAATCTCTGAACAGACTCTTCCCGTTAGAGGAACGCACCTTCTACCACGTCACTGTCAAGCCGCACTGAAACAGGAAACACAAATTCAGCCGCCTCCGACAGTCCATTTTACTTACATTTGTAACTTTCTAGGCCCAGCACTCACTATCTTACAATAGGGTGCTGGATGGGTTACCTAGTATCCCCTTTGTATAGCTTCTCATGTAACAATCTTATATTACCCTTTCCTCGATGAATGGCTGGTGGCAGTGGTTTATTTTTAACTACCATGGTGTGCTTTTATCGCGGGCTTCTGTTTCAGCTGTAGTAAAGCACCCATAGGTGCCATTTTTGTCAAAATGGCCCTGATCAAGTTCTTTCACCATTTCTTCTTGGAAGGGTCCTTCTTAAGTTTAACTCTGCACGCCAAACCAGGTTTGGTCACTTTGTTCGCTTTACCTTTGTACGGATTCACGAGTGAAGCCTGCCTCTGTCTCCAGGGTGTCTGGTGTAGGCAGGAAGTGAAGGAGGTGCCCGAAACTCCCGGTGCTTAGTCTCCTAAGAGACCCAAACACACTCTGTGGAGATTGGCTGGCTGAATGTTCGACAAGGACAGCCACCCTGCTAGGTGACTGACAGCTAGGCTGGAATGAATGGGAGAATCCTGCATACAAGGCAAGGCTTTTTGGCTTGGAAGGTAGAGTTGACCACTGGATGAAGGAACTGAAGAAGAACTTGAAGAGGACGCCTGCTGCAACTCCTGGACCATTGGTTTGGCCGGTGAAGCCCTGCTGCTGTGCTGAAAACTCCAGATTCGTATCGACAGAGAAGCCCCTGCAAGGACGACTTCTCCCTTTGAGTTGGTGGGACCAATCAACTTCAAAGGAAGAAACCTGGACATCCTCTCGGAGCTGGTTGAATTTCCACAAAGTTGCTGCTGGAAACTGTGTGTGTTGCTTTTAAGCTGGCCAAGAGCTCCAGGAAGATCCTCCGGACACCCAGGAAGTAGGACTGACTGAGCCTGAGCCACCTCAATAGAGTGCTGGATCCCAGATGCAAGGAAAGTCCATCTCGATAGCCATAAACTCCGGTGGTGGTGTTTGCGGTTATTATTTATTTATATATGTATTTATTTATTTATTTATTTATTTATTTATTTATTTGTATAGCGCTAAAGCCCGCGGGCATCAGAACGCTTTCCACTGAGACAGGACGTGAGCAGACAGAAGACGGAACAACTTAAATCACAATTATAAGTCAGTTCTGTGTGGTGCTAGAAATTGTATCTGGTCGGGTACTTATTTGAATAGCAGGATCTTTAGTTTCTTTCTGAATTGTATGTAGTTTGATTCTAATTTCAGTGCCGCAGGTAGTTCATTCCATTTAAGGATGCTTCTGCCCGAGAAGGACTTGCCGAGACCGTTTCGGTTTTTAGCTCGAATAGTTTGGAGGCGGCCTTTGTTAGTTGATCATAGGTTTCTGGTTGGTTCATGCCATGGTTGAATTGTTTTTTTTTAGATATGCTGGGGCTTTGCCATATAGGCATCGATGGACCATAGTGAGGGACTTGAATGTAATTCTCTCCTCAACAGCCAGCCAGTGCAGTTCTCTTCTGCTGCTCGTAATGTGCTCCCTTCTTGATTTGCCCATGATAGTCCTGATGGCATTGCTTTGTATCACCTGAAATTGCTTCAGGCATTTACTACTTGCCCCCAGGAGCAGGGAATTGCCATAGTTAAGTCTGGAGAGTATTGTAGCTCTGGCTATGGTGGTGCTATTTTTCTGATTAAGTAGGGGTCTGATTTTTTTAAGTAGTTTTTGGTAATACTGGCAGTTTCTTTTCAAGTAATTTCATGTGCTTTTGACATGGTCAATCACGCAATCCTGATCAAATGACTCAATGAGAACCTGGGCATCACGGATCAGGCCCTGGAGTGGTTGACCTCCTTCCTGCTGGACTGACCCTCCCAGGTCCAACTTGGGTCCTTTCTCTCCACCACCTCTCTCTCCACATGTGGTGTTCCTCAGGGCTCTATCCTCTCACCCTGGCTCTTCAATGTCTACTTGGCCACTTTGGCTCACCTGATCTCCACCTTCTCTTCTAACTTTCAATGTTATGCGGATGACACTCAGCTCTCCTTCAGTATCCCCTCAGCCTCCTCTCCTCTCTCGCTCATTCCTGACTGTCTATCCGCGATTCAGGATTTTGTTGCGCCTCCAATGATCTCTGCCTTAATGCAATTAAGACGGAGATCCTTCTCATTGGGGCCAGTGCTCCCTCTTACCCTCTGTCACTCTGGCTGCCCTCCTTGGGCTAATAACCTTGGTGTCATCTTCGACCCCACTCTCTTCTTCTATTCTCACATCAATGACCTTGCCAAGAAGGCCCACTACCAGCTGCACCTCCTAAGCAGTATTCTCCCTTTTCTCACATTGCCCCAGAAACTCGCTGTCTCCAGAGCCCTGGTTCTCTCAAGGCTGGCCTACTGCACCCGTCTCTATCTCAATCTAACTTCCTCTTCTCTCGGCCCTCTGCAACTAATCGACAACAGGGCTGCAAGACTTGTCCTTGCCCTCAAGCGGACCCTATCTCTCCAGCCCTGAAATATCTCCATTGGCTCCCGATGGCTGCAAGGATCAAGATCAAGACCCTCTGCATCATCCACAAGGCTTTCTGGGGTGGGGGTCTGCACTACATCTGACTCTCCCTTCCAGAATACCTTCCTTTTTGAGCCCTTCGCTCAACTATCTCAAACTCTCTGATGGTCAGATGCTTCTCCAGGCAGGGAGTGGGAGGTAGGTCTCTCTTCTCGGCAGGTGCCTCCCTCTGGAATGGCCTCCCTGCCCCTCTCAAACTTGTGCCAGACCACCTGAGTAACAGAAGCAGATCAAGATGCTCATTTTCTCCTCTGCTTTCTCTCTCTCCCCGGCTGACCTGCCTGTCTGATCCGCCGACTGGTTGCTTGGCTACCCTGAGAGTCTTACTGGGTACCAGGCTCCTTCATGATCAGTCTCCCCTGCACTGACTCCAGGCCTACTGTGAAGTTAGGGTCTGTAACTGTAACCCCACAGTCTCCTGCCTCCTTGCACTTACCCAGAGCCGTGCTGCCCTGGCTGCACTTTATCAGAGCAATGCTGCCCTGATTGCACTTCCCCCTTCCCTCTTCCTGCACTCCCCCTCCTCCTTTCCCTCTGCACTTTACGCCATTGCACTTGCACGATCTGAATGACACAAGGCCTAGTAAGCTCGCTTGTCTTGTCCTCCCTCTGTCTTCCCACCCTTGCCTTGTCACACCTACAAACATTTGTGCACAGGTGCAGAATAAATTACTTATCATATCATAAACATTTAAGCCCCTCCACTTAAAAAATTCACCAGTCGTCACTGGGCCTTAGCGTGGGTTAGTGGGGTGAAGAGAGTGAAATCCACTTGGCTTTGGGTAGAGTCACATTTGTGCAGGTAGCTTATTGGGTACCTGAAACCAAGAGTGCTGTGCTCAGCTATGTTTGTTCTCAAGTTATCAATGGCAAATGGCTTGCAAGTTAGCTCGGCATATTAAACAGCCATGTTTTTACTGCTTTCCTGAAGGTCAGTTGTTCCTCTATTGTGTGTATTCCATGGGGGAGGGAGTTCTGTAGTTTTGTTTAGACACTTAAAAATTCGGATACACCATATTTCATGAGCGATTAACGCTTGGCTTCAAGACGGAAGTCATTCCTAGACCTCAGAGTTCTGTTTGGTATGTAGATGGAGATTATTTTTCGTGCAGGAATTCTGTTCCTTGGCCATTAATTGATCTTTAGAGAATGCAATGCAGGGTGTTTTTAAATCACTCCCTTTCTTTACTGGTAGCCATTGTAGTGATTGTAGTGCTTGCATGATGTGTTGTCTCTTGTTTAGCCTTAGGCGAAGACTTGCTG
Source organism: Ambystoma mexicanum (assembly GCF_040938575.1). Lineage (NCBI taxonomy): Eukaryota > Metazoa > Chordata > Amphibia > Caudata > Ambystomatidae > Ambystoma > Ambystoma mexicanum. The sequence continues at coordinate 953,864,287 of NC_090924.1, read as the reverse complement.
CAGTGTTCTGGATTCATCATTGTTTTTTGCTTAGGTACTCAGGGCTGGCAAGGTAGAAGCTGTTGGCATAGGCAAGACAAGTGAGATTATGGCAAGTGATCTGTGTCTAAAAGCGAGAAAGGGTAATATCGGTCTGTTAGAGCGAGATGTAAGAAGCATCTCTTTACTACTGCACTAACTTGAGGTGCCCATATTAGCTCATTTTCCATCAGGATTCTGTGATTTTTAACCACTTTTGCAGCATCTGGTCTGGTTCCCATTACCATAGGGCATAGTATGGGTGGTTGGATAGAAGTGTTGTTGAGCATGATTTCATTTTTATCTGGGTTGAGTTGTTGTTGATCATCCATGCATTGATTTATGAGAGGCAATTGATGAGGTTATTGTCCTTGCTGGTGGCTATTGTCTAGGTGATTTTTGATTCATTTGCATAACTGTAGCATGTAAGTCCTTGTCGCTTAATGAGTTTCATGAGGCGAGTCGTCTAGATGTTGAAGAGTAATGGTGAGAGGGATGAGAGTTATGAGACACCCCATGTAAGTATATGTGAGTTTGAACTGAAAGGGGGTAGCTAGGTGGTTTCCATTCTTTCTTACAGCTCAGTGCTGCTTAACCCTGTTTCTTCAATTTATTTATGAGGTCTGCATGGTTGACTGTGTCAAAAGCGACTGAATGGCCTAATAATATGATTTAGGCGTGGTATTGAATTCTGTCTTCATTTTTAGGCCATCCCAGATTAAACGTGCTGAATCAGTCCCTCTTATAGGTCTAAAACCTACCTTTGCCTGGTCCAGTAGATGGCTTACATACATGTCTGTTACGAATTTTCCATAGTCATATTTCTAGTAGTTTGGCTGAGAAAGGTATGTTTGAAATAGGCCTGGTAGTTGGTGTGGTTTTTTGCGCTTCCTGTGGTATCTTTGAGAAGGGGTTAAATGCAGGAAGATTTTAAGCTACTGGGGATGGTTCTTGGTTCCAGTGAGTAGTTCATGAGCCTGCAGAATTATTGTGTAGGTTTCCCTTTGCTGAGGATGTATTTGAGAATGTCTGGTGGGTAGAAGTCTGCTGGGGAGCTGGTTGTGTTGCTTTCCTTCTCCGGTTTAGTAAAGTCTTCTGTTGAGATTAACGTCAGCATTGTGGTTGATTCTGCATAGTGATATTGTTGCTGATGGCCTTGAGCATAGCGCGAATGACTTGTTGAATGTTTATGAGTTTGTTTTTAATGTGGTTTGCAATGATTTCACAGAATGTCTGCTAGGAAGTGGGGACGTTATTGCATGAGTTCGGGCTTCTTGCCTGTGTCCTCGTACCTGCATGCCACTTATTTTCACATTGCAGGTAAGTGTTGTAGGCCCCCAGAGACCCGTGCGTTCCCCTGGGCCATATCCCCAGCTTCTAGATTTTTTTGGGACCCCACCCACCGATTGCACTCACCCCTTCCCGTACCTCTGCCGGATTCACTTCCTTGTTTCCCTCCCTCATCCCGCCCCCTTCCCTGATTGGTCATCCTTGGCTGGCCTAATGCCTGTGCCATCGTACCTGCACGCCACTTTTTTAGGCTATACAGGTTTTGGGTTGTAGGCCCTCAGAGACCTGTGCGCTCCACTGGGCCATACTGCCAGCTCCTTGATTTATTTTTTGGGACCCCACCCCACCAATTGCACTCTCCTCTCCCCATCCCTATGACAGATTCACTTCCCTGTTTCTCTCCCTCCTCACACATCCCATCCCGCCCCCTCTCCTGTTTGGTCATCCTTGGCTGGCCAAGTGCCTGTGTCATCGTAACTGCATGCCACTTTTGTGGGCATTGGAGGTAAGTGTTGTAGGTCCCCAGAGTACCGTGTGCTCCCCCGGGACATACCAACAGCTGCTTGGTTTTGTTTGGGACCCCCACCTATTGCATTCTCCCCTCACCATCCCTCTGCAAGACTGACTTCTCTGTTTCCCTCCCTCATCCCGCACCCTCCCCTGACTGGTCATCCTTGGCTGGCCTACTGCCTGTGTCCTCGTACCTGCACGCCAGCTTCTTGATTTTTTTGTAGACCCCACCCCACCGATTGCAGTCTCCCCTACCCGTCCCTCTGCTGGATTCACTTCCCTGTTTCCCTCCCTTCTCCTGCATCCCATCCCGTCTCCTCCCCTGATTGGTCAATGGAAATCCACCTAGATCACACTCACAGGGCAGCCCCCACCCGTGCAGCCCCCGTGGTGAAGGACGTGAGTTAAAGGACAGCAGCTCCCAAGGAAGCAGCTCCAGATCGTGTTGGCCCGTGTTAGCTTCTGGTGACTGACGCCGCTAACCAGCAGCGACCGTCAAGGTAGGAGACCAACACTTGATGCTCCTCTGTAAATTGTCTAAACCCAATGAAAAGCATTGTAATCCCACCTGTTGAGCCCTATCCACCCCTATCCACCCCTAGCAAAATAGCGCCTTTAAATAGTTTTCCTGCAATAGACATATTATGCATCTATTTAGCCTGTATCAGTAGATTGTACCCCAGCAACATGCACCAGACAGCAGTCTCTCAAATCTACAAATCTAGCCTGACTAAGACAGAAAGCCACCTATCAGAATTGGCCCGACTGTGCCAACTAGCACTATTCAGGAATATAAAACAGAGTCTCTGATTACCACCTGCTTTCGTGTTACTGTTACTACTGCTATTACATGTACTGCTGCCCTTGGTTAGGCCCTTTCTCACCTTACACATGTGTCCAAATTCTAGATGTTTTAATTACTGCCTGCCATTTTGTGAAACCTAGGCCTTTCTCCCGTTGTCTATGGCAGGAGCAGCCCCCACACCCCGCCGTCCTGCAGGAGCAGAACGGCAACTCCTGGTAAACCTAGGTAACAAGACATACTCCAAATGCCAATTTATTTAAAGTATCCCACTGATCCCTGTACTATTTGCATTTGCACAGCTCAATCCCACCTGGATGCGGCCCTCCATGCTAGAATGCACTTCCGTGGAGCAATTTGCCTGATGAACGGGAGACTACCCCTGAAAATTATCTTTTTGAACTTCTTCAAAAAATAGCTGGATCTTCTGCGGCGCAGCATACTACGGGCTCTGCCTTTCTGTTTACAGCTGTTGCCTAGCAACTGGTCTTCACGCTCTACATCGAGCCAATTGCAATCCGCTGGCAGGTGAAAGCCGACCCCTGCATTTCAAGGCCCTGTTTAGAAGGCCCCTGTCTGTGCCTGTCCTGGCCTTCAGGAGCCACTGGAGTGCAATACACTGTCCAGCATTTATCCATGCTTCCAGCAACCCCCCGACTGCACTCCTAACTGACTGCTGCCCTCCAACGCTACCACTGCATCACCAGCCCTGGGCCACTGAATCTTGCTACCCTGCCGCACCACACCTGCGCCCAACAACACGGAAGAGCATGACGCAGTGCCATCTCCACTCCTAGCACCCCTGTGGCTGACAGGCATCACATATATTAGATCCTTCCACCTGAGTTTGGTAAGCGCACTTGCATATGAACAAGTGGCTGACCGAACTACTTCCCTTGACTCATGCTACTCGACCTGAATAGCAGCTCAGTGACTCTCACTGAAAGTAAACCTCAGTCTCATTGTCCCGTGTATGGCCCAGGATTACACTAACAAAATTGAATAACCACATTGTCTATGCTACATTTTGGATATGCTCCTAAACTCATTAACGTGACTTGCTGCACCTTGTATTTACGGCTTTATTTACCATACCTAGCCTGTGACTGCTGTTTCCTAAGTGGCAGCCTTGTATGCGCTGTTTATTACGCCTTGCCTAGCCCGTGATCTGCTGTTCTTTACACAAGACCCTTGTAAGCACTGTTTTTTATGCCTTGCGTAGCCCGCGATTTTCTGTTTTTTACACTGCACCCTTGTATGCACTGGTTTATTTTGCCATGCCTAGCCCATGATCTGCTGTATTTTTAAACGGCACCCTTGTATGTGCTTTTTTATTTTGCCTGCCTAGCCTGTGATTTGCTGTTTTTACACAACACCCTTGTATGCGCTGTTTATTTTGCCGTGCCTATCCTCTGATTCGCTATTCAACTTAGTACCCTGTACTCAGGGCCGAATTTACTTTGACCAGCCTGTGACTCGATGTTTCACGCACTGCTAACTTACTGAGCCTAGCCTGTGATTTGCTATTTACTGTGACTATTTACTGTGACAGGCTATTACTGATCACCCTGTGAATTGCTATCAATGACTGGCTGCACCACACATTCACTGCTGGTTTAACCTGTGCCTAATACCCTATTCACTACTCAACGTGACTCGCTGGTCCCTGCACATACTACCTGCTTATCTTGGCCTAGTCCCTATACTCTGCCTCCAATCCTGTCAGTTTGCTTGAAATCGATCAATCCCTTGCCTAGCCACTCTCTTGCCACACACCAAGCAAAATGTATTAGCACAGGAATGCATGCCTACCAGCCTTCAGACCTCTCTTCAGGAGAGAAGCCACCTGATGACCAATACCTCTATACCCAAGCCTAGACCCTTCATGATGCTGGATCATCTCCCATGCATTAATATCCTCACCATGTCCCCCAACCTTCTGCATTTCCGCACTATTCCACCGACCCAATTCCTACAGTCTGCCCTCACATACCTCTCAAGCCCAACCCAACAGCAAGGGGTTTGTGAGGGCCACCATAGCGAAACAACAGATATTAATCTGCTGTCCACTGCCTACCTGCCTCCAAGCTATGCAGCCCTGCCCCAAAAAGAGCAGACTGGCAACCTGCACCAACAAGATCCCTGGGGTCCTTGCCCCAACCACCATCCCTTCCACCCTGTGGAGGAACACACACCTGAATTCTATAGCCCTTCACCATAGCTTTGCCTCCGCCAAATACACGATTCGTAGCTCCGCAGCCACCCGCCCACTGATCTTAGCCCACCTGATGCCTGCTTGAGAACCCCCAAGGTGAAGCACAGCAGACTGTAAACACAAAAGTGATGGGGGAAGGTTTTAAATTAATCCGTACCACTGGCATTGCTCTGGGCAACCTTCCACACAACCGTTTTTTAGTTGTCTGTGCCGTTACAAAAGGGATCCATCCATATGCAAATCAGTCAGTTACTGCCACTAATGGTAGCATCCCAGCCGGAACTGCTAGGCCAGGTGCACTCTGCATGGAAACACAAGCAACCCCGGACATGTTTCAGCCTTGTTGGGCCTCCTCAGTGAGGTGCAGCAAGGACCCATGTCTGGGCATACCCTCTCTTACATGGTGAGACAAACTATAACCACAAAAGTCATGGGTGGAAGGTTTTTTGTGAATCTGTACCACTAGCATTGCTCTGGGCAACCTTCCACACCACCGTTTTTTAGCCATCGGCACCATTGCAAAAGGGGTCCAGCCATATGCAAATCAGTCAGGTACAGCCACCAATGGTAGCAGCCCAGCCCAAACTGCTAGGCCAGATCCCCTCTTCACGGAAACACAAGCAACCCCAGACATGTTTTGGCCTTGTTTGGCCTCCTCAATGAGGTGCAGCTTGGTTCCCTATGGCGCAGCGAGCAAGGGGCCCATATCTAGGCATACCCTCTCTCACATTGTGAGACAAACGGTAACCACAAAAGTGATGGGTGGAAGGTTTTGAATTAATCTGTCCCACTGGCATTGCTCTGGGCAACCTTCCACACCACCGTTTTTTAGCCGTCTGCGCCATTGCAAAAGGGGTCCAGCCATATGCAAATCAGTCAGGTACTGCCACCAATGGTAGCAGCCCAGCCTGAACTGCTAGGCCAGGTCCCCTCTACACGGAAACATAAGCAACCCAAAACATGCTTTGGCCTAGCACCCCTGTGGCCTCCTCAGTGAGGTGCAGCTTGGTTCCTTATGGTGCAGCGAGAAAGGGACCCATGTCTGGGCATACCCTCTCTCACATAGTGAGACAAACGGTAACCTCAAAAGTGATGGGTGGAAGGTTTTGAATGAATCTGTCCCACTGGCATTGCTCTGGGCAACCTTCCACACCACCGTTTTTTAGCCGTCTGCGCCATTGCAAAAGGGGTCCAGCCATATGCAAATCAGTCAGGTACTGCCACCAATGGTATCAGCCCAGCCTGAACTGCTAGGCCAGGTCCCCTCTACATGGAAACATAAGCAACCCAAAACATGCTTTGGCCTTATTGGGCCTCCTCAGTGAGGTGCAGTTTGGTTCCCTATGGCGCAGCGAGCAAGGGACGCATGTCTGGGCATACCCTCTCTCACATGGTGAGACAAACTGTAACCTCAAAAGTCATGGGTGGAAGGTTTTTTGTGAATCTGTACCACTGGCATTGCTCTGGGCAACCTTCCACACCACTGTTTTTTAGCCTTCTGCGCCATTGCAAAAGGGGTCCAGCCATATGCAAATCAGTCAGGTACAGCCACCAATGCTAGCAGCCCAGCCCGAACTACTGGGCCAGGTCCCCTCTGCATGGAAAAACAAGCAACCCCAGACATGTTTCGGCTTTGTTGGGGCTCCTCAGTGAGGTGCAGCTTGGTTCCCTATGGAACAGCGAGCAAGGGGCCCATATCTGGGCATAACTTCTCTCACAATGGGAATAGGCAGGGTGGTAGCACTGGTACCGTTAATAACGGTACCGGTGCTACAATCATGTTCTGCTTACGGGTGCCAGTACGGCCACTAGGTCAGACCTTGTGGCTGCAAGGGCACCCGCGAGCAGAACTCCTAGTATGGCAGTACGGTAGTAACGGTGCCAGCAGCGATACCGGCGCCGTTGTTGCCTTACCGCCACACTTGTAATGAGGCCCATTCTCTGACTAAACCTTGGTCCAGCTTCATCTCAAAAAATGAGGTCTAAAATCCTACCAAGAGATAAAAACAATAGCCACAAAAGATCCCAACAGCTAGGACATTTTTACAAAACAATGTCATTGACACATACTACCCAAACAGAAGTTCTTCCTTGGAAAGATGTGCCTGCACAACAGCCCAAAACTACTCCTATGAAAACAATGTCACACAAGATGAGACAACTGGAAAATATTCAGTCTCAACTTGTGAAGGAAGCCTGGTGAAACATACCAAACCCAGCCTAGTTAATCATATAAAGTTATAATTTAAATCTCTGCAACATAGAAAACTTTAATACATGGCCATACTGCAACTCTTTAAACTTTGGAGAAAAGAAGAAGAATTATTAGGTAACTATTCACCCATTTGAATCTGCATTCAAAGCAAATGAAAGCTGTAAAACAAATGTCAGTTTCGAACAATACAAAGAACATCAACAAGAGGAAGAAATTGAAGCTCAATTAGATAAAGACACTCCTGTCGGTAGTCACCCTTCCCTTAAAGGAAGCAAAAAAACACTTTGAGAACAACACATTGTAAATGAAGCAGAAATAGCCATGACTGGTGTAGAAAATACAATGTATCAATATAAACAATCTGAAGAAGAATTGGCAGCGCTGAAATCATAGCTATATGACAAACAACTCACCATTTATCTGGAAGTCACTGAAGAAATTGAACATGGTTTTAAACATGAAAATAAAAGTTGTAGCTGTAACAATTATAAACCTCTGCTCCTGTATGTAAGTGCAAAGCTGGTTCTGGTAAAACATTTTTAATTAAAATAATCTGAAAATGTCAACAACATGCTGCATACAACATAGGAGGTGTAACCTTACACGACTACTGCTCCTCCCAGTGGAATGACAAAACAAATTCGAGTACTACAATTTATCAGCAGAAGCTGCTACTGAAATACGCAGGATTCAGAAACAAATGAAAGTGCTCCTGATAAGATGAAGTAAGCATGGTTTGCTTATGTTGGCTTTAATTCACCTCAGAATGCAAGAAGTCCTAAAAACTAACTAAGAAGAACTGTTTGGAGTAAAACATGTTATTGTTTTCGGAGAACACCTACAGTTAACACCAGTAAAAGTTCAACCTATTTTTAAAACATTTGATCAAAAACAATTCCGTAACACACTCGGAGGCATTGAAAATGTAAATCTCTGGCAACATTTCTTCTACAAAGAATTAACTCAAAACATGCGTAAGACTGCAGACCTGACCTATGTTAACATTTTAAAAAGCATTAGAACTGGTCTGATTGCTAAAGATGCAAAATCCATCTTTAATAGTATACTAATCCATGAGCTATATCGGTGAAACACATCTGCTCCTGATGTCATGGAACAATTAACTCAACAAAATATAAAATGCATGTCCTTAATGCCAACCCTTGCAAGCTGTAGTCAATTCAACGAGACAATGTTAAAAAAAGAAATGCAACCCGTTCTGCATATCAGCTCCACAGAAAAATTAGAAGTGCACGGAATTACCCTCCTGATGTGTCAACAAGCAACAGCATGACTGAATAGATTAGAAAAATGCATCTCCAACGCAGCTGTATTGGAACAAGTACTAACTGTCTAAATTCTAAAACATAACCTTGACGTAGAACAAGGTTTAGTCAGTGTAGCATTTGGTAGAGTGGTTGGCTTCCAAACATATCCACATGACAACAGCATTCAGTTTGTCAACATTCACTCGGACAAACTTGCAGAAGTTAAACAAATTGGCTGCACAATAGCACCATTCCTTCTTTTCAAAGACATGTATATGCACAGAGAACATTTTTCTCTAAGTCTTGCATATGATGTCACTAATTACAATGCCTAACCCTAGATCACGTATTGATTGACAATGGCAGCACAGTCTTTTAAGAAGGTAAGAGTTATGTAGCACTTTCACATCTGCGTACACTCAATGGTCTATTCCTAGTTAACTTTGATGCTGACATTCCTTGCATTCTAGAATACAACAGACTACGTGTGTGTGCACTGAAAACCCCCATCTAGATATGTACCCTGGAGGCTTAACTCATGATTTGCTTCATGTGCAGCGAGAGAGTGTGTTTTAAGATGCAGCTGTGACTTCATTTCAGCAGCACCTTTGGGCAATTGATTCATATACAGATGATGTTTATATCCTACTGTCATAATGAATCTTTAGCACATAACTTGAATCAGCCAACTGAGTGCCACTACAAGCTTTCACGGACACTGGGTTAACAGAAATAAAGGAAGGGCCTTAAATGGCTGAAACACTTTGCTCAGGATCTTCAGACTGGAGAAGCTCATCAAGTCCAAGTTTTGAGGCATTAACTTTTTCATCTTTCTTATTCGGCCCAAAGCGGTTTTGTACTGCGCACCATCGATTACAGCACAAAATGCAAAATATGTTTAAAAATATTCCCTGTAGTAACAGTTTCTTTCAACTCTAGCTCCATCTGCTGCATTTGTGCAACCTGATCTAAAGCAGACACTGGGTCCATCTATCCATGTCTCTGCTTCATTATCAACTCTTTTGGAATTTTCTTGGGTGGAAGAGATGCCGATTAAGGCAGCATTACTGCTTGAGATAAAAAATATTCTGAAAATAAATCTGTGACTTCTGTTAGTTTTGATGCTCCTTCATTGGACATTGTAGATGTTGCAGTTGATGGAGTTGATATGATGAAAGAAAAATTTCACTGATAAGCCTGTGCTGGCAAGTTCTTCTTCAGCATTTGTACACAACTTGAGAGTCTAAGTTTAAAATAATGTGCATGTCTAAAACAGTAAATGTATAAAATGGGTTTTGTCAATCAGTCTTGGATTTTTTTTCCAATGATTACTACATGTTAATACAACAACAGTGTAACATATGCAAAGGTTGTACAAAATATAGTACATCCAATGTACTACTTACGAGGGTAAAAAAAAGTAAATATATGTGTAAAACTGTAACTAATTATATTTTGCAAACTATGTTCTACAACTAACTATATTTTCGTTTCTTTACAGAAAAAGAAGAACCGATTATAGCCTCTGTATAGCCAATATTAAACTAAGTGCACTACTTTACCCATGACCATCAGTGACACTGTTGCTCCCATTAAATAAATAAAAAAAACACATTACTATATGTATGCCCAATATCTACATTATTGTTTTAACAATGTTGGCATCCATTACAACATTACTGTGCCCAAGACCAATGTCAAACATATTACAATATGTAAGCCCAATAAACACATAATTATTTTCACAATATGCACATCCATTACATAATATCCATTACATAATTGCTGTGGACTCTGTCCATGGCCCAAACAATATACTTCAACCATGTCACAAACATTTCAGACACTTCCATAGCCATGAAAATATGTATTTCTATTACAAACACATATAAATCTTAGTCACACTCACTATGTTTCATTACACAACTATAAATTCAAACGTAATCACTGCTGTAACATATCACATCACACCTCGAAGGCCAAAAGAAGGCAGCAGACAGAGGTTTGTATCCATACCACAAAATACACCCATGGAGCATTGTTTGTGTCTGTATCAGTTGCAGATGGTAAAAAAGACTGCAGATTTGTGACAAACCTGCAGCCATTTTTCAAAATGTATGTACATACAATAGTCATATTACCTTAACTTGACAACATTCATTCAGACTTTACACAAACATCAAGGTTGGGTATATAATCTTTCTGAAAACTTTTGTCCACATTCGTCAAGCGGCACCAAAGTTATAAGCCATATAAAAATGTTGAGACCCCTCTAATTTAGCCCACTGTTGACAAAATCCCACCAAACTTTATAAAAACATTTATATCTAGATCTAAAATCGTTTTGCAAACTTTTGTGTAGATTCGTCAAATTGCACCACATTTATAAGCCTTTCCAATTTTTTGACACCCCCCTCTAATTTTGCTCCCTCTTCACAGAATCACACCAAACTTTGCAAACACATTTATATCTAGATTCAAAATTGTGTTGCTGACATTTGTGCAGATTCATCAAGTTGCATGACATTTACGAGCCTTTACAATATTATGGGACCCCCTTCTAATTTTTTTCCCTCTTGACAAAACAGCTCCACACTTTCCAAAACCATTCAGGATCACGTCTAGAATAAAATTCAAACATTTCATGCAGTTTTATTGAGTGTCACCAAAGTTATAAGCCATCCAAAAACTGATTTTAACCAACCCAGTAATGCAGAAATAGGCAGAGATGTCCCTGAACATCTGAAGTGTTTGCGGACTTCCGGGATTAAAAACACCCGTGTTTTGGCTTCTTACAGCCATATCCCATCCCATCCTCATCACTGCTCTCCTCCTCAGAGATTGTTTGATAAGTTTGACAAGTGCAATGTTGTGTTTTTTACAGGTTTTTACTGCAATGTTCGCGAACACCGGCACCTGTCCACGAATCCAACATGGCAGGCATTTCCAGAAATCGGACGCACTTCACCATAAAATCAGTGGGCGTGTCCAATGTCCGTGGACATGAGGTCACCCTCTAGGCCTATCGGAGTGTCGAAACTGATATAATATTGTTTCGTCTTCATTGTATATGTTGGTCTATGCCCAGTCGCTTTGCGAGGAAATCCTTATTGCAAGGTCGTGACCTTAAGTTAATCAAGTCTCAATTTTAGGTTAGACCGCCATTTTGGTTTATCGTGCAAAGTCACCCTGTGGCCTAAAATGGCCGACCTGTGTCCTCTTGTTTTCACTTTAACCTCTTCAACCTCTGTAGGCGAGTTAATGTCCAACCTGCCTGCAGGCTATATGTTAGGGTCATGTAGACCTTGTCCTTTCTTGACCTAGGGATCAGGGGATTACTTGAATCGGCGATGTTAACCTACAAGTATACAAGAACAATAATGCTATTTAAACATGATATGCGAAACATCTGTTTGACCTGCATTGAAGAAAATGTGAAAGAGTGTAAAGTCACATCCAGGGAATAATAGTACTTGTTAGTAAATGTATTAAGAAGTAAACCACATGCACAAGATATGTAAATTAGGAATGAACCTGGCGCGAACCCTAGCCCAGTACATGATTAACTCATAAGAGGCTGGACATCGTTACGAAGAAACTGTATAAATATGCTGATGTCCAGTTAGCAATTCCTGTTCACTGCCCACATTGAACCTGCTGGTAGTCTCTGTGAAGTACTGACGGCCAAATATCTATTTGTGTACTTTGTTTTGTAAACTGTTCAGTGTTGCAATAAAGATTCTGAGAATCTTTACAAGCCTGTGTTGGTGTATTTCTCTTTGCATGGTGTAAAAGCCTAAATATTGTATTTTATGATTCCACAGATGACGCCCGAATAGGGACCCCCAAGATTGACTTCGTCTCATTGAAGGTTGGCACAGCTATCGGACCGGGATCGGACGGTGTAAACAAAATGGCCCCTCTGGACGAGAAGCAAATTCCTCGACAGAACAGCACGATCCGATCCCTGAACGGTGAGCTGTAGCCCGAGACGAGGTCTTGACGAGGGTCCATGTATCGATGTGGGTACATTTGCCAAAATCACCAGACACGTGGGTCCTTAGATTGTCCTTAGTAACCCGATTGGGCCTCCCAGTCCTTTGGTCAAGTGAATCGTGACCCGATTCTTAATTTAACCCTGACAATTTGAATTTGGCGCATTGTACTCGCGATCACAATTATTTGACCATGTAACACCAGAATTCTGATTTGCCTGAGAAATTGTCTGCCTGCTTCAGGGCATTATTCCGCAGTGACAGACAATCTTTGGAAGTTAGCCGTCCAGCACCACATGAGGGGTCGTCGGCATGTACTATGTACTGTAAGAAAGGCTTTGGTAGTATAGCATTTAATGATATTTGACACAGACAGACCACACATAACTCTAATCTTCGGTGGCCAACCAATGGTAGCTTTGAAATCCCTCGGTTAGAATATTTAGAGTCTGTATTGATAACGAACCAGGCTAGACCTGCAGCATTTGACGCATTGCACAGTTGGAAAACAGAAGCTTTGCAGCAACAAAAGAGTAGAGAAAAACAAATGCATCGACATATGACGAATGCCGAAAAGGCACTGTTATATGATCAAAACAAACAATTGGAATGAGTTACGAACACGGACAGAGCGTTTCAATTAGGCATTCAGAAAATGTACCCTTCGAAAGATTTTCATACGTCTGATGAATTGATTAACAAACATTTGCATGAACGAAGGCCTGATGCCTCTGCGCCACCCCCGTACTTTCCTCCTCCTGGTGCTTTGCCCCTTCCTGTCGCTATTCCTCCTCCTATAGTTCCCCCGGTCCTTCCTTTTGTTCTTCCTGTTGTTCCTCCAGCCGTCGCTCCTTTGCCTGCTCCCTCGCCTCCACTTATTGATATTCAGAATGTGCCTTCTCTCCCTCTTCCAAGTGATTCCGTAGCTCTTGTAGTAGACCAGGGAACGGGATCAAGGGTTGTGACTCGTAATACTGTGTCCCCAGATAAAAAGAACAAATTGATTGCTTGGGCTAAACATTGTATGGAGAGGGGTGAACAAGCTGATGTTTTTTCCACACTCGAAAATCTAAAAAGTATCCCTGAGAAAAATGTTTTTATTGAAGGACTAGGAATTCATTTGAGCATAATGTGGAATAGATTAAACGATGTAGATCTCCCACAAGGGTTATGGGATTTGAACACCTTAGCGTTGTCTAGAGATACTGCGGAGAAAGTATATGAGCATGTCAAGAGGATTTTTGTGTATAGGAAGGAGTTGGAAGAGTTACAGAATGAAGAAGCAGATGGTGATAGTTTAGGCACTGTATTCTTACAGAAACTGTTTTCTCCTCGCCGCCAATTGATAGGTGAGGAAGTGCGAATTTGTACAAAGGATGCGATAAGATGGATTTCGGATATGTCGATAACTCCAGCCGAAGTATTATGACACGTATAGTCAGTATACGTTAGAAAAGCAAAAGAAAGTGATACAGGTTATGGTAGAATACCTGCAGGATTAGTGTGTAAAAAGAAACATTTGTTGTCCCGCAGAATTGTTGGGTGTTTATAAGAGAGCCTTTTCGATTGATACCTCTTCGACTGCCTTAGCGCTTGATTTGGCTCTGTTGCTTAGTAAGCGTTCGGAGCTACCTACTTCTCAGTTGCCTATGAGAGAGGTCCCTCCGACATTTGTCCCAAAGGTTGAGATTGCGGCCGATGCTGCAGGAGGTATAGTCGCTGTGGACATTCCTGCACATTATGTATCGCAGTTTGTACACGTCCCGTTCTCGAGACAGGAAGTGAACACCATAAAGCAATCTATTCCTGATATAAGAAAGAATCCGTCAGGGTTCTATAAAGAAATAGAGTCATTCTTACAATCATCGGTATTCACCAAAAGTGATATTGATTTATTATTTCCCATACTCCTGCCAGTTGATTTGTGGAAACAGATTAGGACTGTAGATGATGTACCTGGGTTAGGAGATACATGGGATAACATGGTTAGGCTCGACAGAGAGAGACCAGCTGGCGAGAGACCGCCTCAAGTGATATTAACTTTGCCTGATAGGATTATTGTAAAAATAAAAAACATAATTCCTGAAAAAAGAATCATTTGGGACAAGCTTACGGCCTGTGTCCAAGGAAAGTCCGAAGGTGCTACCGAGTTCTTTAATCGGTTCGATTTTGTTTTCGGATTTCAGTGGACAAGACTTAGGCACAAAGTCAGGGAAAAGGCTGTTTGTCGACAAATTTGTATATGGATTGCTGCCTGACATCCAGTTGCAGATTATGTCCTCCGAAAGCGCTTGGCAGGCAAAGTCTCAATCAGAAGTACTGCACATGGCTCAGTACTATGAAAATCGTGTGAATAATAAAAAGGAAAAACTTGAAAAAAGAAAGGGTGACCTGAAAACAAAAGTACTATTACAACAGATTGTTAAGAGCCATAGAGGGGGTAGTACGCAATTTAGAGGTCAATACGTTCCACAGGGAAGTATGCCCCTGGCTCCGGTAACCATTAACCAGTGTGCCTATTGTCGACAGGAAGGTCACTGGCACGCAAAATGTCCGACCTTGCAGCAAAGGTCATTTGGGAACAAGTGTAGATGATCCAGAGGTCGCCCAGGTGTAGGGGGCCCTGGCTGAGGTCAGTTTACACCAGAATCACAGCAACCTTTTTCACAGGATAAACAAGTATTGAGTGTGGATAATAGAAACATTTTTGATCATCCTTCTGCTGCATACCTCTCTGAAGAACTTCCTTTTGATGACATTCTGTTTCGTTAGGATTGCCCGAAGCAGGATTTGGAACCAACGCCTATTCCCGTTTATCAGAAAGGTCCCTACGTTGAGATGACGGTGGGAAAAAGGAAGCATCTATTTTTAGTAGATACGGGAGCACAAAAGTGTTCCATTGACCATTCACAGGTTCCAAACATTCCACTGTCAGGGCAATCCAATATTTCCGTAGGGTTTTCAGGCACACCTGTAGTTTGTCCAGTCTCTTTGCCGGTACCGATAACAGTGGGTCCCTTCACGGAGCAGTGTCCATGCTCCTCGGACGGAGTTCGGTTAACAATTTCACCTCAGCAATCACTTGCCTCTCAGTTTTTGACTCGACCTTTACCGCCAGAATTCAGTAACATTCCGGAATGCTTATGGGCAATTGATGATAATGTTGTGGGCATTCTTCAAATTGAACCTGTTAAAATTATTCTGAAACATGGAGTAAAACTGCCTCGCATTCCACAATATAAAATCTCAGTTGACGGCGAACAGGCTTTGAAATGTATAGTTTCTGACTTTGTACATCGTGGAGTAATTGAGGAAATTACAGGTAGTTTGTGTAACAGCCCGATTTTGCCTGTGTACAAAAAAGGTGATAATGCGATTCCTTTTCGGTTTATAATTGATTTGCGTGCTATTAACAAAATTGTGGCTCCTCAATTTCCCATTGTACCTGATGTAACAACGATACTAACTATGATTCCGGCTTCTGCCACTCACTTTAGCGTTGTTGACCTCAAAAATGCGTTTTTTAGCATTCCTATACACAAGGATAGTAGGTATTTGTTCACGTTTACCCTAGGTGGACGCTCGTTCACATTCACTCGTGCACCACAAGGGTAAACTGAGAGTCCAAGTATTTATAGTAGAGCATTGAAAGAGCAACTCGATACTCTCGAGTTGCCTACTACTTGTACGTTACTACAGTATGTAGATGATCTCCTCTTGGCTGCTGATTCTGAAAGTGCCTGTAATGAAGGCACCATGTCGTTGCTTTGTCATCTAGCAAAACATGACCATAAAGCTTCACTCAAAAAATTCCAATATTGTTGCTAGGAGGTCGCCTATTTAGGCTATCTCCTGTCAAAGGAGGGAAGAAGGTTGACACCTGAACAAATAAAAACTATTTCTTGCATGTCTGTCCCAAATATGCAGAAGGAAGTTAGAGCCCTGATAGGTATGGCTTCTTACTGTAGATTGTGGATCCCTAACTTTTCGTTAACGATTAAACCAATGCTGGCTTTGACAAAGAAGGGCATTTCTTTGCCATTGCCATGGACTTTGGAACACCAGACAGCATTTGATTTACTCAAAACCGTGCTGTGTTCGGCACCGGTTTTAGGAACTCCGAATTATGAAAAGGCCTTTGTGTTGTATGTGCAGGAACGTGATGGATGTGCTTTGGCTGTGTTAACGCAGGAACACGGAGGGAAGAATAGGCTGTGCGGCTATTTCTCATCCGTCCTTGATCCTGTTGCATGGGCTTTGCCGAGATGTTTGAGAGCTGTCGCTGCTGCTGTGTCTGTAAAACAGAGCAAGGGAATGGTCCTGGTTCATGCGTTAACCCTAATGGTACCTTACTCTGTAGATGTTCTATTAAATAGAACTCAAACGCAACACCTTTCTTCCGCACGATTGACAAGATACAATTGATCTTGTTTGCTCCCCACATTCAAATTCAGAGGTGTTGTGTATTAAATCCGGCTGAACTTTTACCTGTCCCGCAAGATACCGGTGATGGTGACAAAACGTCACACGATTGCCTTTACACTACAGAAGAGACTAAAGGTAGAATCGATTTGAAAGATACGCCTTTGAATAGCCCACAAGGAGAGTTATTTTGTGATGGCCCTTGTTTCAAACTTCCGAATGGTACATCCACGGCTGCTTATGCCGTCACTACCTTGAGCACGATTGTGGAAACCAAAAGAATCATGCATAATTCCGCGCAGGCCGCAGAAATGATAGCATTAACTCGAGCTTGTGAACTTTCTTGAGGGCTTACAGTAAATATATATACCAACAGCCAGTATGCCTTTGGGGTGCTTCACAACTTCGGTAGACTCTGGAAAGAACAAGGTTTCTTGACCTCACATGGCACAAAAATACAGCACGGCACTTTAATAGTGCGATTACTTTCAGCGCTCGCACTCCCTGTTCAGTTAGCCATTGTAAAATGTACAGCACATCAGAAGGTTACAGATGATATAGGAAAAGGGAATGCTTTCGCTGATCAGATAAACAAACTGCCACTGATTTTAGTTCAGAAATGTATGCTGAAAGGGAAACTGTAAATGTTTGCACTTTTAGTGAAAGTATTGATTCTGTAAAAGACATTCAAGCAGATGCTACTGTAGAAGAGACCAAGAAATGGGTCGAGGGTGCAGGGAGATTGGATGGTGATGGGTGTTGGGTGGACAATGTTGAAGGAAAATGGTTACTCCCTGATGCCTATATTATAATGATGGTCATTATGGCTCATGGTCCAACCCATGTCTGTGCGCGTAAATTGACTAAACTGTTACAGTGTATGGCCAATGATAACATTTTCAAAATTGCAGAGCGCTTTGTCCAAGAGTGCATGGTCTGCTTGCAGCACAATGTAGGAAAAGGTACCTCGACTCCTAGAGGAAGTTTCGCTCCACCTTCTGTTCCGTTTGAAGTCATACACTTTGATTTTATTGAGATGGAACATTGCAACAATCTTAAATACGTGTTGGTCGTCATTTGTGCATTTAGCAAGTGGGTTGAGGCCTTCGCTGATAGAGATGCAACGGCCATAACCATGGCAAAGACTCTGTTGAAAGAGTTCTTTCCTAGGTTCGGGCTGCCGAGAGTCATCTGGTTGGATAATGGGCCACACTTTATCGCTGCTGTAATCCTACAAATATGTGAAGGATTGCAGATTGATAAACGGTTCCATTCGGCCAGACATGCCCAAAGTGCCGGATTAGTGGAAAGACATAACAGCATTATAAAGAACAAGCTCGCTAAGACGTGCGCTGGCACCAAGTTAAAATGGCCGGACGCCTTACCGATCGTGTTGCTGTCGATGAGAACAACCCCTCAAACTAAGACTGGGCTCTCTGCCTTTGAGGTGGTGATGGGGAGGCCTGCTAATATTTGGGGTATGCCAAAGAGTTGCTCATTGCGGGATGTAGAGAATGTGCTTCTTTCAGAGTACTGTAACCAGTTGACTAAAAATCTATTTTCAATTTATCACCAGGTACGATACGAGGGTCCCGGTCACAGTCTACGACCAGGAGACTGGATCCTCACAAAAGTTTTTGAAAGGTTGTCTTGCCTTGCACCTCGGTTGAGGGGTCCCTACCAAGTCCTGCTAGTCACCCAGACTGCGGTGCGGGTAGCGGGGTGGAAGAATTGGATACATGCAATGAACTCCAAACGGAACCCGCAGCCCGTGCCATACGATACAGAAGACACAGAATCCCTTTCCAATGCTGTACCAACGTGCCCGAAACAGCAACAACCGACAAGAGAGTATCACAGACCGTTCCAGAGTTCGTAAGGCCAGACAAAACGGCCATCTTGTCTCCGCACTCTCCAACAGTGGTAATTCCGGATCATCCATTTTCTGATCCCATTTCCGTTCACTCGCCACCTCCAGAGGGAAGTGACGACACCTTGCTTTCTGATCCTTCAGCACCGGAAATTGTGAAATATAATTTACGTCCAAGAAAATAGATGTACGGCACGGTTTGACTGTGCAATTGGAGAAATCATTTGAGGGCTTGCCTTTTGGCCCGATTATACGAAAGGATTCTGTTGGCTAAGGATTGTGGGAAAGACATTAAGAATACGCGCGACTAGAGTCGCCAGCAAATGAACAATTGGCATTTTTTCGATTGAAGACTACGATGCCTGCACCCGCTACCGTTCGTACCGAACTTTTAAATAAATATGTGACTAGCAGAGACAATGAGCAAACGTCTAAGGGGACCCCGAAAACGTATTGTTGCCTTTTTTTAATAATAACTGGGTTTTTAGTAACTACTGGTTTTGGGTTATGGTACCTGGAGGAAGCATATCCGCTAGAGGACTTTTTTACCTGTTGAAATGTATCTGTTATACCCACTCCTTCCGTGAAATTGCATACCTTGTCGCCTAGAGATTCTTCGCATAGACAGAACTATCAGAATAATACTCTTTTGTTAATAATGAATGCCACTCATACAATTTTCAATAAGACCAACTGCTGGATCTGCTCACATTTACTGCAACATGGGGATAAGGGGCTAGGTTGGTACATTCATCCTTTACCTTTGACAACTGCTTGTTATGCTTCTCTTAGAGCTCTATTCTTTGGCCGTTGGAATGACAGCATCTCAGGGAACTTTGATGGTACAAAACTGAATAGCTTTGAAAAACGTATTTTGATGCCCCTGGGATGCCCTCTTTTTGCAAATAGGAGTAAGCCAAATGTTGCTTCTGTTAGGCCCTCTGATAGATTGTCTTGTCCCTTTCAGTCTTTGATCTCAAAATCAATTTCAAAATGGCTTCTATAGGCAATAAGGATGCCACGCCTCCATCCTATTCTGTTAACCATAGCCCCGATTCAATGTCCTTCTGTATACAGAGAAATGAAACACGGTCAATGGGCGATTTTAGAAATTGTGCGAATGTTGCGAACTTGACTAGTGAGACCCTCTGTATGTAGGTGAACCCGTCTATTTCGTTTGTGGTAATGTGGCATTCCCATGGTTGCCTAGGGAGTGGCAAGGAACTTGTTATTTAGGAATCCTATTACCTGGGGTATTTATTGCCAGTACGGCAGAAATCTCGAAGACTCGTCCACGGCGAGATGTGAAGGGGGATACTCCGGCACAAACTTTAGGAGACATAATGAAATCCTTTGTGCCATTATTTGGGCAAATTATGAATTCAGAAGATATCAGGGGACTAGCGAGAGTACTGGAGAGAACCATCAACCGGACCACTGACATACTCTATAATATGAACTATGACGTTAGAACGGAAAGCGATAAGATTAGTAGCTCTCCAGAACCGGATGGCATTAGATGTCATTCTGGCTGAGCGTGGAGGAGTATGTAAATTAGTGGGGTCCGCTTGCTGCGTTTACGTACCAGACTCCTCTCCAAAGATCTTTAGGGCAATCCGAAATCTGCATGTTCTTAGTTTGGAAGTGCATGTTCCTGAGGGAAACTGGGAACTTAGTGCATGGTTTTGGGATCTCCTACGGTCATGGGGATGGAAGTTGCTTTCGGCCCTGCTGATTCTTTTGGGTAGTTTACTGTTCCTTTGTTGTTGTATACAGTGTCTCCCTGGTATATGTTCAGTATTAGGGGAATGTTGCGCGCAAGCAACAAGTGTATTAGGACATAAAATATACGCCCCAGATGAGGTTTCCAAGGAGTACGTGTTGAAAGAAACTCTAGTCTCTGATCTAAGACAATAGATATGTCTGGTAATGATTCGGGGTGTATAGATGTTGAAATGTGGAGTTAGTCGTAAAGTGATCGAACGTAGTTTAGCGCTTGGCATAGGCCAAAAGGAGGGTTTGTCGAAACTGATATAATATTGTTTCGTCTTCATTGTATATGTTGGCCTATGCCCAGTCGCTTTGCGAGGAAATCCGTATTGCAAGGTCGTGACCTTAAGTTAATCAAGCCTCCATTTTAGGTTAGACCGCCATTTTGGTTTATCGTGCAAAGTCACCCTGTGGCCTAAAATGGCTGACCTGTGTCCTCTTGTTTTCACTTTAACCTCTTCAACCTCTGTAGGTGAGTTAATGTCTAACCTGCCTGCAGGCTATATGTTAGGGTCATGTAGACCTTGTCCTTTCTTGACCTAGGGATCAGGGAATTACTTGAATCGGCGATGTTAACCTACAAGTATACAAGAACAATAATGCTATTTAAACATGATATGTGAAACATCTGTTTGACCTGCATTGAAGCAAATGTGTAAAGAGTGTAAAGTCACATCCAGAGAATAATAGTACTTGTTAGTAAATGTATTAAGAAGTAAACCACATGCACGAGATATGTAAATTAGGAATGAACTTGGCGCGAACCCTAGCCCAGTACATGATTAACTCGTAAGAGGCTGGACATCGTTACGAAGAAACTGTATAAATATGCTGATGTCCAGCTAGCAATTCCTGTTCACTGCTCACATTGAACCTGCTGTTGGTCTCTGTGAAGTACTGACGGCCAAATAGCTATTTGTGTACTTTGTTTTGTAAACTGTTCAGTTTTGCAATAAAGATTCTGGGAATCTTTACAAACCTGTGTTGGTGTATTTCTCTTTGCATGGTGTAAAAGCCTTAATATTGTTTTTTATGATTCCACAGGAGGCCCGTCCATGGACCGGACAGGGAAGTGAGTCCAGAGACCGAACCCAGATATGACACATTTTTTTAACCTACTTTTGACCCATTTTAAAGAAAACTTCTGGATGGAGTTACACCAAATTTACAAAAGCGCGCTTTTGGGACCAAGCCGCTGCTCCTGCCACAAATTTGATTAACATTCTTCCAGCGGTTTAGTCTGTAGGAGTGAGCAAATTTTGTTTCCATTGCGTCTATGGAAAAAAAAAGTTTTGGGACCCTCCCTATAACTGTGCTCTGCCCTTGATAACCCCTCCACAAACTTGCCAAAACGATTCAGACGTGGCCATACACATTTTTGCAAAGTTTGGGAAGGATTCGTCCAGGGGGAGCAAAGTTATAAGCCGCCCAAAAAGTGCTCTTCCTATGAGTTGAGCATCTTAACCATAACTACAGGGTCTCCACAGGCGTCCCAGTGTATAAAGAAAAATCCTTTTATTTTTAGCACCACAGGTTCCTGCTTTGGGAACCCGGGGTGATGGCCTTCATTTGCCATTGCACGGGCTGGAATAGGGGATAATAGTCCGGAGCCCTCATTATCTGCCCTCGCTATGCTTGGGCCGATAACTTGGGCTGCAGGCCGTTATCCCCCATTCCAGTCCCTGGAAAGGGCAATGAACGCCACATTATTCTCATAAGCATAACACAAAAAGCTCATGGAAATGTTGGAAAATCTTATTGAGTCTATGTACTTTACTGAGAAATGTAAAGTAGATGAAGTTCTATTTTTTAACTGTGAAAGCGGTTCCTAAAGGAACCTTTCCTTTGTTGTTTTTTTATGTATTTCTTTTTTGCAGGAGAGGTTACAAAATAAGGTGGGGAGGGGAAAAGAGGGAAGAAGCACTGAGTACTAATATGGAGGGGCAGGTGGACAGGAGAATATGTTGTGCATGTGCATGAGGGGGCAGTGTGTCTCATGCTTTTTGATAACAGCCTTAAAAGGACTTCAAAATTGCTTCCCCCTACAGAGTGCTGTGGTGCAGTATATACAGAAGACATCCTCAAAAGATATGGATCAACAGCCTCTTTTATTGCTAACAAGGTAGCTGGTGGGATTTTGGGTCCCACAGAAGTAAGCTGTGTGGTTACAGTATTGGTTGAGAAAGATAAGGTGGCGGAAAACAACCTACTACTTGCTAAGAAAGGAACAACCTTTCTGAGAGCATTGCGGTGGTTGGATTTGGTGTGGCAGTGCATGGAGGTGGTCCCGTAGGAGTACTGTCCAGGTAGACCGTGACTGAGTACTAAGGTGCACTCAGTGCCTTTCACTTTGGTAGCTTTAGTCTTTGGTACATTCCCAACAGTGGTAAAGAACTGCCACGCCCATGATTTGCTCTGGGTGCTAGAGGTAGGCACTTCCTCTACCTCATGTTCTTGGTCCTCTTCATTGTCTTTGGAAGTACTGTGCTCTTTTTGTTGTGTAGGTCCTCCAGCTGGTGGTGGCCCTTGGGGAGGAGGGATGGCAATAGCTGCTGCCATTTTTAAGATAAATAGCAGTTTTTCTAATATTCTTCCAAGTATGTGATTTGTATTAGATTGTTAATGGATAATGAGTAAGTATAGGTGTAGAGTTGTGCAAGGGTACATTTTGAGCTTGAAAGTTCCTAGATCAGTAGAACATCCAGTTCTGAACTGTCCTCGAAGCACGGACCTGATCACAAAGTGAAAGCGCATTCACGGACAAGTAATAATGCTGCGCGCGAGTGCATGGTTACGTGGCACTGTCCGCAAGGTCCGCAATGACGTCAGATGTTCGCGGACATCGACGGATGCAAAAACAGTGGAAAAGGTTGCAAAAGGTGAATCGAAGTGTTAAAAATGATGCTAGAAGGTGGGGAATGGCAGAGTTTTAAGGTGGCACTTTGTAAATTGGACAAATATGTTGCTATATTGGGGTAAGTATGATATTAGTAAGTTGTAGGAAAATAGCATGCACTGGTAAACACCCATGAAATTCACTGAAAAAACTCTGTTAAAGGGACGTTATGGTAAAGTTGTACTAATAACAACCTATGAAATTCCATGAAAAAAACGTTAAAAGGACGTTATGGTTACAAGTAAAACCAAAACAAAAAATGTGCCAGTTATGGTAATCTAAGCAACCATAACTCGTGCCACCGCCATGCCCTGCTAAAACTAACACCCAGGACATTAAAGATGACATAACAAATGTCATTGATGACATCACGGACGACATCACATATCTGGGCCACTTCTTTTTGTTCACAGATATATCTAGGCCAGGTGGTTTTGTTCACTGACATTCAGAATATTAAAATTCAAAAGGTGCTTTATATCTAGACGTTAACCTTGTCATATCTTCTTAAAGTACTTTCCTTAGGGTTTGGTCTCATCTCATGGTGCACATACATGGTGCAATGAGCAGGCCTCAAACACACAATTTATTTGTATACACGAAGATAAACTTGAATATTAATAACATTTTCTGATGATGCTGTTTCTTTCTTCCTTACTTTAGTTTCCCTGTATGTGCCTCTGTTTTGTATGCATTGTGGGTCTTCATATGTATTGTTTGTATGAGCACAAGTGTGTAGTAAGTCTTGAATTATTAGCTAGTTATTACATGTTTAACATTACTCAAAACTCTGGTAAGGTAGCATTAATTATTTTACTGTCCAAAATTACAAGATTATAGATATTGTACTTCTATGGTGCATGCGGAAGCCATTGTCTATGTTTATGTATGATTAGGTTCCTGTATTAACAACAGCACTCCAATACAATGTTGTTTAGATGAGTACATTCTTTAATAGATTAAGTAGTATATGATAGGTCTCCCGATCACCCCTGACATCTTGTTACCAACATTATAAACACAACCCCTTGTAGGAACTTTTCATCAAAATGTATTTCACATGTGATGTTATCAATGACACTGACATTTGTGATGTCATCTTTGATGTTCTTGGTGTTAGTCTGAGCAGTGCACGGTGGTAGCATGAGTTATGGTTGCTTAGCTTCCCATAACTGGCGCATTTCAGAGGTTTTTCGGTATTACTTGGAACCATAACGTCCCTTTAACAAAGTTTTTTCATTGAATATATGTATATAGTACAAAGAAAAATCTTTAGCTGCAGGGACATTAAGCTGAGAACTTAACACAACAAAACCCCTGATAGCTAAAGCCACCTTACTTTGTGCCACCTGTTACGTAGCCTATGACCACACAGATGACATCACAGATCACATCACTGATGACATCACTAAATACATTACAACACTAACTGGCATTAAGCATGGCATTCAGCCATGGTCAGTGTGCATGTTCCAAATATTTTAACACACAAATGGATGCTAGTTATGGACAGCAGTAGTACATGTTATGCTATACTTATTATTTATTTATTTGTTTTGGCTAATAAAAAACCTTTACAGAGTAACTACATTAAGAGAACCATTAGAACTATACATTTGTTGATTTCAATAATAATGTTCTTTTGAAAAGCACATATTAAAATACAAATACAGGTACAGATACAATGCAGGTACACATACAAATACCAAATTCATATACAGATACAACTACAGATATAGATATGCCTTCACATCTCTAAAATAGTTTGCATACCACAGTTAAAAATTGCATTACTGCCAAATTTAATGTAACTGATTTGTGATGTAGCATATCACCACTATAATTGTTCAGGATATAGTTATACTATACTTATCTATAGAAATGACCTGGCAAATCACATACTTGGTGCATATTGTTCACTTCATATGTGCATCCCTTATCATGAATTCTTAGCCTGTGAAACAAATGGTCACTATGATGTATACAATTAGCTCAGGTTTCATTCATGCTTGGCATCTTGAAAATGTGGTGTCATCTTTGATGTCCTGGGTGTTAGTCTTAGCAGTGCACGGTGGTGGCGCGAGTTATCGTTGCTTAGCTTACCATAACTGGCGAATTTCAAGGGTTTTTCGGTTTTACTTGGAACCATAACGTCCCTTTAATAAAGTTTTTTCACTGAATTTGATAGGTTTTTAGTAGCGCAACTTAACCATAACATCCCTTTAACAAAGTTTTTGCACTGAATTTCATAGGTTTTTATCAGCGCAACTTAACTATAACGTCCCTTTAACAAAGTTTTTTCACTGAATTTCATTGGTTTTTAGCAGCGCAACTTAACCATAACGTCCCTTTAATAAAGTTTTTTCACTGAATTTCATAGATTTTTAGTAGTGCAACTTAACAATAATGACTTTCACTTTATATACATATCATATGGAACTGACTGAATCTCTTCTACTGTACTTGATGTCCACAAACTCATTTAATGTTCGTGGACATGTTCGAAGAACAGTACCACTACCTAAAAACTCTGGGGGGGTATGTTTGATTGTTATTTCATAACATAGGAACATTTAACAAATTGAAAAAGAAGCACACAAACACATTATATGTACTAATACATAAGAAATGTAACCCATATATGCAACACATTAACCATTCATTTAAATGCACTATGTTCTAAAATGGAATATACCACAAGAAAATAAATTGGCTTCCAACATAATTACCTCAAAAACACGACAGAACTGAGAACAAGAGCAGACCCACTGAGTACATGGGACATATCTTACCTGAAATAGTAAGTGTACTTAATTTTATTCATATATTTATAAACTTTCTGTATTAGATAAAAAAATATATTATCTTTTTTTTTCTCACAGAAATGTCTAGTACTCTGGAACGGCTAGATGAACATTTCCCACATGAACAAATGTCACAAGATAGTGAAACTAATGGTAAACACTTTATAATATAAACCATTTAATTATTATTATTTTGTATACATTTAACATATATATATATATATATATTTTTGTACAGAGCATACCAAAATAGAAAATACTTCAGAAAAACCTGTCATGAATAACACCTTTCACATTATAGAAGAAAACATTGATTTATTGTTGACTAATTTTAATAATTTGAAAACTTTTGTGGAAGATCATTTTAAACCAAAAACCTCGTACCATTGCCCCACATGTACTTGTCCCTCCTCACCATATCCCAGTCAATTATCCCCAAACCGTCTCCATAACCCAAAACGTTTTGATGAGACTTCCATCTCTTCTTCACCTAATAACAATCATGATGAAACCACTAATTCTCCTGTTTTTGTTTCTGTTTCTGCCTCAGCTTCTCTGTCATAAATTATTAATATATGTTAAATAAAGTTTAATTTTTATATTGTGTTGTAAATAGTTTCATTTTTTTTAAAAAACAAAAACAATGTAGGTGTCCGCGGAGAGTGCAGGTGTTCTGAAATGTTCGTAAATAAACGAAAATGGAGGTGTCCTGAAGAACACTATACCTGTTCGTACTGTTCGATAGCAAGATGAAACTATTCTAAGAACACATGTGGTGTCCTGAAAGGTTCATTAAAAAAAAATGAAAGTGTCCTAAAGAACACTATATCTGTCCGTAGTGTTCGCTATCAAGTTTAAACTCTTCTAAGAACACAATTGGTGTCCTGAAATGTTCGTACGTAAACGAAAATGGAGGTGTCCTGAAGAACACTATACCTGTTCGTAGTGTTCGCTAGCAAGTTCAAACTGTTCTAAGAACACACGCGGTGTCCTGAATTGTTCGTAATTAAACGAAAGTGGAGGTGTCTTAAAGAACACTATACCTGTCCGTACTGTTCGCTAGCAAGTTGAAAATGTTCTAAGAACACAATTGGTGTCCTGAAATGTTCGTACATAAACGAAATTGAATGTGTCCTGAAGAACACTATATCTGTCCTTACTGTTCGCTAGCAAATTTAAACTATTCTAAGAACACACGCAGTGTCCTGAAATGTTCGTTTCACGTGTGACGCAATTTTAATTAGTTCAGGACCCGAACAGTGTCCCTAGAACATCAACGCGCATGCGCTAGCCAATCTCCGTGCATTTGGTGTCCTGCGGACATGTGCTTCCTTCACAGACGTGTTCGCGAATGGATCATATGACCGCGCCCAAGCTGATCGCGTGTTCTGAATGCGGACACTGTTTGGGTCCACAAACAAATTAAAAGTACATTTTCAATGAATCCATAATATTTTTCAATAAAATCTCACCATGGCACAAGTCCCACATAGTAATCCT